>NC_069505.1:364129311-364461811 GCF_027579735.1 Bombina bombina | reverse complement strand
CTTATTTCAGTTCTTTTGACTGACATGCATTTTAGCCACTCAGTGCTGACTCCAAAGTAAGTAACTCCATGGGAATGAGCACAATGTTATCTATATGGCACACACGAAATAGCGCTGTCAGCTGTGAAAAACTGTTAAAGTGCACTGAGATAGGAGGCGCCCTTCAAGGGCTTATAAATTAGCATATGAGCCAACCTAGGTTTAGTTTTCAACAAAGAATACAAAGAAAACAAAGCATATTTGATGATAAAAGTAAATTGGAAAGTAGTTTAAAATTGCATGCCCTATCTGAATCATGAAAGTTTAATTTTAACTAGTCTGTCCCTTTAACTCCTTAACGACGATGCTGGTCGTTATGCCCTTAAGGACCAGGGACATACCCTGTACGTCGCTGCAGTCCTGGGCTTCTCTTGGCTGTGATCTTGCTTAAAATTGGGGCACTGCAGTAATAGATTTGCAGAGTTACTGATGCAGAGAGTGCCACTCTGTGGACATCGGTAGTGCCAATCGTTGGTGGGTGGGAGGTTTAAGGAGGGAGGGGGGCGGGCGGCCCATTGCTTGAGGGGGAGGGAGGAGAGCGGGACCACTATGCCACTCTACAGGCAGTGACCAGAAAAAAAGAAGCCAGTACCGGTGTCCCAGTGAGGGGGAAGGAGGGAGGAGAGGCAATAAGGGGTATAATATATTAAAAAAAAGTTGGAGGAAAGCGATTTTGGAGGGGGGAGCAGCTACACTACAGAAAAAACGGTCAATTTTTTTTTTTTTTTTTTAAATATGCCAAATTTGCTGCCATTACCTAAGATGGTGGCAAATAGGTAGGAGGGGGGAGGGTTAGAGAGCTGTTTGGGGGATCAGGGAGGTTGGGGAAGGTAAGGGGGGGGATTACTACCCCAAATAAAATATATAATAATAATAAAAAAAAAAAACTTTTATTTGTATACTGACTTTCTGCCAGTACTTAAGAATGTGGGTGACCTTTGCGGGTGGGGGAGGGAAGAGAGCTGTTTGAGAGGGATCAGGGGGGTGGGATGTGTCAGGTGGAAGACCTGATCTCTACACTAAAGCTAAACTTAACCCTACAAGCTACCTAATTAACCCATTCACTGCTGAACATAATATTATTATAATTATCGGTTATTTGTAGAGTGCCAACAGATTCTGCAGCGCTAATAATACAAGTGTGGTGCGCAGCTGCATTTAGCGGCCTTCTAACTGCCAAAAAGTAATGCCAAAGCCATATATGGCCTCGCTTCCATTGAGTCGTTAAAAATGGAGCCGTAAGCTACCGAAGCGGCCGACAGCTAAAAGTAATTTACGGCTGCATTTTAGTACCAGGTTTCCATTGAAAAGATTAGCGTGTTGCGCGCAGTCGCTCTTTTCGTGTAGCTGTAAGTTAACGTTGTGTTAACGCTTCCATCTGACGTCGTATTTCTTGAAAATCAATTAATTGCTAAGGTAACCCGACCTTACGCTATAGAATTTACGTTTAACGTCCGTGCTTCTTACCTGTGATCGCCTCTCAAGAAAAATAAAAAAACACTTATCCATATTTTTAATAATCAAATACTATTTTCTAATATAATTATATTTAACACTTCATAAATATAAGTAATATTTATTGCTGCCCTAGGCATAGGTCTAGTTTGCATTCTGTAGATATGTTCTTGCATATATTATTATATTTAAATATATACTGATATTTCTATTAGAATATAAGTTCAACTATTTCTATACATGAGACAACAATAAATATTACTTATAACAATTTATTTCTACATTAAAACACTTGCATTATTTGCAAGTTTTATAATTTCAATAGAAAATAGGTCTCAAAAAGCACAATTTTCCTCTTTTACACCTAGTTGAGCTGGGTGTAATATTTCTCAATGTATCGACAGCCTCCGACAATGTATTAACGGTTAGCGCTTTCATTGGAAACCTGGTATAATTTATCGATTAACGGCTTCTATTACTTTCTATGGGACACGAAGATCTTTTCGGCAGCCGAAGTCCGGCTGCCGATATTGAGGTATAACGCGCCATTGGAAACAGTCGATAAACGATATTGCTTCCGACAGCATATTTATCGGTTTGCGAGTGCACGCAAACTGAATTACGACTCAATGGAAGCGAGGCCTATGTCTGCTATTTCTGAACAAAGGGGATCCCAGAGAAGCATTTACAACCTTTTGTGCCATGATTACACAAGCTGTTTGTAAATAATTTCAGTGAGAAACCTAAAATTGTGAAAAAGTTAACAATTTTTTTTTTTTTATTTGATCGCATTTGGCGGTGAAATGGTGGCATGAAATATATAAAAATGGGCCTAGATCAATACTTTGAGTTGTCTACTTAAAATAAATGTGCTGGTCTTTTGGGAAAGTTTTTGTCTGAAAATGCCTGGTCCTTAAGAGGTTAAGGAGCTTGCCATCTGGGAGCAGTGTTTCCAAAAATGTTTTTAGCAA
The DNA here is from genome assembly GCF_027579735.1 of Bombina bombina. Lineage (NCBI taxonomy): Eukaryota > Metazoa > Chordata > Amphibia > Anura > Bombinatoridae > Bombina > Bombina bombina. The sequence continues at coordinate 364,459,346 of NC_069505.1, read as the reverse complement.
TGTTATACATCTGTGAAAATTCTGCTGCAATAGAAAACTAAAGACTACAATCTTCATAGCTTTAAAGGGACCCAATGTTTTTCTTTCATGATTCAAATAGAGCAGGCGATTTTAAACAACTTTGTAATTTACTTCAATTATCAATTTTTCTTCATTCTCTTGGTATCTTTTGTTTAAAAGCAGGGACCTATGCTTAGGAGCATAACCTTTTCTGGAGCACTATGTAGCAGCAGTTTCTTTTTTAAGACACAATGAGTCCACGGATCATCTTAATTACTAATGGGATATTCACCTCCTGGTCAGCAGGAGGAGACAAAGAGCACCACAGCAGAGCTGCCAAATAAGAACTCCCTTCCCTCCCACTCCAGTCATTCTCTTTGCCTACGTTAGTGATAGGAAGAGGTAAAGTGAGGTGTTAGATTAGAATCTTGAATCAAGAGTTTATTATTTTTAAAGTAGTGCAAGATTGTGCTGCTTTGTTCTGGGGTGTAGCCGTAGTCCATATCTGTCTCTTCAGTAGAGCTTTGGTGGCTTTAGAGCAATGGGAACTTGTGGAACATAATTCTCACTGTGCCTCCCGTATATTGTATGCTGCCCTATTTGTCAAAGTCTGAGGGAAGAGAAAAACTCAGTACTTTTTATTTCCACAGGCAAAAGTGAGGAGGAGGACCTCGCAAGCCGGGTGGGCTGCCTTACTGCCGTGCAGAAATTTAAGGTAAGTGCTGATTTTTTATTTTCTGGGGACACGTTCAGAAAAATTGGCACTTTACTATATTAAGGGACACTAGATGACATTATCCCTAGGAGGGAGGGCATGTTATTGAGCAGTGATTGCAGGTACTGGAGGACGTGGTGAAGTGGCTCTAATTTAATTTGTGCAATTTAGCCATACTAGCATCTGACAACGGCTTTATTTTACTTAGCAAGCCGTCTGGAGGGTTAGTCTTATTACTCATGATAGACCGCATGTTAGGTGTAATTTTTTCTCCCTTTGGCGTTATATTATTATGCAATAACCGACGAGAGGTTTGTTTCTTCATTGTTAGGATGGGTGTTAGTTTAGCTGAGGTCTGGGATTTTTGGGATTTCCCTTTGCAAAAATAAAGCAGTGTGTTTTAATATTTAAAGACACAGAACCATATTATCTTAATTAGTCAGACTGTAAATTAAGTCGTTCCAAGAATCCTAAGAATCCTACTCCCTTTTTATTAGCATATCCATTGTTAATGGATTCATTTAAAGTAACATTAGGATGTTATCTTTGTTATTTAAAGACACAGTAACTCTTATTATAATGTTCAATTTTATTGATTAAAATGTGAATAAGGTTGTTACATACACTTTATGCCCTTCACCCTAAGTATATCCAATGTTAATGGATTAATTTAAAACAACATTAGGATGTTTCCTTTGTTATTTAAAGACACAGTATCTCTGGTTATGATGTTCAATTTTATGGATTAAAATGTGTATAAGGATGTTTATACATTTATGCCTTTTAAACTATTGCAAAAACTTTTCTGCCTCATATGTGAGTACAGTTTGCAATTCTGAGATAAGCCTTTTATTAGAGCCAACATTGTCTTGAATGTTGCAAGAAGCATTCGGATAAGGTTTTATACCCGCAGCCTTCTCCTCAAGTGTCCTAAAAAACTTAGCGTCCATTCATCCAGTGCCCTGCGCTTCCTCCACGACCCCCCCTGTTTATTTTGCAAGACATTGTTTCCCGCTGGTGCTAAGCGGTCGCGAGTGCGTTGTCGGCCTCTCCCATGCTGCAGGGAGAGCGCAAGAGGAAAAATAAACATTCAGTAAGTGAGGTTTCTGTCACAGTTGTTGCTATCTCTGAAGGTCCCCCCCAGATACCTGAGGAAGGAGATACTGTGGTTTCATCCAAAGGTAAAATCTCAGATCTGACGGTATGATTCCTCCTACTGATAATGAAGTAGTCTTCAGGTTTAAGCTAGATTACCTCCGGCTAGTACTTAGGAGGTTTTAGCTACTCTACAACGACTTCACGGTCGCTGCTAATTCTATGTGGTACCAACTCGAGCTCTTGAGTTCATGGCTATGGAATGGGAGAACGGGTACCCCTTTTTTCCTACATTCCCTATATTGAAAAAGAGATTCCTTAACGGACTTCTCAAGGAGTCTTGGCAGACGGTACTCCCCGTGGAAGGGATAAGTTCCACACTAAACAGGAGATCTTATATTTCCATAGAGGATAGTTGTTTCCTTACAGGACCCCATGGACAACTTAGTAGTGGGATTAATCTAGAGGGCATCCTAGGTTTGGTATTTCTACCTTGGGCGGCAGCAATCTAGTTCATGCCTTGTCTGGATCTATTCGGAAAGACTCCACACAATGCAATCTAGAATAGGTAAAGCCCTTAAGTGGCCAATTCATTTTCTTACAGTTCTTCCGTCAGGTATTATGCGGGGAACTAAGTTTTCTGGCTTACCATATTAGTTCACAGATCCTATGGTTAAGATCCTGGTCTGAGGATACGTCATCTAGCCTAGATTTTTGGCGATTCTTTGTTTGGACCAGGTTTGATAGAGAGGAAGTTAGGGCCATTCCTTCCTCTAGTTAAGATAATTTTTTTGTTCATTTAAAAAATCAAAGGAATCCTTCTACTTCTGCATTTTAGCAGGAGGGAACTTTCAACTTTCTAGATTATCTAAAGCAAGATAGAAAAAAAGGTGTTCTTTCTCTGGGTAGGAGGTCTCTCCTTCATGGGGTTGAGAGTTCCTGTTCCGATTCAGGATGAGGATATGTGATTTATACAAGCCGTTTGGGGGTTCCCAAGAAAGAGGGAACCTTCTAGTCTCTTTTACATCTCAAGAGTCTAAACAAGTTTTTCACGGTATCGTCCTTTAGAATGAAAGCTTTTTGTTCCATTCTCCCTTTGATCCTAGTGGGTCAATTTATGAGAAAGGACGCGTACCTACATGTTCCCGTTCTCAGGGATCATCATAAGTTCATGGTTTTTTCTTTAGGTCTTGCCACAGCTCCCAGAATTTCAAAAAGGTTCCGGGATCACTGTTGGCGGTGCTTCAGTTACGGGGCATTGCAATGACGCCCTATCTGGACGATATCCCAGTCCAGGCGCCATCCTTTCAACAAGCAAGATCCCACATGGACAGAGTGTTTTCCTTCCTGCGATCTCACGGGGGAAGGTAAATTTGGGAAAAGAGTTCCTTAGTCCCAAATGCAAGGGTCATTGTCATGAGCGCTTCCGTTCATCGCCGTGTCGCCGCGGCTCCCGGAACTCCTCTGTGTCTCTGACGTCATGTTGCTTAGCAACATGACGCTTTCTCTCACACCCCTCTGATGACGGTTACGCTCCTGCCCTTTAAATCTCGGCGGGAGATCTGAATCTGGGCCCGTTTGTTTGTTTCCCTGGATTGTGAGTACCATATCAGTTTTATTCTTCTGTGTACCGACTTCTGCCTGCCTGACCAAGCCTCTTGCCTAATCCCTACTTGCTGATATTTGGACATTGACTTCTGCCTGCCTGACCTTGCCTGTAGCTATTACCCTTTTGCTGACACTTGGATGCCGACTTCTGCTTGCCTGACCCTGTCTTTTGCCTATACCTTTTGCTGATATTTGGATGCCGACTTCTGCCTGCCTGACCTTGCTTTGGCCTTTACCTTTAAACCTATTCTTTGTTAAACAAGACCTGCTTAAAGGGACATTTTACTTTTACAAGCTGCAAAAGAGAACTTTGCCTTTCTGTTTGTTATACACCTGCTTAAAAGGGACATTTACTTTTACAAGCTGCAAAAGAGAACTTTGCCTTTCTGTTTGTTATACACCTGCTTAAAAGGGACATTTACTTTTACAAGCTGCAAAAGAGAACTTTGCCTTTCTGTTTGTTATAAACCTGCTTAAAGGGACATTATACTTTTACAAGCTGCAAAAGAGAACTTTGCCTTTCTGTTTGTTATACACCTGCTTAAAAGGGACATTTACTTTTACAAGCTGCAAAAGAGAACTTTGCCTTTCTGTTTGTTATAAACCTGCTTAAAGGGACATTATACTTTTACAAGCTGCAAAAGAGAACTTTTCCTTTGTTTTACAAGCCTGCTAAAGAGGACCTTTTTCAGAAGCTTCAAAGTAAGAGCATTTCCTTTTTGTTCTTTGTACTACTTAAAGGGACGTTTTATCCTTTGTGGCTTTCCTGCATTCTGGAACAATATTCATTTTTGTTATCTTCTAATCTGCTTCCTGAGTGGGTCACGTCCTGGATATTTCTCAGTGTGCTAGCGTGTGCTTTCAATTCACGCTAGCAGTTGGGTTACATCCCGGATTGATTCCAGAGCGGCTGACATTACAAACGGGCCATAAAAATGGACCCCACTGAATTATCTATGGCCGTGGCTCACCAGGGACAGCTCTTGGGTTCTCATGCCACTCACTTGCAGTCTCTGGACACTAAACTTGATCAAATTACTGCTCTATTACAAAATTTGGTTGCTACCGCACCTCCCAATCCTAATCCCAATCCAAATCCGATTGAGGCATTACCTCCTCCGATTCCTAACAATCAGTCTCAGGTACAACTAAGTCCCAGGATTCCTCTTCCGGATAAATATGATGGGAATCCTGAAGAATGTAGAGGCTTTTTGAATCAATGCCGTCTTCATTTCCGAAATAGCCCTACTCTCTTTGCTACTGCCTCTTCTAGAATCACGTTTCTTATTTCCTTAATGAAAGGAAAAGCCTTGGCTTGGGTGTCACCTTTGCTAGAAAAGAATGATCCTATACTGTTGGATGTTGATACATTTCTATCTACATTCTCAAACGTATTCGATAAACCTGGAAGGTCATCCGCTGCTGAAGCAACTCTCCTGGATTTACGTCAAGGAAATCAACCAGTCTCTCAATATGCAATTGAGTTCCGCACCCTTGCCTCTGAAACCACTTGGAATCAGGGAGCACTCAGAGCCGCTTTCCGTAAAGGACTTTCTGAGCGTCTCAAGGATGAATTGGTGTATCGTGAACTTCCAGAGTCCTTAGAAGCCTTAATAAATCTCTGTATCTGTCTCGACGCCAGGTTTCGTGAACGCCAACAAGAAAAGGATAGAACACAGAGGACTGCCACTCGAACTCCTTTTCGTTTAGCTCCTCGTTTTTCTAGTCCAGTCACTCCAGCCTCTCCTACTACTGATCAGGCTGAACCCATGGAAGTAGGAAGTATAAAATTAACTGAGACTGAACGCTTAAGAAGACGGACTCTTGGCTTATGTCTGTACTGTGGCCTTAAAGGACATTTATTAAGGGATTGTCCTACTAGGCCAGTAAAAGCCAGGGCTTAACTCTAGTCCAGGGAACTGAGTTAAGCCAAAATAGTGGTCATTCCCTATACAAGAAACTCTTTGTTCCAGTAACTCTTCTAATTGGACAAAAGAAGATCTATACCCAAGCCCTAATTGATTCTGGTGCTGGAGGTGTGTTCATTGACTCTACATTTGTTTCTACTCATTCTATACCCTTACTAAAGAAGGAGTATTCCATTTCAGTCTCTACGGTCAGTGGAGATCCTTTGGGTTCTGGATACATTCAGTTTTCTACTCAACCCTTAATCCTCACCGTAGGAATACTTCATTCTGAGACAATTTGTTTCGATGTCATTCCCACTCCGCAATTTCCCATTATCTTGGGATTACCCTGGCTCCAGATTCACAATCCCATTTTTTCTTGGACTTTCGGTGAACTCACTTCCTGGGGATCTACATGCCAGACTAAATGTCTTCAAGAGATTACTAAGTTACCACTCACTATTGCTCTCACAGTTGAAACTCCGGAATCCTTACCTATGCATTACCATGACTTTGTGGATGTCTTCTCCAAAAAAGAAGCGGAACGTCTTCCTCCTCATCGCCCTTTTGATTGTCCCATTGACCTCCTTCCTGGGGCTGCCTATCCTCGAGGCAAAACATATCCACTTTCTAAACCAGAAAACATGGCTCTGGAAGAATATATAAAAGACAATCTGGCTAGAGGATTTATTCGACCCTCCTCTTCCCCTGTAGGGGCTGGTTTCTTTTTTGTGGGAAAAAAGGATGGCGGATTAAGACCCTGTATTGATTATCGTGGATTGAATCAGATTACCATCAAGAACAGTTATCCTCTGCCCCTTATTCCTGAACTTTTTACTTATCTTCAGGGAGCCACCATTTTCACCAAACTCGACCTACGTGGTGCATACAACTTGATCCGTATACGCAAAGGAGATGAGTGGAAGACTGCCTTTAACACTCGATTTGGGCATTATGAATATTTGGTCATGCCCTTTGGGCTATGCAATGCTCCGGCGGTTTTCCAGCATTTTGTAAATGAGATCTTTCGTGATTTTTTGAATATTTTTGTTATCATATACCTGGACGACATCTTAATTTTTTCTCAGAACCACCAAGATCATGTGCACCACGTCAAGAAAGTACTTCAACGTCTAAGAGAATTCCATCTGTTTGCTAAACTGGAGAAATGTTCTTTCCATCAAAAAATCATACCCTTTCTGGGTTATGTAATATCGGCATCTGGATTCGAAATGGACCCTACTAAACTTTCTGCCATTTTGGATTGGCCTAGACCTGATTCTTTGAAGGCTTTACAACGTTTCCTAGGCTTCGCCAATTATTACAGAAAGTTCATCAAGAATTTTGCTACTATTACTTCTCCTCTTACTTCTCTCACAAGAAAAGGACAAAACTGTAAAGTATGGCCGTCTGAGGCTATAGAAGCTTTTGAATCTCTCAAAGAAGCTTTTTCCTCAGCTCCTATCCTTCGTCATCCAAATCCTGAGTTTCAATTTATTCTGGAGGTGGATGCTTCCTCTGTTGCTGCTGGAGCGGTTCTGTCTCAACGAATACCAGAGACTGGAAGGATTCATCCTGTTGCTTTTTTCTCTAAAAAATTCACTCCTTCCGAATTTAACTATGACGTAGGGAATAAAGAGTTGCTTGCCATCAAGATGGCATTGGATGAATGGAGACATTGGCTGGAAGGTACTTCTTTGCCATTTACTATACTTACTGATCATAAGAACCTTCTGTATCTCCAAACAGCCAAACGACTAAATTCCAGGCAAGCACGCTGGTCCTTATTCTTCTCTCGGTTTCACTATAATTTGTCTTACATACCTGGTTCAAAAAATATTAAAGCAGACGCACTTTCCAGACAATTTCAAGATACCCCAGTTCCTGAGTCTGGTACCATTCTCCAACCTCATGAAGTCATTGCCCAGTTAACAACTTCTTGGTTACAAGAATTACAGTCCGCTCAAGAGCGTCTTCCTTTGTCCTGTAAACCTCCCAATGGTTTACTCTTTGTTCCTGAACGCCTTCGTTCCAAGATTTTATTTTGGGCTCATGATAGTCCCCTTTCTGGACATCCTGGCATCAGTATTACCACTCGAAACCTCAAACAACATGTCTGGTGGCCTACACTCTCTCAAGATGTGAAGGATTACGTCTCAGTATGCACACAATGTGCCATGAACAAAACTCCACGCCAACTTCCTTCAGGATTACTCCAACCATTGCCTATACCTCACCAGCCTTGGACTCATGTATCCATGGACTTTATTACCGATCTTCCCTTGTCCACTGGGAACAATACTATCTGGGTGGTGGTCGACAGGTTCACTAAGACGGCTCATTTTGTACCCTTGCCAGGATTACCATCTGCCAAAAGACTCTCTGAACTTTTTATTCTACATATTGTAAGAATCCATGGATTTCCTCTTGATATTGTTTCAGATAGAGGGGTACAATTCGTTTCTCGATTTTGGAGGTCACTTTGTAAACATTTTGGTACTACTATATCTCTCTCTACTTCTCACCACCCACAATCGAATGGTCAGACTGAAGAGTAAACCAGTGTCTTGAAACATATCTTAGACATTATGTGGATCATTATCATTCTAACTGGACTTCTTACCTTCCTTTGGCTGAATTGGCCCATAATGCCCGGTACAATTCCTCCCTTCAGACTTCTCCTTTTCATGCAGCTTACGGATATCAGCCTAGAACGTTCCCTTTGCATACTTCCTCCACAGTGAATCCTGCTTCTGATCTTACAGCCCGAAGATTAACTCGACATTGGCAGAAGATACATCGTATTCTTTCTGTAACTTCTAGACGTTACAAGTTCTTTTCGGATCTTCGACGGAAAAAGGCTCCCAAATATCGCCCTGGTGATAAAGTTTGGATTTCCTCTCGATTTCTTCGCCTGAAACAACCTTCTAACAAATTGGGACCACGATATGTGGGTCCTTTCCGAATACTGGGTCAGGTATGTTCCACTGCTTATCGGGTAGCTTTACCCAAGTCTCTCAAAGTCCATCCGGTATTCCATGTTTCTCTTTTAAAACCTGTGATGATTAACAGGTATTCTAAGCCTTTTTCTAAACCTCCACCGTTATTGGTGCATGGACATCCTGAGTTTGAGATCAGCCATATTCTAGATTCCAAATTGCGGGGCAAGAAATTGTATTATCTCATTCATTGGAAGGGTTATCCAGTCACGGAACGTTCTTGGGAACCTGCTCATCAAGTAAATGCTCCAATATTGGTCAAGACCTTCCACAAGACTCATCCTGATAGACCTGGTCCTGTCCCCCGGAGGGGCCCTTGAGGAGGGGGTGCTGTCATGAGCGCTTCCGTTCATCGCCGTGTCGCCGCGGCTCCCGGAACTCCTCTGTGTCTCTGACGTCATGTTGCTTAGCAACATGACGCTTTCTCTCACACCCCTCTGATGACGGTTACGCTCCTGCCCTTTAAATCTCGGCGGGAGATCTGAATCTGGGCCCGTTTGTTTGTTTCCCTGGATTGTGAGTACCATATCAGTTTTATTCTTCTGTGTACCGACTTCTGCCTGCCTGACCAAGCCTCTTGCCTAATCCCTACTTGCTGATATTTGGACATTGACTTCTGCCTGCCTGACCTTGCCTGTAGCTATTACCCTTTTGCTGACACTTGGATGCCGACTTCTGCTTGCCTGACCCTGTCTTTTGCCTATACCTTTTGCTGATATTTGGATGCCGACTTCTGCCTGCCTGACCTTGCTTTGGCCTTTACCTTTAAACCTATTCTTTGTTAAACAAGACCTGCTTAAAGGGACATTTTACTTTTACAAGCTGCAAAAGAGAACTTTGCCTTTCTGTTTGTTATACACCTGCTTAAAAGGGACATTTACTTTTACAAGCTGCAAAAGAGAACTTTGCCTTTCTGTTTGTTATACACCTGCTTAAAAGGGACATTTACTTTACAAGCTGCAAAAGAGAACTTTGCCTTTCTGTTTGTTATAAACCTGCTTAAAGGGACATTATACTTTTACAAGCTGCAAAAGAGAACTTTGCCTTTCTGTTTGTTATACACCTGCTTAAAAGGGACATTTACTTTTACAAGCTGCAAAAGAGAACTTTGCCTTTCTGTTTGTTATAAACCTGCTTAAAGGGACATTATACTTTTACAAGCTGCAAAAGAGAACTTTTCCTTTGTTTTACAAGCCTGCTAAAGAGGACCTTTTTCAGAAGCTTCAAAGTAAGAGCATTTCCTTTTTGTTCTTTGTACTACTTAAAGGGACGTTTTATCCTTTGTGGCTTTCCTGCATTCTGGAACAATATTCATTTTTGTTATCTTCTAATCTGCTTCCTGAGTGGGTCACGTCCTGGATATTTCTCAGTGTGCTAGCGTGTGCTTTCAATTCACGCTAGCAGTTGGGTTACATCCCGGATTGATTCCAGAGCGGCTGACAGTCATTTTTTTGGGAACCATAATGGATTCCCTATCAATGAAGATTTTTCTGACAGAAGTCGTGAAATCAGAGATTTTCAATATTTATCTAGCCCTTCAGTCCTCTCCTCGGCCATCAGTGGCTCAATGCATGTAGGTAATTGGGCTGATGGTGACCATAATCCCGTTTGCTCGATTTCATCTCAGACCTCTGCAGTTAAACATGCTCAGGCGATGGAATGGAGATTGTATTAACACAAAAAAAAAGCAGACAATGTGAAGCGCCAAAATGCTAGTTATAATGGCTTAACATTTAAAGTTTAAAAATGAATTATATATAAATAATGAGTAGTCTCTAATCCATATATTTTTGATAATTCGACAAAAAAGTGGCTATAAAAATAACCACAGCAATATAGACCAGCTTTAATATAATGTGCAAAAAAGCAAAAGTTTATAAAAACAATTAATAGGTAATTAGAGACTACTCATTATTTATATATAATTAATTTTTAAACTTTAAATTTTAAGCCATTATAACTAGCATTTTGGCGCTTCACATTGTCTGCTTTTTGCTTTGTGTTAATTTTATCTTTCAGACTTGTTTTGGATTGCCAGTCATTGGATGTGAAGCTTTTTTTTTTGTTCTCCTTCCTCTATAGATGGAATGGAGATTGTACAGACTTGTCTCCCCGATTAATTCTGGAGCAGGAGACAAGGGTAGCTTTTCAGTGGTGGTTGTCTTTGGATCATTTCTTCCAGGGAACCTGCTTTCGCAGGCCATCTTGGGTGATTGTGACAACCTACGCCAGCCTTCTGGGGTGGGGAGCAGTCTGGGACTCTCTCAAGGTTTAGGGAGTTTGGACTCAGTCAGAGTCTTTTCTTCCTGTAAACGTTCTAGAGCTGAGGGCAATCTACAATGCCCTTCTGGCCTGGTCCCAGTTAGCCTCACTCTGGTTTATCAGGTTTCAGTCGGACGACATAACTTATGTGGTTTTCATCAATCATCAGGGAGAGTTCTTTACGATGACAGTGGTAGCCAAAATAATCCAGTCGTTGGAAGCCCACTCTTGTTGCCTGTCGGCGATTCACATCCCAGGTGTGAACAACTGGGAGGTGGATTTCCTGAGCAGGCAGACCTTTCATCTCCAATCTAATTCTCAAGTGGGGTCAGCCAGAATTGGATCTCATGTCAAGCTCTCGAGATACGGGTCGAGGTCCAGGGACCCCCAGGTGGAACTGACAGATGCTCTGGCGGCTCCTTGGAATTTCAATCTAGCATACCTGTTTCTTCCATTTGCTCTTCTTCCTTCAAACAGGAGAGAGCCTTGTGATCCTCATAGCACCGGTCTAGCCTCGCAGGATTTGGTATGCAGATATGGTGGAGATGACTTCTCTACCACCTTAGAGACTTCCAATGAGGAAAGACCTTCTGGTTCAGGGGCCCTTCCTTCACCCAAATCTAGTTTCTCTGAAGCTGACTGCTTGATGATTGAACGCTTATTTTATCCAAGCGGGGGTTTTCTGATTCTGTCATAGAGACCATGATTCAGGCTTGTAAACCTGTAAGTAGGAGGGTTTACCATAATATTTGGTGTAAATATCTTTATTGGTGTGAATCCTAGGGTTACTCATGGAGTAGAGTTAGGATTCCTAGGATTTTGTCTTTTCTCCAAGAGGGTTTGGAGAAAGGTTTATCGACAAGCTCCCTAAAGGGTCAAATTCTCGGCTTTGTCTATTTTGTTGCTCAAACGTCTGGCGGATGTCCCAGAGCTTCAATCTCTTTGTCAGGCCTTGGTCAGCATCAGGCCTGTGTTCAAACCAGTTGCTCCTCCATGGAGTCTTAATTTAGTTTTCAAGGGGCTTCGTTTGAGCCTATGCATTCCTTAGATATTAAGTTGTTATCTTGGAAGGTTTTGTTTCTTGTGGCTATTTCTTCTGCTCAGAGAGTGTCAACATTCTCGGCATTACAGTATGAGTCTCCTTATCTTATTTTCCATACAGATAAGGTAGTTTTGCGTACCAAATTAGGATTTTTTCCTAAGGTGGTTTCTGATCAGAATATTAATCAGGAGATTGTTGTACCTACCTTGTGTTCTAGTCTTTTTTCTAAGAAGGAGAAACTTTTACACAATTTGGGCGTGGTCCGTGCTTTAAAGTTTTACCTGCAGGCGACTAGGACTTTCATTAGTCTTCTTCTGTGTTTGTGGTTTACTCAGGAAGACGTAAGGGACAGAAATCATGGCTACTTCTCTTTCTTTTTGGCTGAAGAGCATCATACTTTTTGCATATGAGACTGCTGGATAATAGCCTCCTGAGAGAGTTGTGGCTCAATCCACAAGGGCTGTTGCTTCCTCATGGGCATTTAAAAAATGAAGCTTCTGTGGAACAGTTTTGCAAGGCTGCAACTTGGTCCTCTCTTCACTCTTTTTTAAAGTTTTACAAATTTGACTCTTTTGCCACAACTGAGGCTGTTTTTGGGAGAAAGGCTCTTCAAGCAGTGGTGCCTTCCATTTAGGTTCCCTGTTTTGTCCCTCCCTTATCATCTGTGTACTCTAGCTTGGGTATTGAATCAAATTAGTAATTAAGATGATCCGTGGACTTGTTGTGTCTTAAAAAATAAAATAAAATGTATGCTTACCTGATAAAGGTATTTCTTTTTTGACACTATGAGTCCACAGCCCGCCCTGTTCTTAGAGACTGGTTTTGGGTTATTGTAAACTTCAGTCACCTCTGCACATTGGCTTTTTCTTTCTCTTCCTAACTTTGGTCAAATGACTGGAGTGGGAGGGAATGGAGGAGCTATTTGGCAGCTCTGCTGTGGTGCTCTTTGCCGTCCTCCTGCTGACCAGGAGGTGAATATCCCATTAGTAATTAAGATGATCCGTGGACTCATCGTGTCAAAATAGAAATACATTTATCAGGTAAGCATAAATGTTCTTTTTGTAAGAATGTTATCTATTCGCAAGATGGCAGCACTATTTCCTGCTATGTAGTGCTCCAGATGCTTACCCAGGTATCTCTTCAACACACAATATAATAGGAATGAATAAAATTTGATAATAGAAGTAAATTGGAAACTTTTTTTAAAAATGGTAGTGCTCTGTCTGAATCACAAAAGAAAAGTTTTAGGTTTCATATCTATTTAAATTTAAGAATAAGAACAAAGCAAATTTGATAATAGAAGTAAATTGGGGGGTTGTTTTTTGCATGCTCTATCTGAATCATGAATGTTGCAATGTTGACTTCACTGTTCTGTAAAGAACAGAGAAATGATTAGCAAGACCTAAAACAAAAAACATTGCTACAATATTTCTGAAATTAGATTCTATTGTCTAGTTAGGGTGTTTGGGTGAAAAAGAGCAGCACCTGCTGAGATATGAATGTTTTTAAAGTCACCTTATTTTATATATTAAGAGCATTTAATCAATGTACAAAATTTTGGATAAATGAACAACTCCATAAAAAAAAATAAAAAATAATAATAATTTTAGAGTAGCTACGATTGATTAGTACTTAAACTCTGGCATTGCTATGTTATTTTTTTTCCATTGACTGTATTTAACTTACACTAAAATCATAATTCAAATTAAAGTAATAATTGTTATATTGTTATAAATATATATATATATATATATATATATATAATATATATATATATATACACACACACACAGGTGGCCCTCGTTTTACAACGGTTCAATTTACACTGTTTCAGAATCACAACCTTTTTTTCCAGTCATGTGACTGCTATTGAAAAACATTGAGAAGCAGTGCATTTATTAAAATAGCCAGTAGGTGGAGCTATCCGCTTGTGTTGCAGCAAAGCCAAGCAAGCTGAAATTAATCAGTTTAACCAGACCTGAGTTATAGAGCAGATTTCAAAAGAAAAAAAGATCTTCCTGTCTATAAATCAGTCCAGATTGGAATGCATAGAAAGAACTGTTTGCAGAGAAATGCAAGTGAAGTCTGTGTTGTGTGATTATTTTATTAGGTTTATAATGCTGTTTAACAAATGTTTTTGTTCATTTAACTTAGTTTAATTATATATTCTGTGTTGTGTGATTATTTTATTAGGTTTATAATGCTGTTTAGCATTTAAAGTCTTCATTTCAAAGCTTTAAAAATAATGTATTAGGTGTTACTTATGACAATTTTGAGAGGGGCCTGGAACCTATCTCCCTCACTTCCCATAGACTTACATTATAAACTGGGTTTCAATTTACAACAGTTTCGATTTACAACCATTCCTTCTGGAACCTAACTCCGGCGTAAACTGAGGGCTACCTGTATATATATATATTGTGTGTCTGTGTGTGTGCGCGTGCACGTGCATGTGTATATATATATCTCAGTGCCTTATGCCAATGTTGAGCTATTTCTATTTATCTGACATCTTGGCAGAAACAGTCATATCCCATGAGATTTTACTGGCTGTACATTAAATAATTTGGGTTGTACCCAGTCAGTTGCAATGTGTAATTTATTTCTCTTACTATATAATTATACTATATAATACACACAAATGCTGTATTGTATGAAAAACAACATTATCAAAATGTGATATAGTTATACTATATTTAGTTTCATTATTTTTTATTTATTTTTCTAGATAGATAGTACTTTCTGTTAAAAGCATGATTAAATATGAATCATGTCATTTATTAATCTAACTGGAAATATGAACATTATATATATATATATATATATATATATATATATATGTGTGTGTGTGTGTGTGTATATATATATATATATATATATATATATATACAGTATCTATTAGATCTAATACTTACAAACAGTGATACAGTTTCAGATGTGTCTGTAGGTGAGAACTTAGGATCCAGTGATCATCAATCTGTTTGGTTTAGTATTCATGTGCAGGAACTGTCCACCCAGACTAAAACAAAAGTTTTAGACTTTAGGACGGCAGATTTTTCATTAATGGGAGAATACCTAAAAAACTATTTAAAAGGGAAAATTCTTATTACAGGGGTTCAAGAACAGTGGGAATTTGTGAAAGGTGCCATTTTAGATGCAACCGCACACTGTATTAGACATGTCCGTAAAAGTAAAAGAAAGTGGAAACCAATTTGGTTTTCCAAACAAGTAGCAAATGCTGTAAAGACAAAAAAAAGATAGCTTATAAAAATTACAGACACACACAAGCAGATGATGATATGAAAATATGGAGACTCCAACAAAAAAGACTAAGCAGTTAATTAGGAATGTTAAAGCTCATGCAGAAGAGAAGATAGCACAGTCAGTAAAACATGGGGACAAAACATTCTTTAGATATATCAGTGAAAGAAGAAAAAATAAGGTAGGAATAGTAAAATTGAAATCAGTTGATGGTAGAATAATAGAAGGAGATAAGCAGATTGCAGACTGTCTCAATGATTACTTCTGTTCTGTTTTCACAAAAGATTGTGAAGATACAATGTCTACATTAAGGGATGCTACGAAAAATAGAAGCAAGCTTAACAGTAATCTTTTTACAAAGGATGAGGTTTTGTTAGCATTATCAAAAATAAATTTTAAAAAGGCAGTGGGTCCTGATAATATTCATCCAAGGGTTTTAAAAGAACTTCGATCCCATTAACTGATCTGTTTAATCAGTCACTATTAACAGGAGCTGTCCCAGATGATTAGAGAATAGCAAATGTAATACCTCTTCATAAAAAGGGCAGCAGAGAAGAATCTGGCAACTACAGTCCAGTTAGTTTAACTTCAGTAGTAGGGAAATTAATGGAAAGCCTCTTAAAAGAAAGAATTATGGCTTACATAAAGACAAACAATTTAGAGGACCAAAATCAGCATGGTTTTACTTCAGGGAGATCATGTCAGACTAATCTAATTGACTTATTTGATTATGTAACAAAAGTATTAGACAAGGGTGGAGCAGTTGATGTAGCATATCTAGATTTCAGCAAAGCATTTGACACCGTCCCACACAATAAACTAATTCACAAACTGTATCTCCTTGGGCTAGATTAAAAAATTGTGAACTGGGTGGAATGCTGGCTTAAGGACAGAAAACAAAGTGTCTTAGTAAATGGAGTTCATTCAGCAGAGGGGGCTGTTACTAGTGGTGTTCCTCAGGGGTCAGTTCTGGGGCCTGTTTTGTTTAACATATTTATCTGCGATATCAGCAAAGGGCTACAGGGGAAAGTATGTCTCTTTGCAGATGATACAAAAATTTGTAACAGAGTGGATGTTCCAGGGGGGGTAGACAAAATGAGAAGTGATATACAACAATTGGAGGATTGGACAAACGACTGGGATCTAAAGTATAACACAGCAAAGTGTAAAATAATGCATTTAGGGAAGAAAAATCCAAATGTTAATTACAGACTCAGTGACACTTTACTGACTGTTACAGATGAGGAACAGGACTTGGGAATTATTATTTCAGATGATTTAAAACTTAGTAAACAATGTAGTAATGCAGCGAGTAAGGCTAGCAGAATGCTTGGATGTATTGGTAGAGGTATTTGCAGCAGAAATATTATGGTTCTTATGCCACTTTATAGATCATTAGTTAGGCCTCATCTTGAGTATTGTGTGCAGTTCTGGAGGCCATATCTTCAGAAGGATATTAACAAACTTGAATCAGTGCAAAGGGGGGCTACCAAAATGGTACATGGTCTAAAAAATAAAACTTACCAGGATAGGCTCAATGACCTAAATATGTATAGCTTAGAGGAGAGAAGGGAAAGAGGTGATATGATAGCAAATTTCAAGTACATTAAAGGGTTTAGTAAAACTGAGGTTGTGGTTATTTTACATAAAATGGAAAATTCAAGAACAAGGGGTCATGAGCTCAAGTTAAAGGGTAGTAGATTCAGGAGTAATTTGAGGAAGCACTTCTTTACAGAAAGAGTGATTGATTTATGGAATAAACCTCAAGAGGTGGTAGCAACAAACACTGTGGGGGACTTAAAAAATGCATGGGACAAGCATAAGGCTATCCTACGAACTAGATAAGTTTATACTGTTAGGTAAGGTCGGGCAGACTTGCTGGGCCTATGGCTCTTATCTGCCGTCAATATCTATGTTTCTATGTTTCTATCTCACAAAAGTGAGTACACCCCTCAAATTTTTGTAAATATTTTATTATATATTTTATTGTGACCACACTGAAGAAATGACACTTTGCTACAAATTAAAGTAGTGAGTGTACAGCCTGTATAACAGTGTAAATTTGCTGTCCCCTCAAAATAACTTTTGCTTTCCCATTAATGTCTAAAACAAGTGGAAATGTCAAAATTGGGCCCAAAGTGTCAATATTTTGTGTGGCCACAATAAGTTTCCAGCTCTGCCTTAACCCTCTTGGACATGGATTTCACCATGACGACATCACAGAGCTGGTGGATGTTAGAGACCTAGCGCTCCCCCACCTTCCATTTGAGGATGCCCCACAGATGCTCAGTAGGGTTTAGGTCTAGAGACATGCCCTCAGCTTCTTTAGCAAGGCAGTGGTCATCTTGGAGGTGTGTTTGTGGTTGTTATCATGTTGGAATAATCCCCTGTTGCCCAGTCTCCGAAGGGAGGGGATCATGCTCTGCTTCAGTATGTCACAGTACATGTTGGCATTCATGGTTCAATCAATGATCTGTAGCTCCCCAGTGCCGACAGCACTCATGCAGGCCCAGGCCATGACAGTCCCACCACCATGCTTGACTGTAGGCAAGACACACTTGTCTTTGTACTCCTCACCTGGTTGCTGCCACACATTTTTGACACCATCTGAACTTAATAAGTTTATCTTGGTCTCTTTGGACCACAGGATATGGTTCCAGTAATCTATGTCCTTAGTCTGCTTGTCTTCAGCAAACTGTTTGTGGGCTTTCTTGTGCATCATCTTTAGAAGAGGCTTCCTTCTGGGACGACAGCCATGCAGACCAATTTGATGCAGTGCGTGGCATATGGTCTGAGCACTGACAGGCTGACCCCCCCCCACCCCTTCAACCTCTGCAGCAATGCTGGCAGCACTCAAATGTCTATTTCCCAAAGACAACCTCTGGATATAACGCTGAGCACGTGCACTCAACTTCTTTGGTCGACCATGGCGAGGCCTGTTCTGAGTGGAACCTGTCCTGTGAAACCACTGTATGGTCTTGCCCACAGTGCTGCTGCTCAGTTTCAGGGTCTTGGCAATCTTTTTATAGCCTAGGCCATCTTTATGTAGAGCAACCATTCTTTTTTACAGATCTTCAGAGAGTTCTTTTCCATGAGGTGCCATGTTGAACTTCCAGTGACCAGTAGGAGACAGTGTGAGAGCGATAACACCAAATTTAACACACCTGCTCCCCATTCACACCTGAGACCTTGTAACACTAACGAGTCACATGACACAGGGGAGGGAAAATGGCTAATTTGGCCCAATTTGGACATTTCCACTTAGGGGTTTATCACTTTTATTGCCAACGGTTTAGACGTTAATGGCTGTGTGTTGAGTTATTTTTAGGGGACAGCAAATTTACACTGTTATACAGGCTGTACACTCACTACTTTACATGTTAGCAAAGCATAACTTCTTTAGTGTTGTCACATGAAAATATATAATAAAATATTTACAAAAATGTGAGGGGTGTACTCACTTTTGTGAGATAATGTATATATATATATATATATATATATATATATACAAATATATATATATATATATACACACACACACATATATGCATATGTATTGTATATATGCATGTATGTGTATACTGTGTATGTATATATGACGAGGCCCTGACCGCAAAGTATTGTGGGGCGAAACGCGCATCAACAGAGTCATTTGAATTTAAGCAGCCAAGATAACTACCTGGTACGGTGTTTCAAGACGAAAGGTCTGGAAAGAATTCTGGCAGAGGCGAGAAAAATTTGTCTACCCTGAAGTGTGTCCTAAAGTTCCACCTGCTTATCACGGAGTTAAGGAACTAGACGAAAAGCATTGGGTAAGACTGGATGTCGGAGATGTGGTCCCGGCCAGTTAATCTGTATGCCTCAAACTTGTGCCTGTGATACCCGGACTTTGCTGCTCGATACCATCTTTACCTACATGAGGTTCTATATGTTACTTTTCACCTTATTGCCGTCCTTGGATTAATAGCCTGTCATTTAAGAATTCACTCATGCTTTAAGCAAGCTGACATTGGAGGACGCTCTTACCTCGATCTTGTCAGCTGTTTCACAAATTATGGTACCATATTATCAATGAGCTCACTAGTTGCAATTTATTGAAAGAAGATATTTACATCAGACAAGGTTGCATAAATGGAACGTTCTTGCTTTGGGACATTTTAGTTTCATTAACACATAACTGATGTTTCTCATTGTTGCTTCTATGTTCTATCTAATTTGACATTGTTTTTGTACCCTGTACACATGAGTATAATCCAACTTTCAGTGCTATAATAGGTTTAGATTTGTCTAGGCCTTCCACTGCAGTGGTATATTTAGGTGAGTCATTCATTTGCATAACCTCTATAGTTTTGATGTTCATTTTGTTATGTAGCAATAAATATACTGTATACCAATTGGGCCGATTGCGTTTGAGCCTCTTTGTTTGATACAATGTTTCAGCCTTTTTCTACATATTAGATTGAAGTTAAATATATTCCGAGTGCTGTATTCCCCTACTTTAAACATAGCATCTCATATAGCTCTGCTTTGTGTTTATATATTTTCTTTAAGTTAGTTACTAAATAGACAGATATGATACTTCAATAAAAAACACATTTAATAGCACACAAAAATAAATGTATAGCACATTACAGTCTTTACGAATTGTTTGATGCAACATCTGGGAGATGTCCAACAGATTCAGATCCTCACCTGCTACTGAGAACCTTTCCAGTGTAAGTAAAAGTGTACACCTTACGTTTGGTTCTTTTTCTATTGTGATGATTGGAATCTTTCTATATTCCAGCTACCTGGGTGGCCGTTTCCAGTAGTATCAGCATGGAATCCTTTGTTTTACAGAGTATCTGTCATCATCGGATTAGTGCTACAATACATGAATTATTTTTATTGTCTAGTTGTGATACAGTTTTTTATGGCTATGTTCTGATACTGCACTTATCTTATTTCACATACGCCTGATCAACGTATATTGTTTTTAGATAGTGCTGTAATGTGCTATATGTTTATGTTAATGTGCTATTAAATGTATCATATCTGTCTATTTAGTAACTAACTTAAGCTGTTTATTCAGCGCAGTGGCATTAAGTTTTCCTGCACGTTATGTAAAGGATTACTTTATTTTTTCTTGTGATTATTAATGTGCAGAATATTTATTTAAGAATATATATGAATATTGTATCTTTAACTAGTTCAAACTAATATGCTTTTTATAAAAGTGCCTACAGCAAGCAAAAAAAATGCCCAACTTAAGTCTAAAGTTTTATACTTGGGCCATTCTGCTTCTGCACATGTGTGATAGTATCACAACCGACGACACACACACATGCATTTTAGCTTTTACATCTGCCTTCTTCTGCATACATACATACTAATTTTGCCAGCAGATTATTTCCACCAGCTCCCATTCTCATATTATTTGTACTAGAGGGGATTTCATCTTTGTTAGGCAGCACTGGTAGCAGTGTTTTTCACTCTTCAAACTTAAGGGATTTAATTGTTATGACAACACTAAGATTTAAAGACAAGAAAATAATTGTGAAAACATTACTTTTTCTTTGATTTGTTCTTTACTTTTTTAAGCATAAACTCTGTTGATGATTTCAATGCCACTTAACTTAAATCTTTGGAAATAATTGGTTTCTTGATTAACAAAATGAGAAGCTGTAAGTAACTTTTTTACACTGCATTGCATTTAAATTCTTTAACTTCTTCAGCGCAGAGGACAACACTTTCTTCTGTTAAGTGTGATCAGTCCACGGGTCATCATTACTTCTGGGATATTACTCCTCCCCAACAGGAAGTGCAAGAGGATTCACCCAGCAGAGCTGCATATAGCTCCTCCCCTCTACGTCACTCCCAGTCATTCTCTTGCACCCAACGACTAGATAGGATGTGTGAGAGGACTATGGTGATTATACTTAGTTTTATATCTTCAATCAAAAGTTTGTTATTTTAAAATAGCACCGGAGTGTGTTATTATCTCTCTGGCAGAGTTTGAAGAAGAATCTACCAGAGTTTTTGTTATGATTTTAGCCGGAGTAGTTAAGATCATATTGCTGTTTCTCGGCCATCTGAGGAGAGGTAAACTTCAGATCAGGGGACAGCGGGCAGATGAATCTGCATAGAGGTATGTAGCAGTTTTTATTTTCTGACAATGGAATTGATGAGAAAATCCTGCCATACCGATATAATGTCATGTATGTATACTTTACACTTCAGTATTCTGGGGAATGGTACTTCACTAGAATTACACTGTATGAAATACATAAAGCTGTTTAATAACTAGAGATTATGTTTAACGTTTTTGCTGGAATGTAAAATCGTTTTCATTTGCTGAGGTACTGAGTGAATAAATGTTTGGGCACTATTTTTCCACTTGGCAGTTGCTTAATCTGTTTTCTGACAGTTTCTGTTCTCCCTCACTGCTGTGTGTGAGGGGGAGGGGCCGTTTTTTGGCGCTTTTACTACGCATCAAATATTTCAGTCAGCAACTCATTGTATTCCCTGCATGATCCGGTTCATCTCTACAGAGCTCAGGGGTCTTCAAAACTTATTTTGAGGGAGGTAATTTCTCTCAGCAGAGCTGTGAGAATTATAGTTTGACTGAGATAAAAAACGTTTATTCTGTGAATTGTTTCCTGCTTTCAGAATTTGTTATCTTTGCTAATGGGATTAAACCTTTGCTAAAGTTGTGTTGTTTACAAGGATTGAGTCTATAACTGTTTCAATTTATTAATTTTCAACTGTCATAAATCTTCTGTGCTTCTTAAAGGCACAGTACGTTTTAATATTATTCTAATTGAATTGTATTTCCAAGTTGCAAGTTTATTTGCTAGTGTGTTAAACATGTCTGATTCAGAGGATGATACCTGTGTCATTTGTTGCAATGCCAAAGTGGAGCCCAATAGAAATTTATGTACTAACTGTATTGATGCTACTTTAAATAAAAGTCAATCTGTACAAATTGAACAAATTTCACCAAACAACGAGGGGAGAGTTATGCCGACTAACTCGCCTCACGTGTCAGTACCTACATCTCCCGCTCAGAGGGAGGTGCGTGATATTGTAGCGCCGAGTACATCTGGGCGGCCATTACAAATCACATTACAGGATATGGCTACTGTTATGACTGAGGTTTTGGCTAAATTACCAGAACTAAGAGGTAAGCGTGATCACTCTGGGGTGAGAACAGAGTGCGCTGATAATATTAGGGCCATGTCAGACACTGCGTCACAGGTGGCAGAACATGAGGACGGAGAACTTCATTCTGTGGGTGACGGTTCTGATCCAAACAGACTGGATTCAGATATTTCAAATTTTAAATTTAAACTGGAAAACCTCCGTGTATTACTAGGGGAGGTGTTAGCGGCTCTGAATGATTGTAACACAGTTGCAATACCTGAGAAAATGTGTAGGTTGGATAAATATTTTGCGGTACCGACGAGTACTGAGGTTTTTCCTATACCTAAGAGACTTACTGAAATTGTTACTAAGGAGTGGGATAGACCCGGTGTGCCGTTCTCACCCCCTCCGATATTTAGAAAAATGTTTCCAATAGACGCCACCACAAGGGACTTATGGCAAACGGTCCCTAAGGTGGAGGGAGCAGTTTCTACCTTAGCTAAGCGTACCACTATCCCGGTGGAGGATAGCTGTGCTTTTTCAGATCCAATGGATAAAAAGTTAGAGGGTTACCTTAAGAAAATGTTTGTTCAACAAGGTTTTATATTGCAACCCCTTGCATGCATTGCGCCGATCACGGCTGCAGCGGCATTCTGGATTGAGTCTCTGGAAGAGAACATTGGTTCAGCTACTCTGGACGACATTACGGACAGGCTTAGAGTCCTTAAACTAGCTAATTCATTCATTTCGGAGGCCGTAGTACATCTTACTAAACTTACGGCGAAGAATTCAGGATTCGCCATTCAGGCACACAGGGCGCTGTGGCTAAAATCCTGGTCAGCTGATGTTACTTCTAAGTCTAAATTGCTTAATATACCTTTCAAAGGGCAGACCTTATTCGGGCCCGGGTTGAAAGAGATTATCGCTGACATTACAGGAGGTAAAGGCCATGCCCTGCCTCAGGACAAAGCCAAAGCCAAGACTAGACAGTCTAATTTTCGTTCCTTTCGTAATTTCAAAGCAGGAGCAGCATCAACTTCCTCTGCACCAAAACAGGAAGGAGCTGTTGCTCGCTACAGACAAGGCTGGAAACCTAACCAGTCCTGGAACAAGGGCAAGCAGACTAGGAAACCTGCTGCTGCCCCTAAAACAGCATGAATTGAGGGCCCCCGATCCGGGATCGGATCTAGTGGGGGGCAGACTTTCTCTCTTTGCCCAGGCTTGGGCAAGAGATGTTCAGGATCCCTGGGCGCTAGAGATAATATCTCAGGGATACCTTCTGGACTTCAAATACTCTCCCCCAAGAGAGAGATTTCATCTGTCAAGATTGTCAACAATCCAGACAAAGAAAGAGGCGTTTCTACGCTGCGTACAAGAGCTCTTGTTAATGGGAGTAATCCATCCAGTTCCACGATCGGAACAGGGACAGGGGTTTTACTCAAATCTGTTTGTGGTTCCCAAAAAAGAGGGAACTTTCAGACCAATCCTGGACTTAAAGATCCTAAACAAATTCCTAAGAGTTCCATCGTTCAAGATGGAGACTATTCGGACAATTTTACCTATGATCCAAGAGGGTCAGTACATGACCACTGCAGATTTAAAAGATGCTTACCTTCACATACCGATTCACAAAGATCATTATCGGTACCTAAGGTTTGCCTTCCTAGACAGGCATTACCAGTTTGTGGCTCTTCCATTCGGATTGGCTACAGCTCCAAGAATCTTCACAAAGGTTCTGGGTGCTCTTCTGGCGGTACTAAGACCGCGGGGAATCTCGGTAGCTCCATACCTAGACGACATTCTGATACAAGCTTCAAGCTTTCAAACTGCCAAGTCTCATACAGAGTTAGTGCTGGCATTTCTAAGGTCACATGGATGGAAGGTGAATGAAAAGAAAAGTTCACTCGTTCCACTCACAAGAGTTCCCTTCCTGGGGACTCTTATAGATTCTGTAGAAATGAAGATTTACCTGACAGAGGACAGGCTAACAAGACTTCAAAGTGCTTGCCGCACCCTTCATTCCATTCAACACCCGTCAGTGGCTCAATGCATGGAGGTAATCGGCTTAATGGTAGCGGCAATGGACATAGTACCCTTTGCACGCTTACACCTCAGACCACTGCAACTGTGCATGCTAAGTCAGTGGAATGGGGATTACTCAGACTTATCCCCTTCTCTGAATCTGGATCAAGAGACCAGAAATTCTCTTCTATGGTGGCTTTCTCGGCCACATCTGTCCAGGGGGATGCCATTCAGCAGACCAGACTGGACAATTGTAACAACAGACGCCAGCCTTCTAGGTTGGGGTGCCGTCTGGAATTCTCTGAAGGCTCAGGGACAATGGAGTCAGGAGGAGAGTCTCCTGCCAATAAACATTCTGGAATTGAGAGCAGTTCTCAATGCCCTCCTGGCTTGGCCCCAGTTGACAACTCGGGGGTTCATCAGGTTTCAGTCGGACAACATCACGACTGTAGCTTACATCAACCATCAGGGAGGGACAAGAAGCTCCCTAGCTATGATGGAAGTATCAAAGATAATTCGCTGGGCAGAGTCTCACTCTTGCCACCTGTCAGCAATCCACATCCCGGGAGTGGAGAACTGGGAGGCGGATTTCTTAAGTCGTCAGACTTTTCATCCGGGGGAGTGGGAACTTCATCCGGAGGTCTTTGCCCAAATACTTCGACGTTGGGGCAAACCAGAGATAGATCTCGACAGAACGCCAAGCTTCCGCGTTACGGATCCAGATCCAGGGATCCAGGAGCAGTCCTGATAGATGCTCTGACAGCACCTTGGGACTTCAGGATGGCTTATGTGTTTCCACCCTTCCCGTTGCTTCCTCGATTGATTGCCAGAATCAAACAAGAGAGAGCATCAGTGATTCTAATAGCACCTGCGTGGCCACGCAGGACTTGGTATGCAGACCTGGTGGACATGTCATCCTGTCCACCTTGGTCTCTACCTCTGAAACAGGACCTTCTGATACAGGGTCCCTTCAAACATCAAAATCTATCTTCTCTGAAGCTGACTGCTTGGAAATTGAACGCTTGATTTTATCAAGACGTGGGTTTTCTGAGTCAGTTATTGATACCTTAATACAGGCTAGGAAACCTGTTACCAGAAAGATTTACCATAAGATATGGCGTAAATACCTATATTGGTGTGAATCCAAAGGTTACTCTTGGAGTAAGGTTAGGATT
The DNA here is from genome assembly GCF_027579735.1 of Bombina bombina. Lineage (NCBI taxonomy): Eukaryota > Metazoa > Chordata > Amphibia > Anura > Bombinatoridae > Bombina > Bombina bombina. The sequence goes on along the minus strand of NC_069505.1, from coordinate 364,434,138 downwards.
CCTAGGATATTGTCTTTTCTACAAGAAGGTTTAGAAAAGGGTTTATCTGCTAGTTCATTAAAGGGACAGATCTCAGCTCTGTCCATTCTGTTACACAAACGTCTGTCAGAAGTTCCTGACGTCCAGGCTTTTTGTCAGGCTTTGGCCAGGATTAAGCCTGTGTTTAAAACTGTTGCTCCACCATGGAGTTTAAACCTTGTTCTTAATGTTTTACAGGGCGTTCCATTTGAACCCCTTCATTCCATTGATATAAAGTTGTTATCTTGGAAAGTTCTATTTTTAATGGCTATTTCCTCGGCTCGAAGAGTCTCTGAATTATCAGCCTTACATTGTGATTCTCCTTATTTGATTTTTCATTCGGATAAGGTAGTCCTGCGTACTAAACCTGGGTTCTTACCTAAGGTAGTTACTAACAGGAATATCAATCAAGAGATTGTTGTTCCTTCTTTATGCCCAAATCCTTCTTCAAAGAAGGAACGTCTACTGCACAACCTGGATGTAGTCCGTGCTCTAAAATTTTACTTACAGGCAACTAAGGAATTTCGACAAACGTCTTCTCTGTTTGTCATTTACTCTGGGCAGAGGAGAGGTCAAAAAGCTTCCGCTACCTCTCTTTCTTTTTGGCTTCGTAGCATAATTCGTTTAGCTTATGAGACTGCTGGACAGCAGCCTCCTGAAAGAATTACAGCTCATTCTACTAGAGCTGTGGCTTCCACTTGGGCCTTCAAGAATGAGGCCTCTGTTGAACAGATTTGCAAGGCTGCAACTTGGTCTTCGCTTCATACTTTTTCCAAATTTTACAAATTTGACACTTTTGCTTCATCGGAGGCTATTTTTGGGAGAAAGGTTCTTCAGGCAGTGGTTCCTTCTGTATAAAGAGCCTGCCTATCCCTCCCGTCATCCGTGTACTTTTGCTTTGGTATTGGTATCCCAGAAGTAATGATGACCCGTGGACTGATCACACTTAACAGAAGAAAACATAATTTATGCTTACCTGATAAATTCCTTTCTTCTGTAGTGTGATCAGTCCACGGCCCGCCCTGTTTTTAAGGCAGGTAAATATTTTTTAATTTATACTCCAGTCACCACTTCACCCTTGGCTTTTCCTTTCTCGTTGGTCCTTGGTCGAATGACTGGGAGTGACGTAGAGGGGAGGAGCTATATGCAGCTCTGCTGGGTGAATCCTCTTGCACTTCCTGTTGGGGAGGAGTAATATCCCAGAAGTAATGATGACCCGTGGACTGATCACACTACAGAAGAAAGGAATTTATCAGGTAAGCATAAATTATGTTTTCCTGCATGGATAGGGATCTTGGGGACCTCCCTCACGCCAGGAAAGGAGACTTTAGTCATAACCATTTTTTTTTTTTAAAGAGCAAAAAAACAAAAACAAAGGGGAAAAGAAAATAAGGTATACCCACAACATATCAACACAAAATATTCAAAACTGGTACCAAAAACAATTTTTTTAACTTAAAGTGAAATTGCTTGACCCCATATTTAGGCACTATATTCCCAACCCACAAATTCAAACACACACAGTAAACTGGGGTTATAAAGGCTGCAGCCATTTTATTTTCATTATCAAACTTGTAAACACATAAATAACATATAAACCACTTGCTAAGTCATTGACTAAAACAAGCCCATTAGTGCTTGCTCCATAGAAGCTCAATATTCTTAAAACCCAAACAAGTAACATCTTGTTAACCTCTCCTGAACCCACAGGAGGTACCAACTTTTAGATCCACCTTCTCAAACAGTAAAAACACCGCCAAATGCTCACAAACCTGCCGTAATAACAGGGAGGGAGGGAGGGAGGGAGTTTCTTTTCACCTGCTGGTCCGGAAATAAAGGGGCCACCACTTCCTCAACTACCTATTTATATCTCTCCCTACATACCTCCCACTTATCAACCATTTCCCTATCATTTCTACTTTGGCCTGTCCTGGGGTCAAAAGTCCCTCCCTCTCATTCAGTCGTCCAGGGCTGCTTTGACCCAATATTTAGGCACTATATTCCCAACCCACAAATTCAAACACACACAGTAAACTGGGGTTATAAAGGCCACCGCCATTTTATTTTAATTATCAAACGTGTAAACACATAAATAACATATAAACCACTTGCTAAGTCATTGACTAAAACAAGCCCATTAGTGCTTGCTCCATAGGAGCTCAATATTCTTAAAACCCAAACAAGTAACATCTTGTTAACCTCTCCTGAACCCACAGGAGGTACCAACTTTTACATCCACCTTCTCAAACAGCAAACACACCACCACAGACACGGCCATCCGCCGAGCCCCGCAAACCCCCAAAGGCCTTTAGAACCCCTTTCTTTCAAGTTAAAATTTAATAACTGCAACCCCACTTCATTCAGGTGCACCCCAAAAAAACCCATCTACCTGATTCACCTTCAAACTCTACATGCCAAATAGACACTCCTCCCTTTTGCCTCACAAAACTATTTAACATCCTGCTAATTTTTCTCCTGGATGTATCCAACTTCTTACTATCTCATGCCGTCCTCCAGCGGACCCTAGGCTCGATTTCTGACCACACAACCTTCAGCCGAGAAAATATCTCCCAAATCCTCCCCAAATCCATCTTCATTTTTGACACAAAATCGGGTTGATTTCCGGCGATGTCTGTCCGCCTGCTCAGAGCAGGCGGACAGGTTATGGAGCAGCGGTCTTTGTGACTGCTGCTTCTTAACTGCTGTTTCTGGCGAGTCTGAAGACTCGCCAGAAACACGGGCCGTCAAGCTCCTTTTGGAGCTTGACAGATAGTCCTCATTGGTTCTAATAACGTACACACAGTTAAACACCATAGTAAACTGTGGATACCTCGGTTCTAAGAACCTACACCTATTTAAACACCAAACAACACAACACCAAAGAGGAGAGGTAGCTTACAGCTGTAAGCTACCTCTCCTCTTTTTTTGGAGCTTACCAGCACAGGTTTCCTAGTGTGTTGTTTGGTGTTTAAATAGGTGTAGGTTACTTAGACCTGAGGTATCCACCAGATACCTCCTAGGTTTAGCTTTCAACTAAGAATACCAAGAGAACAAAGCAAAATTAGTGATAAAAGTAAATTGGAAAGTTGTTTAAAATTACACGCCCTATCTGAATCGTGAAAGGTTTTTTTTTGGACTAGACTGTCCCTTTAAATATAAATATTTTATCCCAACTAATAGATTGCTACATTACTGTAAAATATTCACAAGAAATGTAACAGCAACCTTAACAATTACCATAAGTGAACTTGTAGCAGGACAACGACTCAACACATTTAATTCCAGTTATTTAACAAACATGCCACTGTGGATGGAAGGTGATAAATATCCTAATATCAATTACAGTTGGCAGCATTAAGTTGGATGTTTCATATTGACTAGAGAAATATTAGCTCTGCAAGGAACGCTGATCTTGCTTCAAGGCAGCACATTTATATAAACTCAGTTTGCGCTTGTTCAGCAAATCTAGATAGAACCTTTATATTTTTATTAATCGTCTTTCCAAGCAATAATCAATATTTAATATTAATATTTTATTAAAGAACAATAAGAATGTGTGTAAAATCATCACTAACTGGTCCAGAGAGAAAAAGTTGTTATACTTTGTTGAAAAGCAGGAAGGTAAGCTCAGGGGCATGCACGAGTCTGCAGCACTAATATGGCAGCATTTTTCGAAGAATGTTATACATTAGCATTAGATGGCAGTTCTCTTTCCTGCCATGTAGTGCTCCATTCATGCACACACTACCTAGCCATCGCTTCAACAAAGAATACAGTGTGAACAAAGCAAATTTGATTATAGAAGTAAACTGGAAACTTTTTAAAAGTTGTTTTCTCTGAATTGCCTGAATCATGAAAGAAAAATCTGTGTTTTCATGTCCCTTTAACAATTACAAGCACTCGCTGAACCCATTTTGCAATCATGTTTCTGAAGTGTTGCTGCTGTAATTACTGTTGTCCTTGTTGCTAGGGGTTCTTGTTTGGTATGTGAGATATGCAATGCAGTGTTTATCAACTCCAGTCCTCAATTATCCCTAACAAGCCAGATTTTCATGTTATCTGAGCTAAAGCGCAGGTGAACTAATCAGCTGATCAGTAACCATGGTAACTAACCTGCTCACACCCATCAGCTTATTATTACACCTGGGCTCTAGATAGGATATAATGAAAATCTGTCCTGTTAGGGGTAATTGAGGACTGGAGTTGAGAAACATTGATGTATAGGGCACCTCATGTCATTAAAAGGACAGTATACACTCATTTTCATATAACTGCATGTAATAGACACTACTATAAAGAATAAGATGCACAGATACTGATATAAAAATCCAGTATAAAACCGTTTAAAAACTTACTTAGAAGCTGTCAGTTTAGCTCTGTTGAAAAGGCAGTTGGAAAGCCCACTGCAAGTGGGAAATAAGACACTCCCCCTCCCCCTTCTTTTGCATATGAAAAGACCCTTTACACAAACAGGAGCAAGCTGGAGAAGGTAGCTGACGGTATTCAAATAAAACTTTGGGGCTTGGTCTGAACATCAGAGCAATGTTATTTAAAAATAAGCAAAATTACACATTAAAAAAAAAAAAAAAAAACTTTATGGGCTTTATAAATAGATCATCTAGAAAACATTTATGAAAAGAAAAAATTAGTGTATAATGGCCCTTTAACAAAACTGTAAAAGGTAGTTGAAGTGAGCGTCACAAGTGTCTATGAATTTACTCCAATGTAGTGATTTTATTTATACTGAGTTACTGATGACCAATTATGTAGTATAGAAAAGCATTAACATGTAATACAATTAACAGGAATAAAATGTAATATAATATGAATGCAACATATTCTATTGTTTTTAACAAGAAATAGCTAAAAACCACAATACATTGTTATCTTTGTTATAGATAACAAATCCATTTCATTTTAAAAACATGCTATAAATTAATAAAATACATACAAAATAGGGGCCCAATTTGATATGCAGCGTCGCCCGCAAAAGCCGGCGACACCAGATTTTGCGCAATTTTGGTATTACATATACGGCGTAGCATACAAGTTACGCGCGTATATTTCACCCTTCGGCCGTATTTTTTTTACCCATAGACTAACATAGAACTACGCACAATTTGCTATCCAATATACAGCATAAGGACTTACGCGCGCAGATTTCGGAAAATCTACTCCATTCTCATCTTGCCACAAATTGCAGGTGCAGGAACCCTTGCACTGACTAAAAAAGCAACGTAACTCCCTGGAAGCCTTAACAAACACTTACATTTAAGCAGCATCTCAAGGTTAAAGGGACAGTATACTATGATATTGCTTTTTAAAGGTTTATTTGTGTATTTGAAATAGTTTGAAGCCACAACATAATCAAATGGATTGAGCTTGTAGGTACTTTATCACATTGTGGACATATACTTGCTTATTTACTTTCAATTGGATTACCTTCATCTCTTTAGAACCCACTGGAGTGTAATTTATTCTAATGCTAACACAGCTTGGCACTGATGCCAAAATATATAAACGGACAGTGAAGTCCAAAGAAAAACTTCTTCTTTTAAATAGGGCATATTATTTCAAACTACTTTCAGATTTAATTAGAGCACTTTCTTTGTTCTCTTGGTATTCTTAGTTGAAAGCAAAACCTAGGATGGCTCATATGATCATTTCTAACACCTTCTTGAAGGCTGCCTCTTTGCAATTGTGTCAAACCAATCACAGACACCACAACCTCTCACCTGCAGACTTAAAACACCTGATAATGCCCACCCTATCAGTAACATCACTACTATATATACCAATGTGTCAATTTATATTGGATGTGAGATACATTGATTTACATCTTAGAAGTGAATATTACTATATGTACCCTTCAGAAACAACTATTGTGGATGTGAGTTATAGTACAAGAATATGTCATAAACAGCATAATATTACCTTTTTTGGGCCATTTTCCGCACAGGCCTTATTATATGTTTTAACAATATTAGTGTACTAAAACACACCTCACATGGATGTGGATGAACAATTATCTGGTAAATAACAGAGGACAAAATTTATGGTGAACTATAAGAATATTTTTTTATTTTTTTGGCCTCTTGTATGAGGGAGCTGAGGTGGCTGTAGTGGATTGCCTTGTTCTCCTGGTTTGAGAAGATTCTTCTGTTTCTGCTGGTGTGCTGGCCACAGATGATAGGCTGGAGGCAGTGTCCTGCTGGTGTGTAAAGTGCTCAACCAACACACCCAAGAGTTGATTTTGTTCTCTCCATTTATTGTCCATTTGCATCTGCATATCAGACAGAATTCTCATCATCTGGGATTGGTTATGAACACTTGCACTTAAAGGGACAGTTTACTCAAAAATTTTCTCCCCTTTAATTTGTTCCAAATGATCCACTTTACCTGCTGGAGTGTATTAAATTGTTTACAAGTAGATCCTTTACCCTTATATTGGCATTTGAAATAGTTGATTTAGCATGTGGTATCCCCACCTATTCTGAAAGTTTGTGGCAGCAGGTCCTAGCTATAAATAAGCTTTGTAAACACAGCCAGCAGAAGAAATTATATTCTCAGTAGGATATAGCAGAGATAAGGTAATAAAATGTTTGATTTTCCATTGTTCTCTCCAAGTACTGGTGATTGTTTTATGGACAGACATAAGATAAAGAAACAGGTTTGTGTACACAATGTGATACAGTAATGAGATCTGATTATACCTATAAGCTCAACCCATGTTATTAGGTTATCGCTTCAAAACACAAAATCAGAGCTTTAATATTCACAAATAAACCTTAAAAAAGCTAATTTTCATACATTTTTTACTCTGCAGTTGGTAAAAAAAGCAATTGTAAACACTTTAAGGGAAAACTATTTTACAGTATACTGTCCCTTTAATAATGTTGCTATGTCCCTCTGTAGCTCTATGCTACGTTGTTGGCTCCTCTGTTGGCCCTGAAGAACCTCTCTTGGCCTCTTTGTATATTTGCTGTGCTTGTTATGAGCCTCCTCTGGAGTGCAATGTATTCCTCACCCAGGGGTGAATACAATGCATCCACAGGCTCTTGAGCAGCAGGGCTTCTAGGTGCTTGAGGTGCAGGTTCAGCTGCATCTGGTGGTGCTTGAGGTGCAGGTTCAGCTACATCTGGTGGTGCTTGAGGTGCAGGTTCAGCTACATCTGCTGCTGCTTGAGTACTTTCAGCTATATGTTCTTCTGCAGATGAAGGAGCTCTTCCAAGTGAAGAGGATGGTGGTGCTCTTCCAAGTGAAGAGGATGGTGGTGCTCTTCCAAGTGAAGAGGATGGTGGAGCTCTCAGGGTGGATTGATAGTCCCACTGATGACCAGTGTGCGACCACTCAGCCTGTCCAGTTGGCACTTCTTGTGACATAGCCTGTGTGTAAAAGCCATGACTGCCCAGAGATTGTGTTGGGGGGGGGGGTAAATACATGGACCCTTTGTGGCTGTCTTGGCTCCCCCTCAAATCTAAAAGAAGAATATTCCTCTGTCCAGGAATCTTGCCAGGGGTCATATGTCAATGGTGGTGGCATCACTTCCGGGTCCTCAACTGAGCCCATCCAACCCTGCTCATGCCTGGGAGCATAATGTTCACGTGGTTGCCTGAAGACTGGTGGTGGTGGCTGCATGCCTGTGACTGGTAGTGGTGGTGGAGGTGGCTGCATGCTTGTGACTGGTGGTTGTGGTGGAGGTGGCGGCATGCCTGTTCGCATCCTGGTGACAGGAGGTTCTGTGGAGGAGTCAAATGATGAGAGGGATTAGTACATTTATATATATGTCCATGTGGGCATACAATGTACATTGATACATGCTAGGGCCTATACTCATTCTCAAGTCAAACTCTATAACATATGAGGGATTTGAATCTGCACAGTATACAGGTATGTGTTTCATATAATAGTTATGTGTACATGTCAATGATGGAAAAAATGTGTTCTTTAAGTGACACTATGGTTACATAATTTACTTAGAACCTGCTTTCTGAGCTAAAGTATTTTGATGGCTATAGTGTCCATTTACTGAAAACTCTACATGTGGCTTGTCGCCTGTGATACTCTGAGACATGTTAGTATTGCACTATTCCACCTCATATCATGAATTGCATTGTGTTAAGTAGCATTAATGTCAAATATAATTGTAGATGTTTTTGTTAGTAGGCCAAATACCATGCTCCTCATTGTGTACATGAATGTGTGATATTAAAGTATGTTATATCTCAAATACATATCATACTGGTGTGTGGGATGTTACTCACCAGCATGATGTGCTGTGGTTGCAGCCCCTGTGTCACGAGCCCCTGAAAGTCCACGGACTGCTGTGATACTCAGGGACGTGCGTATCATATCCGGCCAGGTGTTGTATTCTGTGTCCAGGGGTGGACCACCGCCTGTTCCCCTCTGGTGCATGACTTCCTGCCCCATCTTCTCTTTCACCTGCCTCTTACAGTCATTCCACCTTTTTTAAGGCCCTCAACTGTCCTCCTCTGCGGGGCCACACTGTTGACGGCATCCTTTACCACCAACCATGCTGTTTTACGCCTTCTGGCAACGCCTTTGCCCTTCTCCTGGCCAAAGAGGGCATTGTGATTGTCCATGATGGCCTGGACTTGGGCAACATTCTCATCGAATCAGAAGTTTGGACATCTCATCCTCTCATCCTCTGTGGACACCTGGCTTGCTCCCTGGTGTGGGTTCCTCCCTATCCTTCCCTCCTCCCCCCTTCTGTCCTCATGTGCACCCTCTGTCCCTCTCCTTGATGTGCCTGGTCTCTGGGACTCTCGGGCATCTCCCCTCCCATCATCCCTTCTAGCTCTCCCTCTCCCCACTCCACTTACTCCCTGACGGAGACCCCGCTGCTCCTCCTGTCCTCTACAATACTCCTCTCCCTGCCACTCCTCTCTTCTCCTCCCCTCCGCCCTACCTCTCCCTGCCATCCTCACACTACACACACTTACACACTCACACTCACTCCCAGTTCAATCACACACAATCACAACCAAACACTCAGCCTATCACACTTTAAAATTGAAATAAAATGTGTGAGGTGTTATAAAAAAAGTGTTGTGTATTTTGTTTATGTATGTATGCAATATGTGTGCAATATGTAAAAATATGTGTAAGTGTACAAGCTTTACCAACCAACAATGCGACCTAACTAACTCCTCTGTTTGCGCCTTTCTCTCTACTCTGACTAATCCTCCACTCCACTGTAGTGTGCTGTAGTTCAACGAACCATCCAAACACACTGAAGAAAATGGCGGCTGTGCATGGGTTTATATATGACTTTTGAATAGCGTAATTACGTGGCGCATTTTTAGATGGAGTCGCAGGTGATTTTTATGAGTTAGCCTAATTTGCATAAAACTACTCTTTATTGAGATTTTACGTGGACAAAATACAGGTGTAAGTTACTTGTGACGAGTAAAATGTGTATTTGCGCACTTTTCTGATGAACACCAGTTTGTCCTACTTACGCCAGTTAAGCATCTAATGGCGCAGTATATGTAATACCCTGATGTGCGAGGTGAAATTACGGGTGGCGCAGGTTCCCTCGCTTGCGACGAAAACTACTCCGTATATCAGATCGCGCCCTAGGTTTTGTTTTTACATATTCAATTTGCAAAAGGAATTGATCATACTTTTTTGTGAATACTTGGCATAACTTGCAAACACTACAGAGAATTCAAACAGTGCATAGAAAGAAAGAAAGAAAGAAAGAAAGAAAGAAAGAAAGAAAGAAAGAAAGAAAGAAAGAAAGAAAGAAAGAAAGAAAGAAAGAAAGAAAGAAAGAAAGAAAGAAAGTTTATAATTTCAAAGCTTGAGTGTCATTTGGAGAACATTGCCCCTAGTGAGAGAAAAAAACAAAACAAAGCTTGTTAGAATTATTTGAGCTACAGCATGAACAGTGTCCTGTGTCTCACACCTTGAGTTATCATATACAATCCTTGTTTGTCCTTATCTATTTAGAGCATCTGGTTATCATGATAGGGCTCCCTCAGGGATTGTTGTTTTGCCATAATCCCTGTGACACATCTGTTTTATCTTTCATGCTGATTCACACCCAGTGCTAAGCATCTCATTTCCATTGTTGTTTTTAGCTGAATTGTATATCTGCATTTGTATGACTATACTGTATATAGTTTATTTTAGAATATGATACTATTGTTTAATTTTTTTTATGTAATACCAATAAATAACATTTACAGTACTTTGTTTATGTATGTCTTCCTTTCTTAGTGCACATCTCTCATATCTGTGTGACTGGCACAATAGAATGCCATACCAAATGTTAGAGTTTAGCCCTGCCAAATAAATTAGCCAGCATAACTGTGCCTGTTGTAAGTGCCAAGTAAAATGTGCCAAGTGAAATGGGTCAGATAAACTGCACTTGAAATTAATTGTTAGGTAGCATTTTCCTCATTGTATGAGGAAATGCAATTAAGTTTGTTTGTGATTATTTTCTGGGGCATTAGATTAACAATTTGTACTTGTGTATGTGTTTTATCACTTATTAAACTGTGCTAGTCTAGTAATTCTGAGCATACTGCATTTGCAATAATTAACAGCAGATTTTAAATAGCTGCAAAGTATATGTTTACAAGCTTATTATAATATTAAGATACAAATCTAATTTCACAAACTGTGAAGTTTTTTTTAATCAATATTTTTGTTTATTGGCTACCATGGTACAACTTCATTGTACCTTAGATTTGAAATTTTGAGAAGTATTATCATATGTCTCCTGTATTCTGTTTAACTTCATAACAAAATGATAAAGCAATATTTCCACTTGGAAATAATAGTTAATATAGGTGACTAATAGAATGTTTAATGTTATACATTTCAATTTTATGTTAAACAGCAACAAGATGTGACAGTTATTAAAATGAGTGCAGTTTCTATATGAAATGTGTTGATCATATTAAAATTAGATCTATCACATGAATTTGTAGACTAAAGGCCTGATGATCAAAACCTCTCCGCTCAGGTGATATGATCTAAAATGATCATCCAGCACTGTGAGATCCCTAGTGAAATTTTCAAAAGGCAGATTTTGCTTTACCTCTCCAAGGGGCATTCCCTGCATTTCTGTATGTAAATGAGAGATAAGTCCTTTACACTTTCTATTTTATATATTATTTTTTATACAGTAGTGTATTTAGGATTGTGATTTTACAAATTCTGATTATACTTTGACAGTTTCTGTGTAACTTTAGCAAATTAGGATCATACTTTGTATATTTATGTATATGTTTTTACAAATTATATTGCACTTTGTATTTCTTCTATTTAAAATAAAACTGTAAAACTGTCCGCTTCAGTTTCCGGGAGAGCTTTATTACTTTCTTTGGGCCAGATTATCAAACATTTTCTAGTATGGAGATAAATTATCATGCACACTTCACAGGGACTGAACTCACTGAAAGGATAGAACTTGGAAGCCCAAGAGAGATTAGAGATGCCTTCCGTAGAAATTAATGAAGCTCTCTGGGATATACAATTTTATATAGGAGAGAGGAGTTAACTGGAGAGTACCTGGGGCTGATATTAAAGGGACACTGAACCCAAATTTTTTCTTTTGTAATTCAGAAAGAGCATGCAATTTTAAGCAACTTTCTAATTTACTCCTATTATGAATTTTTCTTCGTTCTCTTGCTATCATTATTTGAAAAAGAAGGCATCTAAGTTTTTTTGTTTCAGTACTCTGGACAGCACTTTTTTATTGGTGGATGGAATTTATCCACCAATCAGCAAGCCAATCGGTCACTAGCAGGGGGTGTCAATCATCCCAATTGTACTGGATCGGGATGATTGCTGTCCGTCACCTCAAAGTTGGCGGACGAGTTAAGGCTGCTGCTTAACTTCAGTTTCAAGGGAACCTAAAACTACGGGGGTAGATTGCAGCATCCGCTGCTTGATAAATCTACCCTAAAGGCTCAGTTTGCATTAATTACAAATAAAAATTAAATGTTTTCACTACAATTTAACTTGCTTTTGTCCATATTTTAGTATATATATATTTTTTTTTTTCAAATAGTTTTTATTAATTTTTTAACAATATATAACAATAAATGGGGACTCGCAGGACCCCTGCAAATTTCAGTGCAAAACATGTAGAAAAGTGTTAAGGAAAAATTACAACTGAGGCATTCAAGTTTCAAAGATAGAGTCAGTACATTTCCAAACAGCTGTCAAAGAAGGATAAGAGGGTGGGGGGTGGGGTGGGGGAAGGGTTCATCTGTAAGGATGGGGGAGGGGGGGGCGGGGGGGGGAATACTGCTGGGGATCGCCTGAGGCGCGTGGAACGAGGAATCTTAAACTCTAACCTGGGGAAGCCATGTGGTGTCGTGTGTGTCTGTCCAGTCTGCCCAAACCATTTCAAAAAGGTCACTTTTGTCCAAACTGTAGAATATGTCCTTTTCCATGGTGTGTAAGTAAGCCATTGTTTTGAGAATATCAGGCCAACGAGGGGGGGATATTTTTTTCCAGTGCCTGGCAATATTGGTTTTAACCGATGACAGGAGATAAACGCAGAGAATCTGCTGATGTTTAGGAAGGGCCTGCAGGTTTAGGTGCAGAAGTGCAGTGGCAGGGGTTTTTGGTAGCTGAATCCCTAGAGCAGACAGAGTACGGAAGCAGATATTCCACAGGGGAGTCAACTTAGGGCATTCCCACCATATGTGAAGCATATTTCCGTGAGAGCCACATTCTCTCCAGCATTGCGGAGAAGATGTCGAAAACATCTTAGATAGCCGAGCGGGGACCAAATACCATTGGGAGATAACTTTATAATAGGTTTCGAACATTGTCACACAATGTAATGATTTTTTGGTTAAGGTGAGGGACCTCTGCCAAGCATCTGCCGGGATTCGAGAGTGAAGAATAGTGTCCCACTTACGTAAGTGTGGGGCCAGGTCTGGGGGCTCAGTACCGTCCAGCAGGCTATAATGTCTTGAAAGAGGTTTGTGGAGTTATTTTAGTATATATTACTTTTCTGTTAGCTTAAATAAGTGTGTTGTGAATTTTTAGCAAACTTTACATGCACACACTTGCTACTACCTGCTCACAATGACATCACAATGGCAGTCTCTTCACATGCACACAGCTGGCAAGATTAATCAGTGAGACCAGCTTGTTTCAAATGCTTACATTGTTTTACAAGAATTGTGAGAGAGCTTCAGACATACCCTGGAAACTCCCATGTTCAGCCCAGGTAACTGCCATGTCCCTCCCACTTCCTGAGAGTGTCAGTTTTAATTTGCAATGAACCACATACAAGGAGCAATTTAAATTGTAAAATATATACATAAATATACAAAATTACAAGCCTAATGTGTTAAAGTAACATGGAAACTTTTAAAATGTAATTAGAATTTGTAAAATCCCTGCTGGATCTAAATATAAATGTATTAAAATATAAAAGATAAAGTGCAAAGCTTAAATGCAATAATACTGAAAGTACCCAATCTAATGTAAAATAATAAAAAATGCAAAGCACACAAAGCAAAATACAAAGCACAAAGTGCAAATTTGACAATATAATATAATATTAGAATGTAAGCCTATGAGCCCAGCTGTTTGCAGATCGCCTTCATAAGAGCCGACTACAACAGTGAAACTCTTGGCAGGGCCCTCTACCCACTTGATCCCTGCAAAAGCTATCCTGTATACTGACTGTGTTCACAGCGCTGCAAAATCTGTTGGCGCTCTTCAAATACCTAATAATAATAATACTACTACTAATAATAATATACAGTGCTGTATTGCACTAGGCTTGTATTTCCTTAATATACAGAAATGTGAGAGATGTCACAGTGCTGGAGAGTACCATCCTTTTTCTTTTGAGCAAGCTGGAGAATATTTGATCAGCAGGGCCTAAGAGAGGAGAGGAAAATAAAATAGAAATTAAACTTATCTCCCTCTATGAATTCAATAAAATCAGTCATTATATTACAGGATACATTACATTGAATTATGAGCTTGAGTAAATCTCATCTTTTATGGATTCATTTTGAGTTTCAGATGGTTCTGTTTAACACGTGTTAATCTATTGTAAGTATACTTTAAAGGCAATGTTCAAATGATAGTCTAATATTCATCATTTATACATTTAAATACATTTTACCCAAACAATGCATATTCAGTCTGACTCCCTATCTACTTCTGTATGATCTTTTCTTTTGCTATTAGAATAGCGAATTCAGAGATGCTAGCCTTTATGAATGCACATGCAACTAATTAATATTTAATACATTTTCAAAGGGCCTTGCCGCAAAATATGCCATTGATGTGAAATGGCCTTCAGTTTACTTAGAATGAACGTTTGGAATTAAATTAGAGTTTGTATTCTTTACACTTTGAAATTAGTTTTGCAGTATCAGCAGGCAAGATGAACATGAAGTTCCATATGTGTGTTAGCAAAGTTTTCTCACATAACTGTAGTAATTTTTTATCATCATTTTAAATTCATCCCGGTGCTGCTACAATAAGGCTTGCAACTAATAAGGATATAGCACAAACTAGGTTTTATAGGACTAAGATTTCAAATTAATTCAGTCTGGGCTAGATTTAATAAAACCTGTTTGTGAAACTAATATCTTGGGGGAGAAACTTGCTGTAATATTTCAACTCAACATTTGCATAATTCATAATGATTTGTACTTGCACCTCATCACAAGCTCGAGTTGCAAGTTAAGCTCCAAAATGATCAATGGAGCAGCATCTATCTTGTAACTGTTCACTTAGAATAGAACAAGTGATGAAAACCAGAAATGCCTTTGAAGCCTTACAGATCAAACAAATAAAAAAGGGCTCTATAGAACAGTCCATTCTTATTTATGAACAAAAAAGCAAACCTGAAAACAGCTAAAGAGAAATAAAAGAAAAAAGTAAACAACCTGTCAGTTTTGAAATAGCAACACACAATGGTGAAACAAGATACAAGGGCAATTGAGTCTTTATGAATTCCACTTCATGTGCCAAGGATTAGGGGCACATAATGACCATGCCTCTGGAACACATTAGAAAGCTCATGGCCAGGATCTGGAGCAACTTGTTTTGCTCTATCCCACAAGATTACTTTACAATAACAAAACAGATGTGTGACTCTTATAGTTACAACCATTTACATAAACTGTATAGCAAGCATGTGTCCTAAGTGTTGTAGTTTTAATGATTATTTTCCATAGTTATAATAAAAGTAATATAAGTTGAAAAAAAAGACACACAGTGCATCAAGTTTAACCTTTCACCCATTCCTGTCATTACTGCTGATCCAAATGAAGGCAACAACAAAAAATAAATACATTGAAGTGATTTCTACTTATGACTTAACGGGAAACAGTTCCATCTTACGTTACCCCCAAAGTGGCAATCAGATTTCTCCTTGGATCTACAAGCTACTATACTGGTAATACTAACTGTTAAATCCATGTATGTGCTGCTTTACCCAAAACATCTAGATATTTTTTTTTAAATAATCTATTGAAATTGCTAAAACAACGTCATTAGGCAAAGAACCTCTTCTGCTGCTAAATATCAGTTGATCATTTTTTATATGGGCCCTGTATATATTAGTATAATGTAATTCTATCCCATCATATCCCCTATTGTCTAGTACAATAACTCTTAAAAAAAAAAGTCCTCATTTAATTATATCCCTACCTCAAAACCATTAAGTTGCATATTTATTTATGCTGCCAAAATGCATATCTATGCATTTATCTAGAATACATCTCATCTGCTACTTGCCTGCCCCAGCCCCCAAATCAGTCTTTCTGTAGAAAAAGTAACATCCTGGCTGTATTACCTTGCTTAATTTTGTGTCATCTGCAAAAGCTGACACTCAATTTCCAATGCCTCTTTCTCTTGTTAAGTGTATCCAGTCCAGGGATCATCCATTACTTGTGGGATATTCTCCTTCCCAACAGGAAGTTGCAAGAGGATCACCCACAGCAGAGCTGCTATATAGCTCATCCCCTCACTGCCATATCCAGTCATTCTCTTGCAACTCTCAACAAAGATGGAGGTCGTAAGAGGAGAGTGGTGTTTTATACTTAGTTTATTTCTTCAATCAAAAGTTTGTTATTTTTAAATAGTACCGGAGTGTACTGTTTATCTCAGGCAGTATTTAGAAGAAGAATCTGCCTGCGTTTTCTATGATCTTAGCAGAAGTAACTAAGATCCATTGCTGTTCTCACATATTCTGAAGAGTGAGGTAACTTCAGAGGGGGAATGGCGTGCAGGTTTTCCTGCAATAAGGTATGTGCAGTTAATATTTTTCTAGGGATGGAATTTGCTAGAAAATGCTGCTGATACCGAAGTAATGTAAGTAAAGCCTTAAATGCAGTGATAGCGACTGGTATCAGGCTTATTAATAGAGATACATACTCTTATAAAAGTGTAATTTAAAACGTTTGCTGGCATGTTTAATCATTTTTTATATATGTTTGGTGATAAAATTTGTTGGGGCCTAGTTTTTTCCACATGGCTGGCTTGAATTTTGCCTAGAAACAGTTTCCTGAGGCTTTCCACTGTTGTAATATGAGTGGGAGGGGCCTATTTTAGCGCTTTTTTGCGCAGCAAAAATTACAGACACAGACATCCAGCTTCTTCCTGCATGATCCAGGACATCTCTGAAGGGCTCAAAAGGCTTCAAAAGTCGTATTGAGGGAGGTAAAAAGCCACAGTAGAGCTGTGGCAGTTGTTGTGACTGTTTGAAAAACGTTTTTGTCATTTATTATTCAGTTTTTGGTATTAAGGGGTTAATCATCCATTTGCAAGTGGGTGCAATGCTCTGCTAACTTATTACATACACTGTGAAAATTTTGTTAGTGTAACTGCCTTTTTTCACTGTTATTTCAAATTTGGACAAAATTTGTGTTTCTTAAAGGCGCAGTAAAGTTTTTTATATTGCTTGTAAACTTGTTTTAAAGTGTTTTCCAAGCTTGCTAGTCTCATTGCTAGTCTGTTTAAACATGTCTGACACAGAGGAACCTACTTGTTCATTATGTTTCAAAGCCATGGTGGAGCCCCATAGGAGAATGTGTACTAAATGTATTGATTTCACCTTAAACAGTAAAGATCAGTCTTTATCTATAAAATAATTATCACCAGAGGGTTCTGTCGAGGGGGAAGTTATGCCGACTAACTCTCCCCTCGTGTCAGACCCTTAGCCTCCCGCTCAGGGGACGCACGCTAGTATGGCGCCAATTTCATCAGGGACGCCCATAGCAATTACCTTGCAGGACATGGCTGCAATTATGAATAATACCCTGTCAGAGGTATTATCCAGATTGCCTGAATTAAGAGGCAAGAGCGATAGCTCTGGGGTTAGGAGAGATACAGAGCGCGCAAATGCTGTAAGAGCCATGTCTGATACTGCGTCACAGTATGCAGAACATGAGGACGGAGAGCTTCAGTCTGTGGGTGACATCTCTGACTCGGGGAAACCTGATTCAGAGATTTCTAATTTTAAATTTAAGCTTGAGAACCTCCGTGTATTGCTTGGGGAGGTATTAGCTGCTCTGAATGACTGTAACACAGTTGCAGTTCCAGAGAAATTGTGTAGGCTGGATAAATACTATGCGGTGCCAGTGTTTACTGACTTTTTTCCTATACCTAAAAGGCTTACAGAAATTATTAGCAAGGAGTGGGATAGACCTGGTGTGCCCTTTTCCCCACCTCCTATATTTAGAATTTTTTTTCCAATAGACACCACTACACGGGACTTATGGCAGACGGTCCCTAAGGTGGAGGGAGCAGTTTCTACTTGAGCAAAGTGTACCACTATCCCGGTTAAGGACAGTTGTGCTTTTTCAGATCCAATGGATAAAAAATTGGAGGGTTACCTTAAGAAAATGTTTATTCAACAAGGTTTTATTTTAAAGCCCCTTGCATGTATTGTGCCTGTCACTGTTGCGGCGGAATTCTGGTTTGAGGCCCTGGAAGAGGCCATCCATACAGCTCCATTGAATGAAATTATTGACAAGCTTAGAACGCTTAAGCTAGCTAACTCATTTGTTTCTGATGCCATTGTTCATTTGACTAAACTAACGGCTAAGAATTCCGGATTCGCCATCCAGGCGCGTAGGGCGCTATGGCTTAAATCCTGTTCAGTATACGTGACTTCAAAGTCTAAATTACTCAACATTCGTTTCAAGGGGCAGACCTTATTTGGGCCTGGCTTGAAGGAAATTATTGCTGACATTACTGGAGGCAAGGGTCATACCCTTCCTCAGGACAGGGCCAAATCAAAGGCCAAACAGTCTAATTTTCGTGCCTTTCGAAATTTCAAGGCAGGAGCAGCATCAACTTCCTCCGCTTCAAAACAAGAGGGAAC
Source organism: Bombina bombina (assembly GCF_027579735.1). Taxonomy (NCBI): domain Eukaryota; kingdom Metazoa; phylum Chordata; class Amphibia; order Anura; family Bombinatoridae; genus Bombina; species Bombina bombina. The sequence goes on along the minus strand of NC_069505.1, from coordinate 364,415,771 downwards.
TGTTGCTCATTCCAGACAGGCCTGGAAACCTAACCAGTCCTGGAACAAGGGCAAGCAGGCCAGAAAGCCTGCTGCTGCCCCCAAGACAGCATGAAGGAACGGCCCCCTATCCGGAAATAGATCTAGTGGGGGGCAGACTTTCTCTCTTCGCCCAGGCGTGGGCAAGAGATGTTCAGGTTCCCTGGGCGTTGGAGATCATATCTCAGGGATATCTTCTGGACTTCAAAGCTTCTCCTCCACAAGGGAGATTTCATCTTTCAAGGTTATCAGCAAACCAGATAAAGAAAGAGGCATTCCTAAGCTGTGTGCAAGACCTCCTAGTAAGGGGAGTGATCCATCCAGTTCCGCGGACGGAACAAGGACAGGGGTTTTATTCAAATCTGTTTGTGGTTCCCAAGAAAGAGGGAACCTTCAGACCAATTTTGGATCTAAAGATCTTAAACAAATTCCTCAGAGTTCCATCATTCAAAATGGAAACTATTCGGACCATCCTATCCATGATCCAAGAGGGTCCGTACATGACCACAGTGGACTTAAAGGATGCCTACCTTCACATACCGATTCACAAAGATCATCATCGGTTCCTAAGGTTTGCCTTTCTAGACAGGCATTACCAATTTGTAGCTCTTCCCTTTGGGTTGGCCACAGCCCCGAGAATTTTTACAAAGGTTCTGGGCTCACTTCTGGCGGTTCTAAGACCGCGAGGCATAGCGGTGGCTCCTTATCTAGACAACATCCTGATACAGGCGTCAAGCTTTCAAATTGCCAAGTCTCATACAGAGATAGTCCTAGCATTTCTGAGGTTGCATGGGTGGAAAGTGAACGTGGAAAAGAGTTCTCTATCCCCACTCACAAGAGTCTCCTTCCTAGGGACTCTTATAGATTCTGTAGAGATGAAAATTTACCTGACGGAGTCCAGGTTATCAAAACTTCAAAATGCTTGCCATGTCCTTCATTCCATTCCATGCCTGTCAGTGGCTTAGTGCATGGAAGTAATCAGCTTAATGGTAGAGGCAATGGACATAGTGCCATTTGCGCGCCTGCATCTCAGACCGCTGCAATTATGCATGCTAAGTCAGTGGAATGGGGATTACTCAGATTTGTCCCCTCTACTAAATCTGGATCAAGAGACCAGAGATTCTCTTCTCTGGTGGCTATCTCGGGTCCATCTGTCCAAGGGTATGTCCTTTCGCAGGCCAGATTGGACGATTGTAACAACAGATGCCAGCCTTCTAGGTTGGAGTGCAGTCTGGAACTCCCTGAAGACTCAGGGATCGTGGACTCAGGAGGAGAAACTCCTCCCAATAAATATTCTGGAGTTAAGAGCAATATTCAATGCTCTTCTAGCTTGGCCTCAGTTAGCAACCCTGAGGTTCATCAGATTTCAGTCGGACAACATCACGACTGTGGCTTACATCAACCATCAAGGGGGAACCAGGAGTTCCCTAGCGATGTTAGAAGTCTCAAAGATAATTCGCTGGGCAGAGTCTCACTCTTGCCACCTGTCAGCGATCCACATCCCAGGCGTAGAGAACTGGGAGGCGGATTTTCTAAGTCGTCAGACTTTTCATCCGGGGGAGTGGGAACTCCATCCGGAGGTGTTTGCTCAACTGGTCTATCGTTGGGGAAAACCAGAACTGGATCTCATGGCGTCTCGCCAGAACGCCAAGCTTCCTTGTTACAGATCCAGGTCCAGGGACCCGGAAGCGATGCTGATAGATGCTCTAGCAGCTCCTTGGTTCTTCAACCTGGCTTATGTGTTTCCATCGTTTCCTCTGCTCCCTCGACTGATTGACAAAATCAAACAGGAGAGAGCATCAGTGATTCTGATAGCGCCTGCGTGGCCACGCAGGACCTGGTATGCAGACCTAGTGGACATGTCATCTCTTCCACCATGGACTCTGTCTCTGAGACAGGACCTTCTAATACAAGGTCCTTTCAATCATCCAAATCTAATTTCTCTGAGACTGACTTCATGGAGATTGAACGCTTGATTCTATCAAGGCGTGGCTTCTCCGAGTCAGTCATTGATACCTTAATACAGGCACGAAAGCCTGTCACCAGGAAAATCTACCATAAGATATGGCGTAAATATCTTTATTGATGTGAATCCAAGAGTTACTCATGGAGTAAGGTTAGGATTCCTAGGATATTGTCGTTTCTCCAAGAGGGTTTGGACAAAGGCTTATCAGCTAGTTCTTTAAAGGGACATATCTCTGCTCTGTCTATTCTTTTGCACAAGCGTCTGGCAGAGGTTCCAGACGTCCAGGCATTTTGTCAGGCTTTGGTTAGGATTAAGCCTGTGTTTAAAACTGTTGTTCCCCCGTGGAGCTTAAACTTGGTTCTTAAAGTTCTTCAGGGAATTCCGTTTGAACCCCTTCATTCCATTGATATTAAACTTTTATTTTGGAAAGTTCTGTTTTTGATGGCTATTTCCTCGGCTCGAAGAGTCTCTGAGTTATCTGCCTTACAATGTGATTCTCTTTATCTGATTTTTCATTCAGACAAGGTAGTTATGTGTACCAAACCTGGGTTTTTACCTAAGGTGGTTTCTAACAGGAATATCAATCAAGAGATTGTTGTTTCATCATTGTGTCCTAATCCTTCTTCAAAGAAGGAACGTCTTTTGCATAATCTGGACGTAGTCCGTGCCTTGAAGTTTTACTTGCAGGCTACTAAAGATTTTCGTCAAACATCTGCCCTGTTTACTCTGGACAGAGGAGAGGTCAAAAAGCTTCGGCAACCTCTCTCTCCTTTTGGCTTCGGAGCATAATACGCTTAGCCTATGAGACTGCTGGACAGCAGCCCCCTGAAAGGATTACAGCTCATTCTACTAGAGCTGTGGCTTCCACCTGGGCCTTTAAAAATGAGGCCTCTGTTGAACAGATTTGCAAGGCTGCGACTTGGTCTTTGCTTCACACCTTTTCAAAATTTTACAAATTTGATACTTTTGCTTCTTCGGAGGCTGTTTTTGGGAGAAAGATTCTACAGGCAGTGGTTCCTTCCGTTTAAGCTCCTGCCTTGTCCCTCCCATCATCCGTGTACTTTAGCTTTGGTATTGGTATCCCACAAGTAATGGATGATCCGTGGACTGGATACACTTAACAAGAGAAAACATAATTTATGCTTACCTGATAAATTTATTTCTCTTGTAGTGTATCCAGTCCACGGCCCGCCCTGTCCATTTAAGGCAGGTCTAAATTTTAATTAAACTACAGTAACCACTGCACCCTATGGTTTCTCCTTTCTCGGCTTGTTTCGGTCGAATTACTGGATATGGCAGTGAGGGGAGGAGCTATATAGCAGCTCTGATGTGGCTGATCCTCTTGCAACTTCCTGTTGGGAAGGAGAATATCCCACAAGTAATGGATGATCCGTGGACTGGATACACTACAAGAGAAATACATTTATCAGGTAAGCATAAATTATGTTTTCAAGATAGTTAATAAACAGATTAAAGAGAAGTGGACCCAGCAGAAACACCTGAGGCACTGCCCTTACCATTTTTGCCCCATTAACAACAACTCTCCACACTCTATCCTTAAGCCAGCTATTCACAAGCCAATGTTCAGTCCAAGTACAAGCATTTTCCTCCATAAAAGTTAGGCTATTTCTAGACTTATCTCACTGAGTACCCATGGGTTTCTATCACCTGGCCCTGGTGCTTTATTTACCTAAAAGGGCCATGATACTCAAATAATGAAACACTTGAAAGTGATGCAGCATAGCTGTAAAAAGCTGACTAGAAAATATCACCTGAACATCTCTATGTAACAAAGGAAGATATTTTACCGCAAAATGTCCTAACTATTCAAACCCCTTTGCAAAGGACTTTAAGCAGCAAATCAGTATGTCTGTCCCGGGACAGGCAAGGGAGTGAGCTTCGTGCTCATGTTATTTCCCTATTCAGTTTAAGGAAGTTTACTATGAAATCTCATGAGAGTTAAGTGAAATCTCATGAGATCAGAGTAACAGAGTTCATGACCACAGCACTGCTCATGCTGATTGGCTGCAGTTCATTTCTTCATTTTTTACCTGCAGCTGGGCAGCAGCTGAAGTATAACTTTTTACACAATACTTACTCTGGTGAGCTGTGGAGATTGTGAGGTAAAATGTCTTCTTTTTTTACACAGAGATGTTCAGGTGATATTTTCCAGCTTTTTACAGTTATACTGCATCAGTTTCAAGTGATTTAGCAAATGAGTATTATGTCCCTTTAAGATTGTTTAATCGTTTAGCACTTTATCTTGTGCCAGCCAATAATATATTTTCTGCAAGGTTTTTGTTACATTTATTGACAAATCTACAGCCATTTACTGCAAGGAATGCCCACTAAAGAAACACTGGAAAATAGGTGAAGCAAAGCTCAATAAACTTCAAACATGATCTCACTAAGGCTGAAAAGAAGCCTTAAGGAACGTCTATGAATCTAGGTTTATTTGGATCATTCCATTTAATAATTGATAGGGATGTGCCTTTAGTAGTGTTGTTAGCTGCTGAATATGGAAGAAGGTGGGCTGGCCACTCTCAGCATTCGCCTCTTTTAGGAGACTTTTCTTCTTGTGAAAGTGCAACACACTAAGATCTAAATTTGCACAGATCAAGAAGAAAAATGGCTCTGAAAAGAGGTGAATGCCGCAAGCAGCCACCTTATTCCACATCTAACAGCTAATGAAAATTCGGAATGCACATCCCTAATAATGAAAATGTGAGAAATATATATATAAATATTAAATATTTAACAGTTTCCCTGTAGGGCCTTGTAATTCTTATCAATTTTTTATTTCATGATTCAGATAGAGCATGCAATTTTAAGCAACTTTCTATTTTATTTCTATTATCAATTTTTCTTGATTCTCTTGCTATTTTATTTGAAAAGCTAGAATGTAAAGTTTAGAAGCCGGCCCATTTTTGGTTCACAACTTGGGTTGTCCTTGTTGATTGGACAGCACCAATACACAAGTGCTGTTCAGAAAAACCCTCTTATTTAGTACTGGCAGACTTTCTGCCAGTACTTAAGATGGCGGTAACAATTGTGGGGTGGGGGAGGGAAGAGAGCTGTTTGGGAGGGATCAGGGGGTGGGATGTGTAAGGTGGGAGGCTGATCTCTAAAATTAACCCTGCAAGCTCCCTAAAAGCTACCTAATTTAACCCCTTCACTGCTGGGCATAATTCACATGTGGTGCGCAGCAGCATTTAGCGGCCTTCTAATTACCAAAAAGCAACGCCAAAGCCATATAAGTCTGCCATTTCTGAACAAAGGGTATCCAAAAGAAGCTTTTACAACAATTTCTGCCATAATAGCACAAGCTGTTTGTAAATTATTTCAGTGAGAAACCTAAAATTGTGAAAAATGTAAAGTTTTTTTTTTATTTGCTCGCATTTGGCGGTGAAATGGTGGCATAAAATATACCAAAATGGGCCTAGATCAATACTTGGGGTTGTCTAATACACTACACTAAAGCTAAAATTAACCCTACAAGCTCCCTAATTAACCCCTTCACTCCTGGGCATAAAACACGTGTGGTGCGCAGCGGCATTTAGCTGCCTTCTAATTACCAAAAAGCAACCCCAAAGCCATATAAGTCTGTTATTTCTGAAAAAAGGGGATCCCAGAGAAGCATTTACAACCATTTGTTCCATAATTGCAGAAGTTGTTTGTAAATAATTTCAATGGGAAACCTAAAGTTTGTGACAAAATTTATGAAATAGTTAACTTTTTTTTTTTTTTTTATCGCATTTGGCGGTGAAATGGTGGCATGAAATATACCAAAATGGGCCTAGATCAATACTTTGGGTTGTCTTCTAAAAAAAAATATATACATGTCAATGGATATTCAGGTATTCCTGACAGATATCAGGGTTCCAATGTAACTAGCGCTAATTTTGAAAAAAAGTGGTTTCGAAATAGCAAAGTGCTACTTGTATTTATTGCTCCATAAATTGCAAAAAAAGTAAAGAATGTGTAAACATTGGGTATTTCTAAACTCAGGACAAAATTTAGAAACTATTTAGCATGGGTGTTTTTTGGTGGTTGTAGATATGTAACAGATTTTGGGGGTCAAAGTTAGAAAAAGCGTGTTTTTTTCCATTTTTTCCTCATATTTTATCTTTTTTTTTTTTAGTAAATTATAAGATATGATGAAAATAATGGTATCTTTAGAAATTCCATTTTATGGCGAGAAAAACGGTATATAATATGTGTGGGTACAGTAAATGAGTAAGAGGAAAATTACAGCTAAACACAAACACTGCAGAAATGTAAAAATAGCCATTGTCATTAAGGGTAAGAAAATGGAAAAATGGTCCGGTCATTAAGGGGTTAAGCATCTAATAGAATCTGGCCAGAACAAACTACTTAAGAGAATCGGGCCCTTAGAGTGAAACCACTGTGTTTATTTAGCAGGGCCACTTTAAAGGGTAATGTAACATAGTCATATCTGTGATTGACGTAAACTGCCTCATTCTGTATTACTTTGATGTTTTGACCATAATACACATTTCTTTTTCTCATGCAACATTTGTTATTGAATCAAATCTATTCTTGACTTTCCATTTTCTTACAAACTTATAAACGTCTGCCAGTAATTTTTTTTTACAACAGTACAGTATATTCATCCAAATCAAGCAATATAGCTGAAAGAAGGCTATAACAAAAGATCAATAATAAAAATAATGAAATCCAAACAACTATAATAATAATAGTGGTTGCTGGATACAGCCCAATACAAATCCTTGTAAGAACAATAAAATACATAGACTACTAATGCAAGAAGGATGTCTACCCACCAAATGCAAGATAAATTGCAAGCAAGGAATATAGATCAAATAGAAAATGATATAAGATAACATTTAAAGGTCCATTAAGATTTGTATATTTATTTTAATCATTGACTTTTCTTTTTCTTATCACTGCCAGGCTGCATAAATTATATTGGGTAATTAGTTTGCTTTTAATATAAAAGTCACGGGTACTAGGAAACTGTCAAATCAGCACAGGTGATAGATTCCTTTTGATTCCACATTACACTCTATCAGAAGGGACATGCAACAACTATTTTTTTTCATGTTTGGGTGATTTTTTGTTGTTTTTTTCCCCCCCAATGATTCCAAATCTATTAAAAAGGCTGTTTATGGATTAGTTAATGATAAATATGAAAAGAAAAAAAAAAATCTGGTTAAACGCAGGGGCAAAAGATGCATGGCCAATTCAAAATAAAATAAATAGTAATTAACTCATTGGTGATCACGACGGCCTTATATGGATTTGATATATTATGAGTTGAAAGTAAACTGTTTTTGCTCTCACGCTAACATGACAAGTGTAAAAAGACAAATAATGGTATTTTGCACAAATATATATTTATACTTATAAATTGACATGATTCTATATACAGGGAGTGCAGAATTATTAGGCAAATGAGTATTTTGACCACATCATCCTCTTTATGCATGTTGTCTTACTCCAAGCTGTATAGGCTCGAAAGCCTACTGCCAATTAAGCATATTAGGTGATGTGCATCTCTGTAATGAGAAGGGGTGTGGTCTAATGACATCAACACCCTATATCAGGTGTGCATAATTATTAGGCAACTTCCTTTCCTTTGGCAAAATGGGTCAAAGAAGGACTTGACAGGCTCAGAAAAGTAAAAAATAGTGAGATCTTGCAGAGGGATGCAGCACTCTTAAAATTGCAAAGCTTCTGAAGCGTGATCATCGAACAATCAAGCGTTTCATTCAAAATAGTCAACAGGGTCGCAAGAAGCGTGTGGAAAAACCAAGGCGCAAAATAACTGCCCATGAACTGAGAAAAGTCAAGCGTGCAGCTGCCAAGAGTCCGTTATTGTTTTGTTGCATTTTTACGGCTCAACCGATATGAACACCTGAGACAACACAGATTCTCATCACCAAGAGGATAAAGAGAGTTCAGGATTTTCCATTGCCTTTCAACAAACGATACCAGAGAGTCCAGGATTTTCATTCAAAACAACTTACCGCTGCCAGGAGTCCCCTGGAAACAAAGATCCTAAGGGTTCCACCAAAAGAAAGATTCCTTCAGTAAAGAACAAAGCCAAATCGACCGGACAAGAGCCAAAGAAACATCACTAACCCAAACAATTCTACAACTTACCTCATATGATTGAGGTTACCTCTGGTAAGCACAAAATCACTTACCTCAGACAAAGAAGTGTCGAATATTCTAAAGTATAATACTGAAAATTTTTACAATAACAAACCAAGGACATTATTATTCTTTATTATTTTTTATGCCCTCTTCCTGTATTCCACTACTATAACATCACTGTTTAGAAAGTAACAAACTTACTCTACAAATAGCTAATATATATTCTAGTGCCAAGCTGTGCGCCCTCTTGATTTCCTCTTTCCTATCCATATATATATATATATATATATATATATATATATATATATATATATATATATATATATATATATATATATATATATACACATTATATGATGGGGTGACATATTCTAGACTTAAAGGTAATCCAACCATGGGGTTCAAAAAGGACATGGACGACCTATTATGTTTAGCGCAAACTGCGAACATAATTTTTTTTTTTTTAATTATTTTTATTGTAAGAGACAAACAGGACATGACATATAATCAGGTATTACAGCATGTGGCATAGATAATTTAAGAGTATTTTCCACCATACTCCATTTTTCACTGTACATAAAATGTTCATGCGGATTGTCCAAGTCAGTCCATACAAAGAATGGCAGGAGCATAGGTTGTAGTCGCTGTGTCCTGCGATTTGATACTTTTAGCAAGATTTGTCCATGAAGTTTTGCATGCCATATCCGTCTCCATTTTTAGAATATAACATGTAACAGTTTGACCACAAACATAACATATTAACATTAAAACAACATGTTAAAAGGAGAAGTGGGAAAGTCTGAGGGTCGAGAGGGGGAGAGAAAAAAAAAAAAAAAAAAAAGAAGGGGGGGTTTGGACCCTGTTACCTAGAAAAGCATTTCCTCAGTTGGGTATCGGATCCCATTATGAATTTCCCCTTGATCCCTGAGAGATTGTTCAGTCACAGTATAATTAAGTTGAGGCATTACCTCGGACTGTAGGAATGGTCTCATGATCTGGCTTTTTAAGTCCATGTTGAAGGTATTGATAAGAGGGGACCACTTCCTCCAGAAGGGTCGCAGTCTTCGGGTCACATCTAGCCTTACGTCATATTGTTCTATGTATAGTTGTTTTATCAGTAACTGTTTGAATTGTGCTATTGTTGGTGGATGTTTGGAGATCCATCTTGCTAGGATACAGTGTCGTGCTAGTATAGTGCACATCGTGAGTAACCGCTGCTGCCGCTTGTGTGTGTCTCCCCACTTAAAAAGATATATCTCAGCTGTAGTGAACTCTATTTCAATGTCAAGTGTGATTTTTACCCAGTGTTGGAAGTGACCCCAAAAGCGCCTAATAATCGGACAAGCAAAGAAGTAATGTAGAAAAGAGGGGGCAGCACTACTGCACTTGATACACTGGTTGGGGTGTAGGTTGCTCCATTTTGCTAGTCTATTGGGAGTGATGTAATCTCTGTGTAATAGTCGAACCTGGGCCTCCCTGTGAGTGACTGCAAGTGTAGCTTGTTTCGTGCTGTCTAGGCTGTCTTTCAGGTCTTGTACTGAAATCGTGACGGGAATATCCGCAGCCAACCTTGTCAACATGTTAGCTTGTATTAGGGTCTCGGACTGTTTCATTAGTTGTACATAAAAGTATGACAAGGAGAATCGTCCCACAAGGAACAGCGTCTGAGCAATGGCAAAGGGTGATTTGTCCCAAAAGCCGACATTTGATGACTGCAGAGATGCTATGTAGTGTCGCAGTTGAAGGTACGCGTAAAAGTGTTGGTTCGGGATATTATACTTCGCTTTTAGCTCCTGGAAGGAGCGTATTGTATGAAGTAGTGGGTCCAAGACGTCTCCCACCGTTTTGATACCGAGGGTTTCCCAAATGCGGAATGGCTCATGCTCATTTCCTGCTGAAAAGTCGGCATTCCCGCGAATGGGTATATGTCTCGGGGGGGGACTGTCCACTTTCAAGAGTTTATGGATCAGATGCCACGCTTTCAGTGGGTCGCAATATAACACACTGTTAGTGATTAGTGATGGTAGGGTCGAAAATTTTGCATAGGGGAGGTAGGCCAGTGCCAGGGGGGCAACTTTTGCTTCTTCCAGTATCGCATCACTAAAATGCTTCGTGTTTAGTTGCCAGTCAGTGACTATCCTGGCCAGAGCTGCCCAGTTATATAGTTTGAGATTTGACAGACCCAATCCTCCCTCCGAGTATGGAAGATGTAACTTAACCGCCGCTATCCGGGGTTTGCCTCCCCTCCAAATGAAATGTGATATGGCACCTGAGAGCATCCACAGATTCTTTTTTGTCATTAGAAATGGTAGCATAAGCAATGGGTATAGGATTTTGGGTAGGATTGTCATTTTAATTAGACTAATCCGGCCTGATAGGCCCAAAGGGAGATTGGCCCAGTTTGTCAATTGAGAGACTAGCTCTGAGCACTTATGGGCTATGTTAAGCTCATACATCTTAGCTGGGTCTCTATGAAGTTTGATGCCCAGATAGGTAAGGCCCTCTGGGACCTCTACAAATGGGTAGCCTTGTGTTGAGTTCTGGTGTCTATGTAACCACAGTACCTCAGACTTTGAGGTGTTTATCTGATATCCCGAGAAGGTGCTGAAGTCTGCGATCATGCGCAATATACGCGGCATATGGACAGAGGGAGTGTCCACAAACAGCAACATGTCATCGGCGTACAACGCTAGGTGCAGGGGAACCCCCTCCACCGTAATCCCTGGGAAGAGTTTCCGTAGTTTCAGCGCAAGGGGTTCCAGCGCTAAGTTAAATAGCAGCGGCGAGAGGGGGCAACCCTGCCTGGTGCCCCGCTGCAATTTGAAATCAGGAGAAAACAGTCCATTGACAATGACCCGTGCCACTGGATGATGGTACATTTTACCTATGACCTCTAGGAATGGGCCCCTGAAACCGAACCTCCGCATGGTGTCCAGCAAATGAGGCCACTCCACCCGATCGAAGGCCTTCTCTGCATCCAAGGATAGCAGGAAGGCCTCCGAGGTGTCCCCCCCCCTCTCCTTTCCAATTGTCCAGTACTGCTCTATTACCTGCATGACCCTGCGGAGATTCACCATGTACGAGCGTTTGAAAACGAAGCCCGTTTGGTCTGGGTGTACCAGGTCTGGAAGGATCACCTTCAGTCTGTTGGCCAAGATTTTCATAAACAGCTTGTAATCTGTGTTCAACAGGGAAATTGGTCTGTAGGACTCTGGTCTTGAGCAGTCTTTACCTGGCTTGGGGATCAGCGTAATATGTGCCGAAGTAAAATTGTTAGAGGGGGAGGTTTCCGTCTGAAGGAAGGCATTATATAGCCTGGTCAGTGTAGATGTGATCTGGGGTTGTAGGGACTTATAAAATTTGGCCGGGATGCCGTCTGGCCCTGGTGCCTTTCCCACTGGCAAGGACCTCAGGGTGAAGGTGAGTTCCTCGACAGTCACCGGGCCATTTAGACTGTCAATTTGAGTCTGTGTCAATTGGGGGGGCTGCAATGATTGCCAAAATTGTGTCTGGACCCCATCTGGGGCCACGGCTTGTTGGGTATAGAGTTTTGCATAGTATTGTGCAAAGCACTGTGCTATGTCAACTGATTTTGTGTGGGTTAGGCCCTGCGCTCTGATTGCTGTTATGTTAGCCCTTGCTGTCTGGGGTTTTGATAGGGTAGCCAGCATCCTGCCTGCCCTCCCACCAAATCTGTAGAATTTACCTGCTGTCTTTAATAGCCCTGAGGTAGTTTGTTGCCTCATGAATGCCTCGAGCTCTGCCTTTGCCGCTAGGTAGGTCTCATAGGTTGTTTTTGTTTTAGCTTGTAAATAGGCTTGATAAGTCTGTCCCAGCTGCTTTTGTAGGCTCTTACATTTATATTGTGTATTGTGTTTCAGTTTGGAGACATATGAGATTATGGAACTGGCAAACACTGTTTTCGCCGTTTCCCAGAGAAGTTGGGTGCCGTCTGCGTGCGCTGCGTTGTCAGTGAGAAAGTCCGTCCATGTATGTTGTAGATACTTCACAAATGCCTCTGAGGTGGTCAAGTAAGTTGGAAATCTAAGAGTGTTCCTATTGGAGGGTGTTCTCTGGGATCCCAGGGCAATCTCTACTGGTGCATGGTCTGAGATTAAGATGTTGTGTATCTTACAATGATGTACCTGTGTGGTTAGTTCCCCAGCAATCATAAATAGATCGATTCTGGACAGGGTATGCTTGGCTTTAGATAAACAGGTGTATTCTTTTCCTTCTGGGTTCAATAGTCTCCAGATGTCACAGACCCCTAAATCTGCTTCTAGCATGCTAAAGATTTTTGTTTCGTATCTGGCCTTATAGTTTGTTTTTGGGTCTCTGACAGAGTGAGATGCTAACCAGAGTCTATCCAAAACATGTGTAGGCAAGATATTAAAGTCTCCGCCAATTATCAGGGACGAACCCATGTGCGGAGCTAAGTGTCGAAATAAATCTGACCAGAAGCCTGTTGTTCTGTGGTTGGGGGCATATAGGTTGCAGAATGTATATTTCACAGAATTTACCGTTGCCTGTACTATCATAAATTGTCCTTCCCTGTCCAGGTAGGTGTTATCTACTGTCGCTGTTACCTTTTTCCCAAATACAATGGCTAAACCCCGGCTTGCACTAGTGTAAGATAAGAAGACTACCTGTCCCACCCAGTCCCTTTGTAGTTTTTGATGTTCTGAGTCTGTCAAATGTGTCTCCTGCAATAGGGCTACGTCCGTTCCCAGTTTCCTGAGATGGGTGAGAATTGATTTGCGCTTTATGGGCGAGTGGATGCCACCCACGTTCCAGGTCACTATCTTAAGCGACATTCTCAGTTACAGGGGATCATAGCTGGTAAGGGAGGAGAAAGGGAAAAAAAAAAAAAAAAGGAGGGAGGGAGGGGGAGGGGAAGAGAGGGGAGACGGGGAGAGACATTAGGCGGGTGAGAGAGAGCCCAGTGGGATCTGGACGTAAAAAAAGACAAAGAAGGAAGAAAACAGGAGGAAGAGCATAAAGTATACAGCATTCTGGACCTTCAATAATGACACTTATATTTGATAGACATAGGCTTGGACTTATCTTTGCATATACATAATTAAGCTCTACATTTATTGCATGCTCAGACAGAGCCGGGACTATAAGTATGTAGATTCTCATCCCGATCATAAGCAGCTGTTCGAGGCCCCTATCCTTAGGAGAGCTAGATACTGCTGGGGAATATAGGCGTGTGTGACTCCCTGAGTTAGGCATAGGAGGGGTACCCTGAGTAGTAGGCTGGTAAAACATCCCAGCAATATTTAACTTGCCCTGGTAGTATATATATGTGTGAGTGACCTCCGTGGAGTTGACAATAATAGGGGTGTAGGTAAGAGGGGCATTCCTCTTGAGAGGGGGTGGTTCTGTTACCAGACTAAGGCGGATTGGGTCTAAGTAAGCACTATGTTCTGAGGGTCCTCTGTTATCTCTGTGGCAACTGAAGGTCCCCTCTAGATTACAATATCTTTGATTTCTATCACTTTCAGGCTGGGTATTTAAGTCATCATCTACCTGTGCCTCATAGTAGCTATCAGCATATTTTATCAGAGAGCTCGGGCATGTACATGCATGGTGACTCATATTGTAAGATTTAACATTGTCAAAACCAGAATAAAGCAAATCACATTGTAATCCCCCCCCTTCCCAAATAAGGTGTCAGTAGTATTAACCCGTTGTTATGACACAATAAGAATTTAAAACATGTTAGAGATAAACAACAACAACAAAAAAAGAAACAAATAGAACAAAAAAAAACTTATAGGAGGTATCACTATTCAACATTACCCTAGAGGCATTGTCCTGCCTCCTTGTGAAGTCCATCGACCCCTTGGGGTAAAAGTCTCTTCCAGTCCAGGAAAAGGCCAAGCAACAAAGAGATTCAGCCATCCTTTACTTTTGAGGCTTAAAAACAAAGCAAGAAGGAGAAAACAACAGAGGAAGCATCCTCCTAATAGGAGCTTGTTATTTTCAGGTTGGAGGGTGTTGATTTTCCGTAGCCAGGTAGCTTCTCACCGCTTGTGGTGAATGGAAGAATTTTACGCCATATGGTGTTTGTAGACGAAGTTTCGCCGGAAAAAGCAGTGCTACTTGGCGTCCCTGTTCATGTAGTTGGGAGCAGAGCGGGGCAAATTCTTTCCTCTGTCTAGAGACCTCCAGTGAGAAGTCCTGGAAGAGGAGCAGCTTTGAGCCTTCGTATATTAGCTCTTTATGTGAACGGTAGGCTCTCAGGATCTTTAATTTTTCTTGGAAATTTAGGCACTTGAATATGACCTGTCTAGGTTTGGCTCCTGCTTGATCCCCTGCCCTTTCCGGGCCCACTCGGTGTGCTCGCTCTACATCAATTGGTAGAATGTCAGGATGTATGCCCAGCAGCCTGGGGAGCTTCAGTGCTGTGAATTCGAGCAGGTCTTTGCCCCTAATGGATTCTGGGACTCCTACGATACGTAAATTGTTGCGGCGACTTCTGTTCTCCAGATCATCTATGCGATCCTGGAGCACTTGTGTTTTCTTTACTAATTGCTTGACTGTGGTATCTGTGGCAAATTGCCTGTCTTCCGCATCGGAGATGCGGGTTTCAGCTGCAGTTAAGCGTGAAGAAAATTGGCGTACCTCGCTTGTTAGCGTGTCAACCCCTGTTTGCAGAGAATCCATCTTTGGGAGAAAGAAGGATTTTAATTCTTGCAAGAGAGCAGAGTGTGAGGCTGGATCTGAGGCCCCCGCTTGGTCTGGTATAGCTGAGCCCTCTGCCTGAGTGTCTGATAAGTGTTTCAGTCTCTTTTCACTGGTCTTTGATCTGTGAGACATGTCAGGTTTATTGGAGGGAGAGAGTTTATGAAAGTATTTGTCCACTTTCATTAGAGTGGGGTGTGGGGTCTTCTGTGTGTGTAGGGCAGTTAAGCGTGATGGTGCAATATTCAAGCAGATGCTAGCCTCTGGCGTTGTGCCCCAAGAGGATGCCTTAGTCTTGGGGGGTAGAGATGTTCAGTCTGACACCCTTTTACTGTTGCGTAGTTTCTGTACAGCTGTTGGAATGGTGTGTGCTGCCTTGCTATATCCTGATGCAGTTGAAGGAGGTATAGACAGGATCAGCTATAAGTGTGTCTATTGATGTATGTGATTGTCGCTTGATGAGGTGAGGAAAATATCCCCCACTGTTGTGGGGTGGGAGGACACAGAGGGATCTTTAATGTGATTCTGGGCTATGCAAGCACCTGTTGATATACAAACAACAATTTTCACTTCCTAGGATAGCGTGGCGCAGTTAGGGCAGACTGCAAGTTGGGGCCACGATGTAATAAAAAAAAGAAAAACGTTCCCTGTGCAGTGTTCAATAAACTCTCACTTTGCCCACCTCTCTTGAACCAGTCCTGATACACTATTGTCCCCAGAGAGCAAAGAGAAACAGTAGGTTGTCTGCGCAGTTATCACTTAGCTGTGGTGTGTTTTCTTTGGCTGCGTGTCCCCTGTCCTTTCCCCACCTCACCATCCACTGCCGTCCTTCCACACAAAGCTAACGTTCGCAACTTTCATGAGCGTTACTCACTATTGCCCACAATATGGAGTGTATCGGGTGTTTTGTGACACTTCTTCTTTGCGCCCCTTTGCTCCCTCCACACCTGTGACTGAGGCCGGGTAGAGTCCAAGATGGCGTCGGTAGTGTGTGAATTCCTCTTACGATCAATGGCCTCCAGGAGCCGGAGCTGATGGAATATGCTCCGCGCACTTCAGTAGACGGCTGCCACTGTGCGATGGTCACTAGTCCAGCAAGTCTGTCATGCGGGGCCCAGCAGAAAATTGTCAGATTTTAGGGGTATTTGCGATCCGACCAGCGGAGCTCTGTTAGGACACGTCTGCTCCTTTGGCCCGCCCACCGGAAGTCCAAACTGCGAACATAATTTATGATGACACGTGGTTATTTCTGACTGTGGACAAACCTATTTGTCCTATTTTGTATCTCCTCCCTAAAATCCACAAGTCCTTAGATAACCCCCCTGGCAGACCTATTGTCTCTGCCAGGGGTTCTTTGCTACAGCCTTTGGCTGAATATATTGATTTTTTTCTGCAGCCTGTTGTTCAGGCCACAAACTCCTATCTAAAAGACTCCTTTGAGTTTATCAACCTCTTAAAAACACTGGAGGTTGATAAGCAACTTGATTTATTAGTAACTATGGATGTGGTTAGTCTCTACACATGTCCATGGCAAACAAATGATCCAAGAGTGTCTGATCAACAGTGAGCATTATACAGGCCCACCTATTGAATTTTTGTTGAATTTGTTGGGGACTTCTTCCATTTTGAAAATGAATTTTTTCTGCAAACACTTGGTACGGCCATGGGATCAAGCATGGCACCTGTTTATGCCAATTTATACATGGCTCAATTTGAAAAATATCACGTTTTCAACCCTAAGCACAACTCCATCAGATTCTACCGTCGCTACATAGACGACGTGTTTCTTGTTTGAAGGGGCACTCCAGCATCACTAATTGATTGGTTTAAAGCCCTCAACGAGTTGGACTCGACAATTAAATTTAAAATTGATTGGAATGTAGACAAAATTCATTTTCTAGATCTAGAGATCTACAAAACCGACTCTATGGGTACTGGCATTTTACATACCACCCTATTCCATAAAAACACAGACAAAAACTCCATACTACACTACAACAGCTTCCATCCTCACACTCAGAAAAATTGTGTCAGCTCCTTGCAGCTCCTGAGAGTAGTTCGGAATAACATGGATGAACATCACAAGAAAATGCAACTGACCGAAATGGCAGAAAAGTTTCTCCAACGTGACTACCCCCCACAACTGATTGAAAAACAGCTCCTGGTTGCCGAACATCAAACCCGTGATAGCCTTATGATAAGGAACAAGGAAAAAGAAGAAGATCTAAGGATGAACTTTGTTACTACATACATTCCACTCTCAGAAAAGATATCTAACACCATCAGGGACAACTGGAAAATTGTAGCTAAAGATGTTAGCTTACCGTTCTATGACCTCCCGCCACCACGGATGGTCTATAAAAGGTCTAAAAATCTACGAGACCTCTTGGTCTTGAATGACCTAGTGCACTGTTACGAACGACGGACTTGGCTACCCAAGGCCAAATTGGGATGCTACAGATGTGGCAATTGCGTCACTTGTAACCACATGATGATGGCAAATACTTTCCACCACCTACATACAAACAGGAAATACAAGATCAATCACAGATTGACATGTACATCAGAGTATGTGATCTATGCAATAATTTGTCCGTGTCCTCTGTACTATATTGGCAAAACAGTCACCACCTTCAAGGAAAGACTAGCCAATCACAAAACAGCCATACGCCAAGCTATCAAATCGGGTGAATCCGAGCAACCAGTTGCGAGACATTTTGCACAGGCAGGACATTCATTGTCCTCACTGAGGGTCATTTTGATTGACCATGTGCCACGACTACGGCGTGGTGGGGACAGAGCATTGACCTTATTACATTTGGAGGCCAGGTGGATATTTAATCTTAACACAGTGGCTCCTAAAGGTCTTAATTCCACCATTGACTTTGGTTGTTGCTACAAATGACTGTTTAAATCATCTTCTTACCTATGTTATAATTATACATAGGCTTCTGTTTGCTAATTCCTATCTATGTCCCCTGTATCCATCATGTGATCATGGCTCCTATGATCACTGCTTAATATTAGCTCTGTTTAAATGTATTGGCATTTCTGATTTTACATGCAACTTGCAGTAGTCTCCCATTGATACTTTTATTGTATAGAGTGGTTATGTATATTTAACATATAATTGACTACCTGTTTCTTGGTAGCATTTATGCACATGATTTATGCTGTATGCTGCCCTGTATGCTGCCCGTATTCCCAATGTGCATATTATCTTGTGCACACACCCCCTAGCACTCCACCTCGCTCTGTCCCTTGGTATACGGTCTGATGTTTACCGTTACCATGACTCCCACACTTGGCCTCGTTTTGGCCTCCGTTACGCGTGACGTCATCACGCCATCTTTGCTGCATTTGGGACTCCCACTGAACCAGGCGGATCGCTAGCATACGGTTTGGCGCTAATTATGTAAATATGGTTATCACTGCATGTATATATGGTGGGTCACTTCTTAGGTACTGTATCTCTCACATGGGCTCCATTTGATAAAGGTCTAAGTGTAGACCGAAACGTTATGGGTTAAGTCCCTGCTGTTTTTTCCTTTGATTGGAATAAAGGCTTTTTGATTGAACTCCCTGTGTTGCCTGCTGTTTTTCCGGATACCTGTAACACTTAAGCTGAGTGTGTATTTGGAATACTACCTACATGCAATACTTTATCTTGCAGTGTACCGGGTAGCTGCTTGATTGGTGTGTGCCACTCTTCCTGCATTTGTGTGTATATATATATATATATATATATATATATATATATATATATATATATATATATATATATATATATATATATATATATAATATATATATATATATATATATATATATATATATATAATATATATATATATATATATATATATATGACCACTAAATTTGGTAAGGTATTGTGACTAAGGGGTAGATTTATCAATGTTTGTCCGACATGATATGCTGTAGCGTAATCATGTCCGACAGACATCGCTGAATGTCGACAGCATATGCTGTCAGCATTTATCATTGCATAAGCAGTTCACCAGAACTGCTTGTGCAATGCCGCTCCCTGCAGATTTGCGGCCGCTAGCAGGGTGTGTCAATCAGCCCGATCGTATAGGATCGGGCGGATTAAAGACTGCAGCCTCAGAGGTAGGGTTGCCACCTTTTGCCCAGAAAATTCCTGGACACTTTTTAAGTGGTCGTGGAGGGTGTGTGTCTCAGGGCGTGGTTTGGGGTGTGGTTTGGGGCATGGCTTCTTGTGGCATCAAATTTATAATGAAATTGATTTTTATATTTTATATATATATATATATATATATATATATATATATATATTATATGCCCTGCCTCTCTCTCTGCTGGAGGATGTGACGACTCCCCTCCGACCCTCTTCCCCCCTCCCACTGTGTCACACATCATCATACTCCATATCTCCTGCAGACTACCCGTTTTTTTTTAATAACCCCGGGCTAAGCGCTCCTCTGGCCATCTTATATTTTGTAAAGTCTGTGCTCACTGTGCTAGGGGTTCGCTTAGCCCGGGGCATTTGAGGCTACCCTACTCAGAGGCAGCGGACAAGTTATGGGGCAGCGGTCTTTAGACCGCTGCTTCATAACTGCTGTTTCCGGTGAGCCTGAAGGCTCGGAAACATGGGGAACAAGGGCCATTTGGCCCTTGTTAAGTCGACCCCTAAGTGGCCACAAAAAAATATGGATTGCCATGACGGGGTAATTTTCATTACTGGGCTGCCATAATGTCTTAAAGGCGACATAGGCCCAGAAAATCAATGTGCCAAATATTTGATTTTAAAAGAATGCCTTATTTGCCCTCTAAAAAACAATATTTAATGTGTGGGTGCACTAAATTTTAAAGAGGTAAATTATAGCTGAACAAACATATAGCCAAAATTATTGATATCGATATTGAGAATGAACACAAGAAGAACATTATTTATATATATATTTTTTGCAGATCTTTTATATATATGTAATTCTGGATTTGCACTAAATATTTTGTAATAAATCATACTTATTATAGATCACATTTTTTAGTAAGATAAGGAATATATTATTTACCCTTTTGACACTTCGGAGCACTCTTTGGGGCCGATTTATCAAGCTCCGTATGGCTCGCTGGAAACAGAAATCATTAAGCAGCGGTCTAAAGACCGCTGCTCCATAATTTGTCCGCCTGTTATGAGGCCGCGGACAGAAATCAACCCGATCAAATACAATCGGGTTGATTGACACCCCCTTCTAGAAGCCGATTGGCCACAAATCTGCAGGGGGCGGCATTGCACCAGCAGTTCACAAGAACTGCTGGTGCAATGATAAATGTAGACAGCGTATGCTGTCGGCATTTATCGATGTGCAGCGGACATGATACTCTACATCATATCATGTCCGCTCGCACTATGATAAATCTACCCCTTTAGCTGCACACACTTAGCTTTTAATCTGATGGGCAAGTTTGCTGTTGTTTGTAGCCATATTGTCTGATAGATTTGGCTGAGGTCATTACAGGGAAAAAAGGTGTAATGGCCCATTTTGAGCTTTGGTGTGCTATGGTAATGACTGGAATTATAAAGAACTTTTTTGTTTTTGTTATAAACATACATTTATATCACTTTATTAATATTAGCAAAGAAGGTTTTGAAAAATGACACAAATAATTAAAGGCCAAGGGGCCTGTCTGTCAATTTGAAGGGTTGGAATAGTAGATACAGGGGAAAGAAGATAAGCTAATCTAGAATGAGATAAGATATTCACAGCTGGTAACACAGGTGAACAAGGTATAGGATAGGTCTGGAGCAGATAGTTGTGTTTGTGGTGAGCATAGGAGTGATGCTGAAACTCCACAAAGAACAGAAACACTTACATTAAAACAACTTATTTGCTTAATTAATTACTCAAAATGTAAAAAAAAAAACAATACAGTCAGACCTTAGTTAATTCTCCACTTGAGGACCAAAATGTTTTTATGTTTTTGTTAATTAATAAAGCAAATAAGCTGTTAATGGTGCTACTACAGGAACTAGCATCTTGCACTGCACTCTTAATCTTGATGCTGAACCTTAATGGGATTGTGATACTGAAACATCTAAGAAGTTATTAAAGGGACATAATACTCATATGCTAAATCACTTGAAACTGATGCAGTATAACTGTAAAACGCTGACAGGAAAATATCACCTGAGCATCTCTATGTAAAAAAGGAAGATATTTTACCTCACAATTTCCTCAGCTCAGCAGAGTAAGTTCTGTGTAAAAAGTTATACTTCACCTGCTCCCAGCTGCAGGTAAAAATAAAAAAAAAAATTGAAGAAATGAACAGCAGCCAATCAGCATCAGCAGTGCTGAGGTCATGAACTCTTACTGTGATCTCATGAGATTTGACTTAACTCTCATGAGATTTCATAGTAAGCTTCCTTTACCTGATTGGTGAAATAATATGAGAGTTCACGAGGCTCATCCTTTCAGATGTCCCAGGACAGACACACTAATATGCTGCTTAGAAATCCTTTACAATGGGAGGTGGCTACTGAGGAACTTTTGAGGTAAAATATCTTTCTTTTTTGCATAGAGATGCTCAGGGGATATTTTCTAGTCAGCTTTTTACAGCTATGCTGCATCACTTTCAAGTGTTTAAACATTTGGGTATTATGGCCCTTTAAGGAACCTAGGGAAAATGTGTAGCATTAAAAGAAAACGGGAGTGAGAATCAAGTCTGTGACCCTCAAATAGAGATGTTATTGTTAGAAAGATAAGGTGCAGAGATGTCAAAGGATTGGAGAATCTGGTGCAGGAGAGAGTGGTCAAGAATCAAAAGTATTACTATAATTAAAAAAATAGTTAAAAATGTCATAATAAATAAGTGAAATGATTCACCTAAAATGTTTCGGGAGGAAAATATATAAAAGAATGACATTGAAATGGTTTTTAATCCTCTATTTACTATCATTCAGCAAGATTACAATTTTTATGTGGTATGGTGCGGTATGGATATACCACTGAAAATTTGTCTATTGTGTGTGGAATGGCAGGTCTGCTGTATTACAAGTCACTGTGGTATAACTATAATGCAAGCATTTTAACCTGTAACTCAACAATCCATTCCGCACTCAAAAAATGATGTTTGAGTGCGAGATTGCCATAGCGCCATATTACAGGTTGTGCGGTCTGACTAAAATGCTTGCGTTATAGCCTATACTGCCCAGTAGTTATGGATTTTGCAAAACAAAAATGTTTCATGAAACTTATAATTAAAATGTTACAAAGTACACTAACACCCATAAACTACCTTTTAACCCCTAATCCGCCACCCTCCTGCATAGCAAATACTATATTACATTTATTAACCCCTAATCCACCTCTCACCCACATAGCCAATACTATATAGAGCTATTAACCCCTAAATTGCCACCCCCCACATCACTAATACTATAATAAACGTATTAACCCCTAAACCGCGGCCTCCACATCGCAATTAATAATATAAACCTATCATCCCCTAATTTGAACAGCCAATAGGATTTCAGTAGCTCTCGTCCTATTGGTTTATTTGAAAATATCAGCCAATAGGAACGCAAGGTACCCCAATTTTAAACAGGTACCTTGCATTTAAGCTTCAGTGTACGGCGGGGATCGTATGAAGAGGATCCTCCACGCTGGATGTCCGTGCCGCCGGCGATGATGCTTAGCGATGGATGAAGATGTCGCCACCTGGATGAAGACATATCGCCGCCTGGATGAAGATAGATGTTCAGACTTCAGGAACTGTGAGTAGATTTCCTGGGGTAAGTTTTAGTTTTTGTTTGTTTGTTTTTTTGGGTGTTTTTTTTTTAGATTAGGGCTTTGGGCACAAAAGAGCTGAATGCCCTTTTAAGGACAATGCCCATACAAATGCCCCTTTAGGGGCAATGGGTAGCTTAGGCTTTTTTAAACTTAGTTTTTTAGCTTAGCTTTTTTTTATTTGGGGGGGTTGTTTGGGTGGGGGTTTTACTTTTAGGGGGGACTTTGTAATTGTTTAAGGCTAAAGAGCTGATTGCTTGAGGTCAATGTCATACAAAGGCCCTTTTAAACGCTATTGGTAGTTTAATTGTTAGATTAGGGGGTGTTTTTATTTTGGGGGACTTTTTTGTTTTTATAGGGGTATAAGATTAGGTTTAATTGTTATTATTTTGGATAACTTTGTTTATTATTTTTTGTAATCTTAGAGGGGTTTTATTCTCGTAATTTTAGAGTTTTCGAAATGTATTTTTATTTATTTTTTCGTAGGATTTTTTTAATTTGTAATTTCAATTTTTTTATTTTTCGTTAATTTTATTGTTTTAAAATAGTAATGTTAAGTTGCTTTATAGTTTAAACTTAGTTTTTTTTTTATTTCACAGGTAAGTTTTCTCCTTTTAAGTGTGATCAGTCCACGGGTCATCATTACTTCTGGGATATTAACTCCTCCCCAACAGGAAGTGCAAGAGGATCACCCAGCAGAGCTGCTATATAGCTCCTCCCCTCTACGTCACACCCAGTCATTCTCTTGCACCCAACTAATAGATAGGATGTGTGAGAGGACTGTGGTGATTTTACTTAGTTTTTATAACTTCAATCAAAAGTTTGTTATTTTAAAACAGCACCGGAGTGTGTTGTTCCTTCTCAGGGAGAATTTGATGAAGAATCTACCTGAGTTTTTTCTGTATGATTTTAACCGGAGTAGTTAAGATCAGGTTGCTGTTCTCGGCCATCTGAGGAGTGAGGTAAACTTCAGATCAGGGGACAGCGGGCAGGTTCACCTGCAAAGAGGTATGTAGCAGCATATTATTTTCTGAGAATGGAATTGACTAGAAAATACTGCAAATACCTATATAAAGTAAGTTCAGCCTTAAATGCAGTAGTAGTAACTGGTATCAGGCTGTCATGTATGTATATTTTCACTTCAGTATTCTGGGGAATGGCATTTCACTGAAATTATACTGTTTACATAAAACTTTAGCCTATTTTGCAGTTAAAACGGCTTGCAGCAGGCTTTTTATGACAAATACATTTATTGAGGTTAAACGTTTTTTCTGGCATGTGAAATCGTTTATATTTCTGAGGTACTGGGTGAAAACTTATTTGGGCATTAGTTTTATCCACTTGGCGGGCATTTTATTTGATTTATGACAGTTTACTGATCTCCCTCACTGCTGTGTGTGAGGGGGAGGGGCTGAATTTGGCGCTTTTACTACGCATCAGAAATTCAGTCACAAGTCTGTTCTTCTTCCCTGCATGATCCGGTTCGTCTCTACAGAGCTCAGGGGTCTTCAAAAGTTATTTTGAGGGAGGTAATCACTCACAGCAGACCTGTGAGATTGTGCTTGACTGTGATAAAAAACGTTACATTCTGTACTTTTTTTCTGCTATTAAAGGGCTAGTTATCCATTACTAATGGGAGCAATCCTTTGCTAAAATTGTATTTTTACTGAGAAAAAAGTTTGTTTTTCATAAAATTATCTGTTTTATTGTACTCAACTGTCATATCCTTCCGTGCTTTTTAAAGGCACAGTGCGTTTTTGCATACTATTTATAAAAGTGAATTGAAAAGTATTTCCAAGTTTGCTGGTTATTTGCTAGTGTGTTAAACATGTCTGACTCAGAGGAATATCTCTGTGCTATATGTGCTAAAGCCAAAGTGGAGCCCAATAGAAATTTATGTACTAATTGTATTGATGCTACTTTAAATAAAAGTCAATCTGTACAAATTGAACAGCTTTCACCAGACAACGAGAGGAAAGTTATGCCGTCTAACTCCCCTCACGTGTCAGTACCTGCATCTCCCGCTCGGGGGGTGCGTGATATTGTAACGCCGGGTACTTCAGGGCGGCCATTACAAATCACATTGCAGGACATGGCTAATGTTATGACTGAGGTTTTGTCAAAATTGCCAGAACTTAGAGGGAAGCGGGACCACTCTGGGGTGAGAACAGAGTGCGCTGATAATACTAGGGCCATGTCAGATACTGGGTCACAGTATGCGGAACATGAGGACGGAGAGCTTCAATCTGCAGGTGACGGTTCTGATCCCATTAGAGTGGATTCAGACATTTCTAATTTTAAGTTTAAGCTTGAAAACCTCCGCGTACTGTTAGGGGAGGTATTAGCAGCTCTGAATGATTGTAACACCGTTGCAATTCCAGAGAAATAATGTAGGCTGGATAGATACTATGCGGTACCGGCGAGTACTGACGTATTTCCTATACCTAAGAGGCTTACAGAGATAATTACTAAGGAGTGGGATAGGCCCGGTGTGCCCTTTTCCCCCCCTCCTGTATTTAGAAAAATGTTTCCAATAGACGCCACCACACGGGACTTATGGCAGACGATCCCTAAGGTGGAGGGAGCGGTTTCGACTCTGGCTAAGCGTACCACTATCCCGGTGGAGGATAGCTGTGCTTTTTCTGATCCAATGGATAAAAAATTAGAAGGTTACCTTAAGAAAATGTTTGTTCAACAAGGTTTTATATTACAACCTCTTGCATGTATTGCGTCTGTCACGGCCGCATCAGCCTTTTGGTCCGAGTCCCTGGAAGAGACTCTTGACTCAATAACTATAGAGGAAATTTCAAACAAGCTTAAAACAATTAAGCTAGCTAATTCATTTGTTTCAGATGCCGTTGTACATTTAACTAAACTTACGGCTAAGAATTCCGGATTCGCCATTCAGGCACGCAGAGCACTGTGGCTAAAATCCTGGTCAGCTGATGTTACTTCTAAATCTAAGTTACTCAACATACCTTTCAAAGGGCAGACCTTATTCGGGCCCGGTTTGAAGGAAATTATCGCTGACATTACAGGAGGTAGAAGGCTAGACAGTCTAATTTTCGTTCCTTTCGTAATTTCAAGGCAGGAGCAGCATCAACTTCCTCTGCACCAAAACAGGAAGGAGCTGTTGCTCGCTACAGACAAGGCTGGAGACCTAACCAGTCCTGGAACAAGGGCAAGCAGGCCAGAAAACCTGCTGCTGCCCCTAAGACAGCATGAATTGAGGGCCCCCGATCCGGGACCGGATCTAGTGGGGGGCAGACTTTCTCTCTTCGCCCAGGCTTGGGCAAGAGATGTCCAGGATCCCTGGGCGTTAGAGATCATATCTCAGGGATATCTTCTGAACTTCAAATCCTCTCCCCCAAAAGGGAGATTCCATCTGTCAAGGTTGTCAACAAACCAAATAAAGAAAGAGGCGTTTCTACGCTGTGTACAAGATCTTTTATTAATGGGAGTGATCCATCCGGTTCCGCGGTCGGAACACGGACAGGGGTTTTACTCAAATCTGTTTGTGGTTCCCAAGAATGAAGGAACCTTCAGACCAATCTTGGATTTAAAGATCCTAAACAAATTCCTAAGAGTTCCATCGTTCAAAATGGAAACTATTCGGACAATCCTACCCATGATCCAAAAGGGTCAGTACATGACCACAGTGGATTTAAAGGATGCTTACCTTCACATACTGATTCACAGAGATCATTTCCGGTATCTAAGGTTTGCCTTCCTAGACAGGCATTACCAGTTTGTAGCTCTTCCATTCGGGTTGGCTACGGCTCCAAGAATCTTCACAAAGGTTCTGGGGGCTCTTCTGGCGGTGCTAAGACCGCAAGGAATCTCGGTAGCTCCATACCTAGACGACATTCTGATTCAAGCTTCAAGCTTTCAAACTGCCAAGTCTCATACAGAGTTTGTACTGGCATTTCTAAGATCGCATGGGTGAAAGGTAAACGAAAAGAAGAGTTCTCTCGTTCCACTCACAACGGTTCCCTTCTTGGGGACTCTTATAGATTCTGTAGAAATGAAGATTTACCTGACAGAAGACAGGTTAACAAAACTTCAAAACGCCTGCCGTGTCCTTCATTCCATTCAACACCCGTCAGTGGCTCAATGTATGGAGGTGATCGGCTTAATGGTAGCGGCAATGGACATAGTCCCCTTTGCACGCCTACACCTCAGACCGCTGCAATTGTGCATGCTAAGTCAGTGGAATGGGGATTACTCAGACTTGTCCCCCACTCTGAATATGGATCAAGAGACCAGAAATTCTCTTCTGTGGTGGCTTTCTCGGCCACATCTGTCCAAGGGGATGCCATTCAGCAGGCCAAATTGGACAATTGTAACAACAGACGCCAGCCTGTTAGGTTGGGGCGCTGTCTGGAATTCCCTGAAGGCTCAGGGATCATGGACTCAGGAGGAGAGTCTCCTGCCAATAAACATTCTGGAATTGAGAGCAGTTCTCAATGCCCTTCTGGCTTGGCCCCAGTTAACAACTCGGGGGTTCATCAGATTTCAGTCGGACAACATCACAACTGTAGCTTACATCAACCATCAAGGAGGAACAAGAAGTTCCCTAGCGATGATGGAAGTATCAAAGATAATTCGTTGGGCAGAGTCTCACTCTTGCCATCTCTCAGCAATCCACATTCCGGGAGTGGAGAACTGGGAGGCGGATTTCCTAAGTCGTCAGACTTTTCATCCGGGGGAGTGGGAACTTCATCCGGAGGTCTTTGCCCAAATACTTCGATGTTGGGGCAAACCAGAGATAGATCTCATGGCGTCTCGACAGAACGCCAAGCTTCCTCGTTACGGGTCCAGATCCAGGGATCCGGGAGCAGCCCTAGTAGATGCTTTGACAGCACCTTGGACCTTCGGGAGAGCTTATGTGTTTCCACCCTTTCCGATGCTTCCTCGATTGATCGCCAGGATCAAACAGGAGAGAGCATCAGTAATTCTAATAGCGCCTGCGTGGCCACGCAGGACCTGGTATGCAGATCTAGTGGACATGTCATCCTGTCCACCTTGGTCTCTGCCTCTGAGACAGGACCTTCTGATTCAGGGTCCTTTCAAACATCAAAATCTAATTTCTCTGAAGCTGACTGCCTGGAGATTGAACGCTTGATTTTATCAAAGCGTGGATTCTCTGAGTCAGTAATTGATACCCTGATACAGGCTAGGAAACCTGTTACCAGAAAGATTTATCATAAAATATGGCGTAAATACCTGTATTGGTGCGAATCCAAGGGTTACTCTTGGAGTAAGGTTAGGATTCCTAGGATATTGTCTTTTCTACAAGAGGGTTTAGAAAAGGGTTTATCCGCTAGTTCCTTAAAGGGACAGATCTCAGCTCTGTCCATTTTGTTACACAAACGTCTGTCAGAAGTTCCAGACGTTCAGACTTTTTGTCAGGCTTTGGCCAGGATTAAGCCTGTGTTTAAAACTGTTGCTCCGCCATGGAGTTTAAACCTTGTTCTTAACGTTTTACAGGGCGTTCCGTTTGAACCCCTTCATTCCGTTGATATAAAATTGTTATCTTGGAAAGTTCTATTTTTAATGGCTATTTCCTCGGCTCGAAGAGTCTCTGAGTTATCAGCCTTACATTGTGATTCTCCTTATCTGATTTTTCACTCGGATAAGGTAGTTCTGCGTACTAAACCTGGGTTCTTACCTAAGGTAGTCACTAACAGGAATATCAATCAGGAGATTGTTGTTCCATCCTTGTGTCCTAATCCTTCCTCAAAGAAGGAACGACTTCTGCACAATCTAGATGTAGTTTGTGCCCTAAAATTTTATTTACAGGCAACTAAAGATTTTCGACAAACATCTTCCCTGTTTGTCGTTTACTCTGGTCAGAGGAGAGGTCAAAAAGCTTTGGCTACCTCTCTCTCTTTTTGGCTTCGTAGCATAATACGTTTGGCCTATGAGACTGCTGGACAGCAGCCTCCTGAAAGAATTACAGCTCATTCCACTAGAGCTGTGGCTTCCACTTGGGCCTTTAAGAATGAGGCCTCTGTTGAACAGATTTGCAAGGCTGCAACTTGGTCTTCGCTTCATGCTTTTTCCAAATTTTACAAATTTGACACTTTTGCTTCTTCGGAGGCTATTTTTGGGAGAAAGGTTCTTCAGGCAGTGGTTCCTTCTGTATAAAGATCCTGCCTATCCCTCCCGTCATCCGTGTACTTTTGCTTTGGTATTGGTATCCCAGAAGTAATGATGACCCGTGGACTGATCACACTTAACAGGAGAAAACATAATTTATGCTTACCTGATAAATTCCTTTCTCCTGTAGTGTGATCAGTCCACGGCCCGCCCTGTTTTTTATGGCAGGTCTAAATTTTTAAATTATACTCCAGTCACCACTGCACCCTTTAGCTTCTCCTTTCTCGTTGGTTCTTGGTCGAATGACTGGGTGTGACGTAGAGGGGAGGAGCTATATAGCAGCTCTGCTGGGTGATCCTCTTGCACTTCCTGTTGGGGAGGAGTTAATATCCCAGAAGTAATGATGACCCGTGGACTGATCACACTACAGGAGAAAGGAATTTATCAGGTAAGCATAAATTATGTTTTTCTTTATTTAAAGATAGTTATATTGTAAATTTAAAATAAGGGGGTGTTAGGTTTAGGGGTTAATAGTTTAATTTAGTGTGTTGCGATGTGGGGGGCTGGCAGTTTAGGGGTTGATAGGCTTAATTTATTAGTAGCGATGTGGGGAGGTGCAGTGGTTTAGGGGATAATAGGTTTATTTTATTAGTAGTGATGTGGGGGATCGGCGGTTTAGAGAGTTAATAGGTTTATTTAGTGTCGGCAATGTCGGGGGCAGCGGATTAGGGGTTAATCATTTTATTTAGTGTTGCAATGTCGGGGAGCGGCGGATTAGGGGTGTTTAGACTAGGGGTTTATGTTAGGGTGTTAGGTTTTAACATAAC
The DNA here is from genome assembly GCF_027579735.1 of Bombina bombina. Lineage (NCBI taxonomy): Eukaryota > Metazoa > Chordata > Amphibia > Anura > Bombinatoridae > Bombina > Bombina bombina. The sequence continues at coordinate 364,386,258 of NC_069505.1, read as the reverse complement.
TTTATTTTCCCCATAGACATCAGTGTGGTTGCATTATGGCGATCGCCATTCCTCGATCGCAGGTTTTAGTTTTTTTCTGATACTTTCTCCCCATTGATGTCTATGGGGAAAGCGTGCACGAGCATGTAAAGTCAGGCCTTATTTGTGCGGTATGGAGCTTATTGCACCATACCGCACAACAAGAGAAGGTTTTTCCGTAACTTGTAATGGAAATGGAAAGTGCGATAACGCTATTTTTTTTGTGTTATTTACACACCCGGTATAGCGCAGAACTTGTCATCTTGGTGATTGTTATCTATTTCTACAGATACGTTCCATGTTTCTTTTTATAACTGTTTATAAATGAAGATTGATATCACTCATTCCCTCTACAAGTGTGTGTCCTTGATAAATTGCATTCAGGAAACATGTAAATAATTTGGAAGCCATGAAATGAGCTCCCAGTATAAAATTTTTCATATCATGTTTATAATACATTTTAGTATGTAATTGTAAATCTGGATATTTTTAAAAGCTAAGTACAGCAGTTAACCAGCTGTAGGAGTCAGTCCATTTCAATTTGTCTATGAAAAGCTCATAAACTGTGGAAGTCCATCATCAATCAAACAGTTTACTGATATGATGAGGATAAAATGTTTTTTATTATTGAATACTATGTCTTTTTCTATATATCAAATGCATAAAATTGCCTCTGTAGGCCATAAATGTTTATCCTTTCACAATGTGCTTAGTTTTGTTCAAATAGCTATTATACAGTCATAAAGTATCCTTATCATGCCCGATATGCTTTTTATACAATAATACTCTAATTTTGAAAATTCTGCCTTCATTTTAATGACAATTACTGCTAAAGAAGTTTCTCATGTCAAGGGAACATTACTACAAATGTTTAAAAACTGTCATAAATCAAATATAATTTTATGAACCTTGTAAGATGGGCAGCCTCTGTAATCATAATTTGTGTTTAATATTTTATCATGTGTAACCAATCACCGTAAGTTTTCAAGGGTGAAGGTTTTATGTCAATCTGAAAAAGTCACTTTCACCTTGAATTTGAGTAAGATATTTGATAGAAAAAGTATGCTGAGTTTGAGAATGTTTTATTTTAGCATTAATATGAACATTTATTTTAAAAGCCCTTTCATTTTATACTGTGTTTTCTGCTGTTTATAAAAGAGGGGTTTAACCCCTTAAGAAACAGACCATTTTTCAATGTCTTTCCCTTAAGGACCAGGGCTATTTTTACATTTCTGCGGTGTTTGTGTTTATCTGTAATTTTCCTCTTACTCATTTACTGTACCCACACATATTATATACTGTTTTTCTCGCCATTAAATGGACTTTCCAACGATACCATTATTTTCATCATATCCTATAATTTACTTTAAAAAAAGATAAAATATAATGAAAAAATTGAAAAAAACACACTTTTTCTAACGTTGCCCCCAAAATCCATTACACATCTACAACCACCAAAAAACACCCCTGCTAAATAGATTCTAAATTTACCCAATGTTTACATGTTCTTTGCTTTTTTTGCAAGTTATAGAGCAATAAGTACAAGTAGCACTTTGCTATTTCCAAACCATTTTTTTTTTTCAAAATTAGCAATAGTTACATTGTAACACTGATATCTGTCAGGAATCCCTGAATATCCCTTGACATGTAAATATATTTTTTTAGTAGACAACCCAAAGTATTGATCTAGGCCCATTTTAGTATATTTCATGCCACCATATTACCGCCAAATGTGATTAAATAAAATTAATAATAAGAATTTCAGTAGCTCTTATCCTATTGGCTGATTTGAACAGCCAATAGGATTTTAGTAGCTCTCATCCTATTGGCTGATTTGAAGTTTCAAAAATCAAATCAGCCAATAGGAATGCAAGGGACACCATTTTGAAATGGCTCCCTTACACTGAAGATTCAGTGTACGGCAGCGACAGAGGACATTCCGTGCCAGATGTCTTGAAGGATGGACCCGCTCCGCGCCTCCAGGATGACGATAGAAGACGCCACCTGGATGAAGACTTCTTGCCGCCTGGATGTCCGGACTTCAGAAACTGTAAGTGGATCATCGGGGGTTAGTGTAAGCTTTTTTTTTTTTTTTAATATATTTTTTATTGAGGTTGTGAGAAGTATTACAGCAAATATTCATCCAGTCACAATGAACATATAACATAGAAACAGATATTGTTAATCCAAAGACAACAGAACAAAGTAGTAGAAATACTATAAATCTGGGTTTGGAGTCTATGCGACCTAAAAAAAAAAGCATCATAACAATAGATATACAATATAAGGCTGAGTCTGGTATTCGTATCACAAGTACTGTAGATAGAGAAGTTTACAGCAAATATCTAGCAAAAGTGAGTAATGTTATAAAACATATATAACCAGTATAACAATAAAGAATAATGAAACCTCGTTTTATATTATAGAACTAATAAGTATTGTCTCCCCCTTGCCATTTATAGAATTATTTAATCTAACAGATAAATTGGGACAAGAGAGAGTTAGTTATTGTTTGGCCACTTTTGGACCAAGTTAGCGGGAAGGGGGAAAGGGAGTACAGCGGGCAAGAGCCGCTCTAATTGGAGTGGGGGAGGGGATGGAGGGGCGGAGTCTTATAAGATACGAAAATAGTAAGGTGCAGGGAACAAATATAGGTCATGCTACCTAGTCACAAGGGAAGACTTCAAAGGAACAACGTATTGTTTATCTAACTGATGGGGAGGAGACTATCAGTTCAATGTACAACACTGTCTGTCTAGCTTAAGACTGTTAGATTACTAACAATTGGGATAATATGCTTACTGGGGAAGGTAGTATATTAAATGGATGAGTCCTCTAGGCTGCATGTATAGGGTGAAAAGAGCGGTAATAGTAAATAACAACAACAGTGAACTAGTAGGACTCACTAAGCAAACCCCTGAGGTGAATATATCCTTAAACATATATAAACTTCAAGTATATCTGAGCAAGAGTATAAGTGGCAATTTCAAGCAAGAGTGTTAAAGAAAAAAAACAAAACAAAACAAAGTAAGCAGTTAAAATTCTAATTGGTATAAGTTAAAACCCAACATGTTCATTGCAGGCATCAAACAATACCAAGTCAGAAATAATAATCTTAAATCTAAAATATAGAAACTAAAAAGAACAGCTTATCGATATATATATCCATGTTAAATGGTTTCAGCTTATTTGCATGAAGTTTTATGTAGAGCTAACGGTGAGCTTAAGTAAAAATGATATAAGTTTGTATCCCACATTTTCATTGCACGGCATCAGACAAAGCAGGGACAAAAATAATAAACTTAAGTGAGTAGCTAATCTGCATATCTATGTTATATGATTTCAGCCTATGTGGATGGAGTTTTTCTTTTTATAAAACTGACATTGAGCTTAAGGAACTTTTAACACACACCGAACAATAGACCAATACCCTGAATTACATTTAAAATTAGTTGAGCGGCTAAAGATATAAGGACATATTAAGGCTCACTAATATACAGAATGGCTTAATAGCAGGATAATATTATAGAGGATCATTTGTAAGGTAGCATTAAGAGCAATCAGTGTACCTAGCAACATAGTGGAGGGTAGTAGTAGTCAAGGACCCAAACGTCCACAGCTTGCTCCGGTCTTTATGCTAAATTGGTCAAGGGCAGCTGTTACTGAAAACCTAGACAGGTAGCATACCATAGTTTGTAACATAACATGTTTTATGAAGCCGTATAAAACAGCCCCAACACAAATTTATTAGGGGCTATTTTGAGTGCCACAGTTACACATTGCAGTCTACCAATAGGTGACTATATTAAAAAAAGTGAATACGGGGGAAGGTTATGATACTTATGTACTTATGTACTAATTACCGAAGATTAGTGATGTTGCAAACCTAAAATTTTGCGTTCACAAACGGCGAACGCGAACTTCCTCAAATGTTAGCGAACGGTCACACCGGGGAACTGCCATAGACTTCAATAGGCAGGCAAATTTTAAAACCCACAGGGACTCTTTCTGGCCACAATAGTGATGGAAAAGTTGTTTCAAGGGGACCAACACCTGGACTGTGGCATGCCAGAGGGGGATCCATGGCAAAACTCCCATGGAAAATTACATAGTTGATGCAGAGTCTGGTTTTAATCCATAAAGGGCATAAATCACCTAACATTCCTAAATTGTTTGGAATAACGTGCTTTAAACCATCAGGTATGATGTTGTATCGATCAGGTAGTGTAAGGGTTACACCTGCTTCACAGTGACAGGCGAGCACGCGTGCACGGGGAGGGAGCGGGTTGGAACCGCTACACTACAGAAAAAAAAATGTTTTTATAAGTGGGAGAAAGGGGTGCAAAATATTTAGTACTTGGAAATCTAAGAGATCTGGGAGCGGGTGGGGGATTGGTCTTGGGGGGGAAGCTACACTACAGAAAAATGAAATTAAAAAAAAAAAAAAAAAAAAAAAAATTTTTATTTGCAAACTGGGTACTGGCAGACAGCTGCCAGTACCCAATATGGCCCCCAATAAGGCAGAGGGGGAGGGTTAGGAAGCAGTTTTTTTTGGGGGGGGGGGATCAGGGAGGTTGGGGGCTAAGGGGGGGATCCTACACAACAGCATATGTAAATATGCTAATATATATATATATATATATATATATATATATATATATATATATATATATATATATATATATATATAAAGATACCTTTTTCTTTAGTACTGGCAGACTTTCTGCCAGGTCTTAAGATGGCAGGGACAATTGTGGGGTGGGGGAGGGAAGAGAGCTCTTTTGGAGGGATCAGGGGGTCTGATGTGTCAGGTGGGAAGCTGATCTCTACACTAAAGCTAAAATTAACCCTGCAAGCTCCCTACAAGCTACCTAATTAACCCCTTCACTGCAGGGCATAATTCATGTGTTGTGCGCAGTTGCATTTAGTGGCCTTCTAACTACCAAAAAGCAACGCCAAAGCCATATATGTCTGCTATTTCTGAAAAAAGGGGATCCCAGAGAAGCATTTTAAAACATTTGTGCCATAATTGCACAAAATGTTTGTAAATGATTTCAGTGAGAAACCTAAAATTTTGAAAAATGTAACTTTTTTTTTTTATTTGATCGCATTTGGCGGTGAAATTGTGGCATGAAATATACCAAGATGGGCCTAGATCAATACTTTGGGTTGTCTACTACACTAAACTAAAGCTAAAACTACCCCAAAAAGTTCCCTACATGCTCCCTAATTAACCCCTTCACTGCTGGACATAATACACGTGTGGTGCGCAGTGGCATTTAGCGGCCTTCTAATTATCAAACAGCAACTTCAAAGCCATATATGTCTGCTATTTCTGAACAAAGGGGATCCCAGAGAAAAATGTACAACCATTTATGCCATAATTGCACAAGCTGTTTGTAAATAATTTCAGTGAGAAACCTAAAGTTTGTGAAAAAATTTGTGAAAAAAGTGAACATTTTTTTTTATTTTACTGCATTTGGTGGTGAAATGGTGGCATGAAATATACCAAAATGGGCCTAGATCAATACTTTGGGATGTCTTCTAAAAAAAAAAATATTTACATATCAATGGTTATTCAGGGATTCCTGACAGATATCAGTGTTCTAATGTAACTAGCGCTAATTTTGAAAAAAAAAATGGTTTGGAAATAGCAAAGTGCTACTTGTATTTATGGCCCTATAACTTGCAAAAAAAGCAAAGAACATGTAAACATTGGGTATTTCTAAACTCAGGACAAAATTTAGAAACTATTTAGCATGGGTGTTTCTCCTGTTAAGTGTAGTCAGTCCACGGGTCATCCATTACTTATGGGATATTAACTCCTCCCCAACAGGAAGTGCAAGAGGATCACCCAAGCAGAGCTGCTATATAGCTCCTCCCCTCTACGTCACACCCAGTCATTCTCTTGCACCCAACTAATAGATAGGATGTGTGAGAGGACTGTGGTGATTAAACTTAGTTTTTATATCTTCAATCAAAAGTTTGTTATTTTAAACGGCACCGGAGTGTGTTGTTTTCTTCTCAGGCAGAATTTGAAGAAGAATCTACCTGAGTTTTGTGTATGATCTTAGCGGACGTAACTAAGATCCATTTGCTGTTCTCGGCCATTCTGAGGAGTGAGGTAACTTCAGATCAGGGGACAGCGGGCAGGTTCACCTGCAAAGAGGTATGTTGCAGTATATTATTTTCTAAGGAATGGAATTGACTGAGAAAATACTTCTAATACCGATATAATGTAAGTACAGCCTTAAATGCAGTAGTAGCAACTGGTATCAGGCTGATATGTATGTATGTTTACACTTAAGTATTTCTGGGGAATGGCACTTCACTGGGAAAATACTGTATGCATATAACTTTTAGCCTAACTTGCAGTGTGAGCGACTAGCAGCAGGCTTTTAATGACATTTCATAAATTAGATTTTAAACGTTTGCTGGCATGTTAAATCGTTTAATTATCTGAGGTACTTGGTGAAAAATTGTTTTGGGCGTTATTTTCCACATGGCTGTCGTTTGTTTTAACTTAAAACAGTTTACTGAGCTTCCCTCACTGTTGTATTGTGAGTGGGAGGGGCCTATTTTGGCGCTTTTACTACGCATCAGAAATTCAGTCACAGTCTGCCTTTTTCTCCCTGCATGATCCAGGACGTCTCCACAGAGCTCAGGGGTCTTCAAAACTAGTTTTGAGGGAGGTAATCACTCACAGCAGACCTGTGAGACTGTGCTTTGACTGTGATAAAAATGCTTATATTTTCAATTGTTATCCGTTTTTTCTGATATTAAGGGTTAATCATCCATTGCTAATGAGTACAATCCTTTGCTAAATTTATGCTTTTACTGTGAAAATTTCGTTTCTATAACTAATCTGGTTCATTGTTATTCAACTGTGACAGTTTTTGTGTGCTTCTTAAAGGCACAGTAACGTTTTGCATATTGCTTGTAAATTTAGTTGCTAGTTTGTTTAAACATGTCTGACACAGAGGAATCTCTTTGTGCAATATGTTCAAAAGCCAAGGTGGAGCCCAATAGAAATTTATGTACTAATTGCATTGATGTTACTTTAAATAAAAGTCAATCTGTACATGTTAAGCAACATTCACCAGACAACGAGGGGGAAGTTATGCCGACTAACTTGCCTCACGTGTCAGTACCTGCATCTCCCGCTCAGGAGGTGCGTGATATTGTAACGCCAAGTACATCAGGGCGGCCATTACAAATCACTCTACAAGACATGGCTAATGTTATGACTGAAGTTTTGTCTAAATTGCCAGAACTTAGGGGTAAACGAGATCACTCTGGGGTGAGAACAGAGTGCGCTGATAATGCTAGGGCCATGTCTGATACTGCGTCACAATTTGCAGAGCATGAGGACGGAGAGCTTCATTCTGCGGGTGACGGATCTGATCCAAATAAACTGGATTCAGACATTTCAAATTTTAAGTTTAAGCTGGAAAACCTCCGTGTATTACTAGGGGAGGTGTTAGCGGCTCTGAATGATTGTAACACAGTTGCAATCCCAGAGAAAATGTGTAGGTTGGATAAATATTTTGCGGTACCGACGAGTACTGACGTTTTTCCCACTCCCCAATAGACGCCACCACACGGGACTTATGGCAAACGGTCCCTAAGGTGGAGGGAGCAGTTTCTACTTTAGCTAAGCGTACCACTATCCCGGTGGAGGATAGTTGTGCCTTTTCAGATCCAATGGATAAAAAGTTAGAGGGTTACCTTAAGAAAATGTTTGTTCAACAAGGTTTTATATTGCAACCCCTTGCATGCATTGCGCCTGTCACGGCTGCGGCAGCATTTTGGTTTGAGTCTCTGGAAGAGACCCTTGACTCAGCGCCATTAGATGAGATTACACACAAGCTTAAAACCCTTAAGCTAGCTAATTCATTTATTTCTGATGCCGTAGTACATTTAACTAAACTTACGGCTAAGAATTCCGGATTCGCCATTCAGGCACGCAGAGCGCTGTGGCTAAAATCCTGGTCAGCTGATGTAACTTCTAAATCTAAATTACTTAACATACCTTTCAAAGGGCAGACTTTATTTGGGCCCGGTTTGAAAGAAATTATCGCTGATATTACGGGAGGTAAAGGCCATGCCCTGCCTCAAGACAGAGCCAAACCTAGGGCTAGACAGTCTAATTTTCGTGCCTTTCGTAACTTCAAGGCAGGAGCAGCATCAACTTCCTCTGCTCCAAAACAGGAAGGAGCTGTTGCTCGCTACAGACAAGGCTGGAAACCTAACCAGACCTGGAACAAGGGCAAGCAGGCCAGAAAACCTGCTGCTGCCCCTAAGACAGCATGAAGTGAGGGCCCCCGATCCGGAAACGGATCTAGTGGGGGGCAGACTCTCTCTCTTCGCCCAGGCTTGGGCAAGAGATGTCCAGGATCCCTGGGCGTTGAAGATCATATCTCAGGGATATCTTCTGGACTTCAAAGCTTCTCCTCCACAAGGGAGATTTCACCTTTCAAGGTTGTCAACAAACCAGATAAAGAAAGAGGCGTTTCTACGCTGTGTACAAGACCTTTTACTAATGGGAGTGATCCTCCCAGTTCCGCGGTCGGAACACGGACAAGGGTTTTACTCAAATCTGTTTGTGGTTCCCAAAAAAGAGGGAACCTTCAGACCAATATTGGATTTAAAGATCCTAAACAAATTCCTAAGAGTTCCATCGTTCAAAATGGAAACTATTCGGACAATCTTACCCATGATCCAAAGAGGTCAGTACATGACCACAGTGGATTTAAAGGATGCTTACCTTCACATACCGATTCACAAAGAACATTACCGGTATCTAAGGTTTGCCTTCCTAGACAGGCATTACCAGTTTGTAGCTCTTCCCTTCGGGTTGGCTACGGCTCCAAGAATCTTTACAAAGGTTCTGGGCTCTCTTCTGGCGGTACTAAGACCGCGGGGAATTTCGGTAGCTCCGTACCTAGACGACATTCTGATACAAGCGTCAAGCTTCCAAACTGCCAAGTCTCATACAGAGTTAGTACTGGCATTTCTAAGGTCGCATGGGTGGAAAGTGAACGAGGAGAAGAGTTCTCTCTTACCACTCACAAGAGTTCCCTTCTTGGGGACTCTTATAGATTCTGTAGAAATGAAAATTTACCTGACAGAGGACAGGTTAACAAAGCTTCTAAATGCTTGCCGTGTCCTTCATTCCATTCAACACCCGTCAGTGGCTCAATGCATGGAGGTAATCGGCTTAATGGTAGCGGCAATTGACATAGATCCTTTTGCACGCCTGCATCTCAGACCGCTGCAATTGTGCATGCTAAGTCAGTGGAATGGGGATTACTCAGATTTGTCCCCTACGCTGAATCTGGATCAAGAGACCAGAGATTCTCTTCTATGGTGGCTTTCTCGGCCACATCTGTCCAGGGGGATGCCCTTCAGCAGGCCAGACTGGACAATTGTAACAACAGACGCCAGCCTACTAGGTTGGGGCGCTGTCTGGAATTCCCTGAAGGCTCAGGGATCATGGACTCAAGAGGAGAGTCTCTTTCCAATAAACATTCTGGAATTGAGAGCAGTTCTCAATGCCCTTCTGGCTTGGCCTCAGTTAGCAACTCTGAGGTTCATCAGATTTCAGTCGGACAACATCACGACTGTGGCTTATATCAACCATCAGGGAGGGACAAGGAATTCCCTAGCGATGATGGAAGTATCAAAGATAATTCGCTGGGCAGAGTCTCACTCTTGCCACCTGTCAGCGATCCACATCCCAGGAGTGGAGAACTGGGAGGCGGATTTCCTAAGTTGCCAGACTTTTCATCCGGGGGAGTGGGAACTTCATCCGGAGGTCTTTGCCCAAATACTTTGACGTTGGGGCAAACCAGATATGGATCTCATGGCGTCTCGCCAGAACGCCAAGCTTCCTTGCTACGGGTCCAGGTCCAGGGACCCGGGAGCAGTCCTGATAGATGCTTTGACAGCACCTTGGACCTTCAGGATGGCTTATGTGCTTCCACCCTTCCCGATGCTTCCTCGTTTGATTGCCAGGATCAAACAGGAGAAAGCATCGGTGATTCTAATAGCGCCTGCGTGGCCACGCAGGACCTGGTATGCAGATCTAGTGGACATGTCATCCTGTCCACCTTGGTCTCTGCCTCTGAGACAGGACCTTCTAATTCAGGGTCCTTTCAAACATCAAAATCTAATTTCTCTGAAGCTGACTGCATGGAAATTGAACGCTTGATTTTATCAAAGCGTGGATTTTCGGAGTCAGTAATTGATACCTTAATACAGGCTAGGAAACCTGTTACCAGGAAAATTTACCATAAGATATGGCGTAAATACTTACACTGGTGCGAATCCAAGAGTTACTCATGGAGTAAGGTTAGGATTCCTAGGATATTGTCTTTTCTACAAGAAGGTTTAGAAAATGGTTTATCTGCAAGTTCTTTAAAGGGACAGATCTCAGCTCTGTCCATCCTTTTACACAAACGTCTGTCAGAAGTTCCAGACGTTCAGGCTTTTTGTCAGGCTTTGGCTAGGATTAAGCCTGTGTTTAAGACTGTAGCTCCACCGTGGAGCTTAAACTTAGTTCTTAACGTTTTACAGGGTGTTCCGTTTGAACCCCTTCATTCCATTGATATCAAGCTGTTATCTTGGAAAGTTCTGTTTTTAATGGCTATTTCCTCGGCTCGTAGAGTCTCTGAGTTATCAGCCTTACATTGTGATTCTCCTTATCTGATTTTTCATTCAGATAAGGTAGTTCTGCGTAGTAAACCTGGGTTCTTACCTAAGGTAGTCACTAACAAGAATATCAATCAAGAGATTGTTGTTCCATCATTGTGCCCTAACCCTTCTTCAAAGAAGGAACGACTTCTGCACAATCTAGACGTAGTCCGTGCCCTGAAATTTTATTTACAGGCAACTAAAGATTTTCGCCAAACTTCTTCCCTGTTTGTCGTTTATTCTGGACAGAGGAGAGGTCAAAAAGCATCTGCTACCTCTCTATCCTTTTGGCTTCGTAGCATAATACGTTTAGCCTATGAGACTGCTGGACAGCAACCTCCTGAAAGGATTACAGCTCATTCTACTAGAGCTGTGGCTTCCACTTGGGCCTTTAAGAATGAGGCCTCTGTTGAACAGATTTGCAAGGCTGCAACTTGGTCTTCTCTTCATACTTTTTCCAAATTTTCCAAATTTGACACTTTTGCTTCTTCGGAGGCTGTTTTTGGGAGAAAGGTTCTTCAGGCAGTGGTTCCTTCCGTATAAAGATCCTGCCTGTCCCTCCCGTCATCCGTGTACTTTAGCTTTGGTATTGGTATCCCATAAGTAATGGATGACCCGTGGACTGACTACACTTAACAGGAGAAAACATAATTTATGCTTACCTGATAAATTCCTTTCTCCTGTAGTGTAGTCAGTCCACGGCCCGCCCTGTTTTTTATGGTAGGTCTAAATTTTAAATTATACTCCAGTCACCACTGCACCCTATAGTTTCTCCTTTCTCGTTTGGTTTTCGGTCGAATGACTGGGTGTGACGTAGAGGGGAGGAGCTATATAGCAGCTCTGCTTGGGTGATCCTCTTGCACTTCCTGTTGGGGAGGAGTTAATATCCCATAAGTAATGGATGACCCGTGGACTGACAACACTACAGGAGAAAGGAATTTATCAGGTAAGCATAAATTATGTTTTTTTGGTGGTTGTAGATAAGTAACAGATTTTGGGGGTCAAAGTTAGAAAAAGTGTGTTTTTTTCCATTTTTTACTCATATTTTATAATTTTTTATAGTAAATTATAGGATATGATGAAAATAATGGTATCTTTAGAAAGTCCATTTAATGGCGAGAAAAACAGTATATAATATGTGTGGGTACAGTAAACGAGTAAGAGGAAAATTACAGCTAAACACAAACACAGCAGAAATGTAAAAATAGCCCTGGTCCCAAACGGACAGAAAATGGAAAAGTGCTGTAGTCATTAAGGGGTTAATGTACACTACTGTTACACCAGATATGAGTTGCACTGGTGTGACACTGGATGAAACTGACTGCTATTATTTCACAGTCAAAAAAGTGTTGTTTTTTTTAAATGTACACTACTGTTACACCAGATATGAGTGGTGGCACTGGGCAAGTGGGCACAGTATACGCTGTATAAAACTTTTTTGCGCTGCCTAATGGGGTAAGCGTTTTACTCCTAGGATATTTTCCCCAAAAAATATCTTACTTAGGTGTACAGGAGAGGTTTTGGAAATTTTTGGAGTGTAGGCGCAAATTAATGCTTTTACCCCTGTCTTGATTATTCAGTATCCTTATCTAAGGGAATTGTATAAAAGATTTGACACTTGTTTAAAAAACAAATATATTTATTTGAAAAATAAGAAAAAATCTCTTTAAAAATTTCAATAGGACTTTGTGACACGTAGTTTACAAGTACTGATTGAATTTAGACAGATATGTCTTGTAACCAATATGTGAAGTCTATGACTAATGTTACACGATTAATGGTATAGGTGCATAGTAACAATATGTTTGGTAACGATATGTTTAGTGACAATATGTTCATATGAAATACAAAGAAACAACCTGTGTGTTTGGAAAATGTTTTAAAAATAGGACTCATTAGAGTGTTGTACCTAGTGCATTGAAAACCTAGTACACAGCCTAAAAAAGTAAAATATACAGTTTGAAAGGGATCTTTATGTTTGTAGAGTTTTGCTATTCCTAATATTTCTAGTGTTACTATATATATATAGAAAAATATTTTTTGGTGCTTGTTCCTGGTATCAACAATTATTAGCTTTCACACAAATCACTGTCATATGAGAAAGGAAAGGAACATGTTGGAACATTTGTTGCTTAAAATCTTACAAATATTTGTTGCTTAAAATCTTACAAATATTTCATAAAACATATATTGCTAAAAATGTAAAAATGTATATTTACGGTTAAAACTGTATTTCTGCAATTATAAACTTACTAATAGTCGGCCGACTAGTGTATGGCAATTTAAATTGCACAGGAATTTTTGTATTCGTTGGTAACCCAGTATCAATAGTAAAAGAAAAAGAAAAACCACCGGTGGATTTGTTGTTTAAAAGTCGTTTTCTTAAAAGCTTTTTTGGATAATTTGTGTCAGTTTATATTAGACACTCCTTTTTGCACCAGTATCCTTGAGTGTTAAACACTGTCAATATGTGTTGAGATAAGAATTATATTTACCAAAGCTCTACGGTCTAAGGAAGTATTAGAGTAAGGAGCGTTAAGACTTACTGTACTCCTAACCGATTCTGGAGCCTGGTTCGAGTTGTTGCGCTCTTTTTTGCTGGAGGATGTCGAGTTCCGCTGACTGTGTGCAGCTCCGTATCCCTCTGATGTGGGTAGTCTTTGTAACGGTCTGCTGGTATAGACTGAAGTGCTGGAGTTGATACAAATTGGAAGTGTTTTTCTTTGAAGGCTTTGATCCGTCTTTTACCGCTTATCCAAAAAGCGGGAGGTGTAAAAAACTGGGCTTATATCAGGTATTGTTTATAGCCTCAGTAGGTAAAATCTTTTCTTTGTTAGTACCACAGTATTTCGCTACGCGTTTCGGCCGTTACACTGGCCTTTTTCAAGCTGTAATACTGTGTGTTGGTTTGGCGGTCTTTTTATTTGCACAATATCTTCAATTAGATACTTAGTATTCAATCATTCAATTTATTTTTCAATGGATGGGCATGCAGCTGTTTTGAATTGTCTTTGTAGTTACATTTTGTGTATCACCCATAGATGTAACAGTATTCATTCCTAATTATAAAGATGTAGGCAATTTTCTTTGTGGTTACATTTTGTAGCAATATTCATTCATAATTGTAATGAAGTAGAAAGCGAAGAACTTTTTGCGTACAGATATAATAGTAGATAATGCGTGTTAAAAAGTAGAAAATGCGTGTTAAAAAGTTTGTAATGTCAATTCTGATTTTTACATTAATCTCATTATTAGTTGTGAATTGTTGGTTGTTTACAAGATGTTTTCAAAATGTTTTTAAGCTACTCTGATGTGAGAAAGTGTAAACAGGAATTTCTGAAGATATAAACAAAATTTAAACAAAATTTCTGAAGAAATAAAAAATACTTGGTAGAGTCAGAGGAAAAAATGCTTTGTCGTTTGTTGAAGATCATTTGGTAATGATATATTTGTATATGGTATGTTTATACTTTTATTAAAAAACTTGTTTTGACCCTCATATTCCTTTGTTGAGGAGACCTATGATTATCTGAAAGAGTATTGTTATGTTTCTTATAGAGGTTTTTGAATATGTTTAAACATATTCGTGATCCTTTGTTGAAGGGTTTAGAGATCTATGATCGTATGGAAAAAATCTATGATTGTATGGAAAAAATGTATGGAAAAAATGTTGGAGAAATATTCTTTCAGATATAATACGATCAAATATATATATATATATATATATATATTCTTCTCCAATCTTAGTCGTTTATTGAAGAATTAGAGATTTTTCTATCTGAAATTTTTTTTTTTTTCTTTTTTGTAAAAAGATTTTTTCAAAATTTCATCATTATTGTGAGGACTTATATTATTGACTATTTGGGGGTATTTTATTGTTTTAAGAAGCTGTTTAGGTTGAAATCTATATTGAGACCCTTTGGCTGTAGTGTTTGTAATTTAAAAATCCATTTTGCTTCTGCTTGTAGTAGTGCTGTGGATTGGTTACCCCCTCTAATGTTTTTCTTTATCTTTTCTATAGCTGTAAAATTAAAGAATTTTAGATTGCTGTTATTACATAGTCTGAAGTGTTTTGGGACAGGTAGTTCTAAATTCCTTTTCTCTTCTGAGTTTTCTATAGACAGGATGTGTTCACGTATCCTTTCTCTTATAGTTCTTTCTGTTTCTCCTGTATATTGTAGATTGCATTTTTTGCATTCTATAAGATAAATTATATTTTTGTCCATACACCTGATAGTATTGTTTATCTTGTATGTTTGTTTCGTATTATTAGATGTAAATGTGTGGGTCTTTTTTGAGTGCCTGCAGGCCTTACAGATATGGCAAGGATAAAAACCTTTTAGTTCAGTTCCTAGTACCCCTTTCTCAACGTTTTTACATCTGTTATTCTTCATTGATGGTGCTAATCTATTTTTTAAGGTGTTTGCTCTCCGATATATAAATCTTGGCCTTTTTGGTAGTAGAGGTCCAATATCTGGATCATAGCTGAGGATGTTCCAGTGTTTATTTATGATTTTTTCTATAGCCTGCTTATCTTCTCCATATTGAGTGATAAATGGTACATTTATTTTGTCGATTGTTGTGTTAGGAAGTTTATTTTTCTTGGAATTGTGATTCAGGATGTCTGATCTATTAATGTTCCTAACTTCTTCTATATCTTTTTCTATTTGTGATATATTGTAACCTCTATCTATAAATTTTTGTTTAAAAATTTCCCTTTGTTCTTCAAAGACTTTGGGATCATTGCAGTTTCTTTTTAATCTTAGAAACTGTCCTTCTCTTTCTTCTCCCTGAGTTTTGATTTGGGCCTAGTTCTAAAAAAGAGGGATGTTGGTTTGTGTTGGTTGTGTGTGGTGTGTTTTTATCTTCTTCCCTTCTTGGTTCTTTTATTTCATTCCTTTTTGGTGGTTCATAATTTTCTAGAGCTGAGAATCTATTGTAGTTGCTAAATGATTTATTATGTGTATTTTGGTATTCGTTGTAGGTGTTACCTGATTGGTAATGTGCTCTTTGTTGTCCATGTGTTCTTTTATAATCATTATGATTTTGATAGTGGAAGGTGGAATGTCACCAAATCAAATTGAATTCATCTTAGATGGAATCAATTTTATCTTAACACATAATTATTTCCTATATGACGGTGCTTTCTATGAACAGGTTTGCGGGACTGCCATGGGCACTAAATTCGCCCCCAGTTACGCAAACCTGTTCATGGGCCTATGGGAAGACAATTTTTTCAACAATAGTCCATATAAAAAGAACATTATACTGTACAAGAGATACATAGACAATCTCTTTTTTATATGGAAAGGCTATGAGGAAGATCTGACAAACTGCATACAGACCATGAACAATAACAATAAAAACTTAACTTTTACACACACCTTCAGTAAAGATAAAATCAGCTATTTAGATCTAGAAATCTCAACAAATAAAGACAAAATTAATACAAAAACATTCTTCAAAGAAGTGGATGCAAACAATTACATCCACTGGGAAAGCTGCCATTTAAAAAGATGGAAACAAAACATACCTAAAGGACAGTTTCTAAGATTAAAAAGAAACTGCAATGATCCCAAAGTCTTTGAAGAACAAAGTGAAATTTTTAAACAAAAAGTTATAGATAGAGGTTACAATATATCACAAATAGAAAAAGATATAGAAGAAGTTAGGAACATTAATAGATCAGACATCCTGAATCACAATACCAAGAAAAATAAACTTCCTAACACAACAATCGACAAAATAAATGTACCATTTATCACTCAATATGGAGAAGATAAGCAGGCTATAGAAAAAATCATAAATAAACACTGGAACATCCTCAGCTATGATCCAGATATTGGACCTCTACTACCAAAAAGGCCAAGATTTATATATCGGAGAGCAAACACCTTAAAAAATAGATTAGCACCATCAATGAAGAATAACAGATGTAAAAACGTTGAGAAAGGGGTACTAGGAACTGAACTAAAAGGTTTTTATCCTTGCCATATCTGTAAGGCCTGCAGGCACTCAAAAAAGACCCACACATTTACATCTAATAATACGAAACAAACATACAAGATAAACAATACTATCAGGTGTATGGACAAAAATATAATTTATCTTATAGAATGCAAAAAATGCAATCTACAATATACAGGAGAAACAGAAAGAACTATAAGAGAAAGGATACGTGAACACATCCTGTCTATAGAAAACTCAGAAGAGAAAAGGAATTTAGAACTACCTGTCCCAAAACACTTCAGACTATGTAATAACAGCAATCTAAAATTCTTTAATTTTACAGCTATAGAAAAGATAAAGAAAAACATTAGAGGGGGTAACCAATCCACAGCACTACTACAAGCAGAAGCAAAATGGATTTTTAAATTACAAACACTACAGCCAAAGGGTCTCAATATAGATTTCAACCTAAACAGCTTCTTAAAACAATAAAATACCCCCAAATAGTCAATAATATAAGTCCTCACAATAATGATGACATTTTGAAAAAATCTTTTTACAAAAAAGAAAAAAAAAAATTTTTCAGATAGAAAAATCTCTAATTCTTCAATAAACGACTAAGATTGGAGAAGTATATATATATATTTTTTTGATCGTATTATATCTGAAAGAATATTTCTCCAACATTTTTTCCCAACATTTTTTCCATACATTTTTTCCATACAATCATAGATTTTTTCCATACGATCATAGATCTCTAAACCCTTCAACAAAGGATCACGAATATGTTTAAACATATTCAAAAACCTCTATAAGAAACATAACAATACTCTTTCAGATAATCATAGGTCTCCTCAACAAAGGAATATGAGGGTCAAAACAAGTTTTTTAATAAAAGTATAAACATACCATATACAAATATATCATTACCAAATGATCTTTAACAAACGACAAAGCATTTTTTCCTCTGACTCTACCAAGTATTTTTTATTTCTTCAGAAATTTTGTTTAAATTTTGTTTATATCTTCAGAAATTCCTGTTTACACTTTCTCACATCAGAGTAGCTTAAAAACATTTTGAAAACATCTTGTAAACAACCAACAATTCACAACTAATAATGAGATTAATGTAAAAATCAGAATTGACATTACAAACTTTTTAACACGCATTTTCTACTTTTTAACACGCATTATCTACTATTATATCTGTACGCAAAAAGTTCTTCGCTTTCTACTTCATTACAATTATGAATGAATATTGCTACAAAATGTAACCACAAAGAAAATTGCCTACATCTTTATAATTAGGAATGAATACTGTTACATCTATGGGTGATACACAAAATGTAACTACAAAGACAATTCAAAACAGCTGCATGCCCATCCATTGAAAAATAAATTGAATGATTGAATACTAAGTATCTAATTGAAGATATTGTGCAAATAAGACCGCCAAACCAACACACAGTATTACAGCTTGAAAAAGGCCAGTGTAACGGCCGAAACGCGTAGCAAAATACTGTGGTACTAACAAAGAAAAGATTTTACCTACTGAGGCTATAAACAATACCTGATATAAGCCCAGTTTTTTACACCTCCCGCTTTTTGGATAAGCGGTAAAAGACGGATCAAAGCCTTCAAAGAAAAACACTTCCAATTTGTATCAACTCCAGCACTTCAGTCTATACCAGCAGACCGTTACAAAGACTACCCACATCAGAGGGATACGGAGCTGCACACAGTCAGCGGAACTCGACATCCTCCAGCAAAAAAGAGCGCAACAACTCGAACCAGGCTCCAGAATCGGTTAGGAGTACAGTAAGTCTTAACGCTCCTTACTCTAATACTTCCTTAGACCGTAGAGCTTTGGTAAATATAATTCTTATCTCAACACATATTGAGAGTGTTTAACACTCAAGGATACTGGTGCAAAAAGGAGTGTCTAATATAAACTGACACAAATTATCCAAAAAAGCTTTTAAGAAAACGACTTTTAAACAACAAATCCACCGGTGGTTTTTCTTTTTCTTTTACTATTGATACTGGGTTACCAACGAATACAAAAATGCCTGTGCAATTTAAATTGCCATACACTAGTCGGCCGACTATTAGTAAGTTTATAATTGCAGAAATACAGTTTTAACCGTAAATATACATTTTTACATTTTTAGCAATATATGTTTTATGAAATATTTGTAAGATTTTAAGCAACAAATATTTGTAAGATTTTAAGCAACAAATGTTCAAACATTTTCCTTTCCTTTCTCATATGACAGTGATTTGTGTGAAAGCTAATAATTGTTGATACCAGGAACAAGCACCAAAAATATTTTTCTATATATATATAGTAACACTAGAAATATTAGGAATAGCAAAACTCTACAAACATAAAGATCCCTTTCAAACTGTATATTTGACTTTTTTAGACTGTGTACTAGGTTTTCAATGCACTAGGTACAACACTCTAATGAGTCCTATTTTTAAAACATTTTCCAAACACACAGGTTGTTTCATTGTATTTCATATGAACATATTGTCACTAAACATATCGTTACCAAACATATTGTTACTATAAACCTATACCATTAATCTTGTAACATTAGTCATAGACTTCACATATTGGTTACAAGACATATCTGTCTAAATTCAATCAGTACTTGTAAACCAAGTGTCACAAAGTCCTATTGAAATTTTTAAAGAGATTTTTTCTTATTTTTCAAATAAATATATTTGTTTTTTAAACAAGTGTCAAATCTTTTATACAATTCCCTTAGATAAGGATACTGAATAATCAAGACAGGGGTAAAAGCATTCATTTGCGCCTACACTCCAAAAATTTCCAAAACCTCAACTGCAATTAGATTACACAGGGAAAAAAAAAAGCAGACTGATGTTCTAGCCCTAAAAAGGGCTTTTTGGGGTGCTGTCCTTACATCAGAGATCAGATGAGTCCTTCAGGACTGTAGTGGACACTGAATACACTCGCCTAGCTATCGATTTCCCTATTAAATCAGCAGCAGCTACACTGTCCCTCCTCTCACTAAGAATGCAGCTTCCAAATGAATCTAAAATGGATGCTGTCCAGGAGGTAGGAGGATCTGGGAGGGAGGGTCTGCTGCTGATTGGCTGGAATGTGTCTGCTGACTGTGAGGTACAGGGTCAAAGTTTTACTCAATGATGAAGAATAGGGGGCGGATCGAACATTGCATATGTTTGCCTGCCACAGTGAGCGCAAACATGCTATGTTCGCCGGGAACTATTCGTCGGCGAACTATTCGCGACATCACTACTGAAGCCCAATAATAAGATTTAGGATTATAATACATCTGGGGCGGGGTAGATCTTGCTATAGCTGCATGAAGTATACAGAGGGTGCTCCTGCAATACCAAAAACATGAACAGTAGGAGCAAATAGGCCATTAACCAAGAACCATAAAACATGCAACATTTTCCTCTAAGTGAACTTAAACATAGATCGTTAATCTAAATGCCTAACATGTAAAATAGGGAGATAAGACTGGTGTCAGGTAAAATGGTGTCTCTTGGCAAAATTAAGTGTTATTAGCCTATCCCTCTTGCAAACATTGCATGTCAGAAATCCTAGCCTGGAGGTTATGGATGTCACTAACGGGTGCCGTAAAAGCAAAGTTCCAGCCTCGGTGTAAAGAGCTCATAAGGCGGGCATCATGTATGTGAAGGCTCTGGGAAGCAGTGAGAGGAAGCAGGTCATTATGATTTAATTTGCCCTGGTGTCGAGGCTGCTTATGGAAAAGTAAGTATTACAGACCGATCGCACACACCGCACGGCTGCATCATGGGCCAGAGGCAAGTTCCCAATCCTTGATCTAGATGCCGGTCTCTCCCTTCGCTAGAAGTTTCCTCTTTAGCAGAAAATGGGTGCGTGGCTGTAAGGAGCCAGTTATCCGGAGAAGCGTTCTCAATGAGGCTAAAGACAGTTATGTCTACTTCAGCTCCCGCCCCGACTGGCCGCTCTGAGGCAGAAGCAGGGTAAGTGGCGAGGGAGTCACAAGTGACAGCAGACTGCCAGGGTAGTGTAGAAGGGTCTAGACTAGTCGCATCCGCCATCTTATCTTGCCGGAATGTGTCCCTGACCGAGGGGGGTAAAATATTAGAAACTCCCTCTGTTATGTTGGTGATTGGCTCCAAGTTTAGCGATAGGCACTGGGAAAGAATGTTGAACTGCGCATCCATGTGGCATCCCAGCGTGGCTAGGGCTTCCATTATCATAGTATTCATCTTCTCGGTTTGATATGAGAGCAGATCAACGCTTATTTTTCTGATAATTACTCCAGAGTGTAGGCTGCGAAGTCTATTAAAAAGTCTTGTATCTCTTTAGCTGGAATATTTTAAGGCCATTTAGTAGCTTTTGGTAGATTATTAGAGCAGGAGCTCCCAAAGCCTGCGTCTACTCAGTTTGATAGTTGGCTCCGCCCCCGTAAGCTTTTTTTTTTTTTAACTTTTTTGGGGTGTTTTTTTTTTTTTTTTTTAGATTAGGGTTTGGGCTTTTTTAAAAGAGCTAAATGCCCTTTAAAGGGCAATACAAAAGAGCTAAATGCCCTTTTAAGGGCAATGCCCATACAAATTCCCTTTTCAGGGCAATGGGTAGCTTAGGTTTTTGTTTGACTTAGGTTTTTTATTTTGGGGGTTTGGTTGGGTGGTGGATTTTACTGTTGGGGGTCTTTGTATTTATTTTTTCAGGTAAAGAGCTGATTTCTTTAGGGCAATACCCTACAAGAGGCCCTTTTAAGGGCTATTGGTAGTTTATTGTAGGCTATGGTTTTTTATTTTGGGGGGCTTTTTATTTTTATAGGGCTATTAGATTAGGTGTAATTGTTTTTATTTTGGATAATTTAGTGTTTGTTATTTTTTGTAATTTAGTGTTTGTTATTTTTTGTAATTTTAGATTATTTTTCTTTGTAGTATTAGTTTTTTTTTTAATGTGTAATTTAGTTTATTTAATTGTTAGTTTTTTAATTTTAGCATAATAGTTGTTAGATTAATTGTTAGTTTAAACTTTTTTTTTTATTATTTCACAGGTAAGTTTTTATTTATTTTAAGATAGGGATATTGTCATTTTAATTTAAAGTTAGGAGGTTGTTAGGTTTAGGGGTTAATAGTTTAATTTAGTTTTGCGATGTGGGGGGCTGGCGGTTTAGGGGTTAATAGCTTTATTTAGTGGCATCTGGTCTCAGATAGCGGAATGTATAGTGTCGTATAGGCTGGAACGCAGTCATTGTAGCCTCACCGCACACCCTGCAATACCACCGCTAGGGAAATCCCACGCATAAACATCATTTTTTTGAGTGCTGGATTGACGTTGCATTACAGGCTAAAATGCTAGACTCGTAATGGCTGCGTTACGGTTTTTACGCTAAAATGACAATTTTTTCAGCGTTAAAACGGTAACGCAAAACTCGTAATCTAGGTGTTTGTAAACTATGGAACTTCTACAGAACAGAGTGGAATGTCCATTTATAATCTGATTTGAGTGAGATTCTTAAAAATCATTTGCTATCAAATCATGCAAAATTTTATACAATTCTTAGTTGCACACAACATGCAATTATAATTTTTTCTAATTTCCCCCCTTATTATTCATTAAATCCTCTTGGCCACTGTGGCATATACCCCTAGGAAAAACAAACAGCATCTTATAGGTTAATCTTGGCTTCATGAGATATTGTACTCATTGCGACAAGAAGCCCTATTAAACATGCTTTTGCGATGCTGCATTCAGTATACATATTTAGGTATATTCTTTTTATTTTAAGGCGAGGCTATTTTTTGGACCTTAATCCATTGACCCATTATAATGTACAGTATATATATATATATATGTGTCAGAGAAGAAAGGGTTTTTGTGATGTGAGCTGTATCTAGGTACAGGTCACACTGGAGGCGCAAAGATAATATTAACACCTAAACGAGATAAGCAGCTGGGGTGAACAGAGCAGTATGGTCACACTACCCTTATAAATGAACAAACTGAATTTTATGAGCAGAGAAAGAGTTGTTCACTTCACAGCGCTAATCTAACCAAATCTTGTGTACTATTACGGTACACCTAATGTATCAAATGTAATTGCATTAATGTATTCAAACAGTGATTCCGTAAACAGTGGACATCGCTATAATATATATATATACACACTAGGAAAATGATCCTGCTAATTAAATATTAGCTATTGTTGTTTCAATATTAAGTGGATAATACAAGGAGAAAATCTATAGTTCTCAAATATGTTGATCGAGTCTATAAAATGCAGGATTGTTCTATCTTCAGAAAGTGAACGATCAACCTTGCAAGCATGAAATTACAGCAACCCCCAGAATGGTTTCACAGGCTACTCACAATAGGTGACCTCAATCAAATGAGGTAAGGAGCGGGCGTTGTTAATGTGTCAGGTCCCAGCACTGATTCTCAAGTAGCGGGCTTAGAGTCCTAAGCGCTGTCCCTTGAAGATTCTCTGTTTGTCCGGTACTCCAATATTGTTGTCCGCAACCGGTCAGGGTGTCTTTGATAACTCCAACGTGTTTATGTAAAGGGAACAAACACGGCACATAGCATAATACTGTTTTAAAAGTAGTACGAATTTATTGCAACATAAGAATGGTACTCACAAACGGGACCTCAATTTATATGAGGTATCAATACAGCATCACAATAAAAAGGACAGTCGTCCCACACTATGATAAAAGATTCCACTTCGATCGTAAGTGTTATGTATAAAAAATCTTTAAAGATGAGCAGCCAGATTCAACACTCAGCCTTACGCGTTTCAAAGTTTAAAACTTCTTCCTCAGAGGCATTGTTGAATCTGGTCTGTTGTAGCCATTTTAAAAACTCCCGCTTAACGGGGAGGGTGGGTGTGTGAACCGGCTGCTCATTCATTGGTCCATTATGTTACACCCCTGTTATCATCCGGGGTATTGTTCAATGTAAATGTAATCGTACACGGCTTAAGATCGAATCATTTCGATGTGACCCTGTTTTGAAATATCTAATATAATATATTATATGCTGTGGGTCTAACCATAAGTACATTTATTATGATTAAATGTTCTATGTTCCGTATGTTAGAACCGGAGCCTATATTAGAACCAGAGCCTACATGTATATACAAATAATTAAAGGGACCTTTGTGATGTTCTGGAGAGTTAGTTGTCTGATCAGGCATTTAATTTGTTATATCACTATAATTGTTTGTTAGAGTACTAAAGTCTCTCAAAAGGTTTTTGACTTGCGTAGATATATATAAAAAAACTCTAAACGAAGTAATTTCCTCCTTATTTAATCATAGATGGTTGAGAGTAATCTCTTCTCTTCAATTGACTCACGTGAAAAAGGGATTTGTTTAACAGATTATAGTACCAATAATTTTGAACAGTAAAAAACCCTTATGTGTTGTCTATTTTCATTAGTTATATACAATGATTGTATTTCTCCAACATAGGTGTGTCCGGTCCACGGCGTCATCCTTACTTGTGGGATATTCTCTTCCCCAACAGGAAATGGCAAAGAGCCCAGCAAAGCTGGTCACATGATCCCTCCTAGGCTCCGCCTACCCCAGTCATTCTCTTTGCCGTTGTACAGGCAACATCTCCACGGAGATGGCTTAGAGTTTATTAGTGTTTAACTGTAGTTTTTACTATTCAATCAAGAGTTTGTTATTTTAAAATAGTGCTGGTATGTACTATTTACTCTGAAACAGAAAAGAGATGAAGATTTCTGTTTGTATGAGGAAAATGATTTTAGCAACCGTTACTAAAATCCATGGCTGTTCTACACAGGACTGTTGAGAGGAATTAACTTCAGTTGGGGGAACAGTGAGCAGTCTTTTGCTGCTTGAGGTATGACACATTCTAACAAGACGATGTAATGCTGGAAGCTGTCATTTTCCCTATGGGATCCGGTAAGCCATTTTTATTCAGACAGTAAATAAGGGCTTCACATGGGCTTATTAAGACTGTAGACATTTTCTGGGCTAAATCGATTCATATATTACACATATTTAGCCTTGAGGAATCATTTAATCTGGGTATTTTTGTTAAATAATATCGGCAGGCACTGTTTTAGACACCTTATTCTCTAGGGGCTTTCCCTAATCATAGGCAGAGCCTCATTTTCGCGCCGGTATTGCGCACTTGTTTTTGAGCAGCATGACATGCAGTCGCATGTGTCAGGAGCTCTGATACATAGAAAAGACTTTCTGAAGGCGTCATTTGGTATCGTATTCCCCTTTGGGCTTGGTTGGGTCTCAGCAAAGCAGATACCAGGGACTGTAAAGGGGTTAAAGTTAAAAACGGCTCCGGTTCCGTTATTTTAAGGGTTAAAGCTTCCAAATTTGGTGTGCAATACTTTTAAGGCTTTAAGACACTGTGGTGAAATTTTGGTGAATTTTGAACAATTCCTTCATACTTTTTCGCAATTGCAGTAATAAAGTGTGTTCAGTTTAAAATTTAAAGTGACAGTAACGGTTTTATTTTAAAACGTTTTTTGTACTTTGTTATCAAGTTTATGCCTGTTTATCATGTCTGAACTACCAGATAGACTGTGTTCTGAATGTGGGGAAGCCAAGGTTCCTTCTCATTTAAATAAATGTGATTTATGTGACACTGAAAATGATGCCCAAGATGATTCCTCAAGTGAGGGGAGTAAGCATGGTACTGCATCATTCCCTCCTTCGTCTACACGAGTCTTGCCCACTCAGGAGGCCCCTAGTACATCTAGCGCGCCAATACTCCTTACTATGCAACAATTAACGGCTGTAATGGATAATTCTATCAAAAACATTTTAGCCAAAATGCCCACTTATCAGCGTAAGCGCGACTGCTCTGTTTTAGATACTGAAGAGCATGAGGACGCTGATGATAATGGTTCTGAAATGCCCCTACACCAGTTTGAGGGGGCCAGGGAGGTTTTGTCTGAGGGAGAAATTTCAGATTCAGGGAAAATTTCTCAACAAGCTGAACCCGATGTGATTACATTTAAATTTAAGTTGGAACATCTCTGCGCTCTGCTTAAGGAGGTATTATCCACTCTGGATGATTGTGAGAATTTGATCATCCCAGAGAAACTATGTAAAATGGACAAGTTCCTAGAGGTCCCGGGGCTCCCAGAAGCTTTTCCTATACCCAAGCGGGTGGCGGACATTGTAAATAAAGAATGGGAAAGGCCCGGTATACCTTTCGTCCCTCCCCCCATATTTAAAAAATTGTTTCCTATGGTCGACCCTAGAAAGGACTTATGGCAGACTGTCCCCAAGGTCGAGGGAGCGGTTTCTACTTTAAACAAACGCACCACTATACCCATAGAAGATAGTTGTGCTTTCAAAGATCCTATGGATAAAAAATTAGAAGGTTTGCTTAAAAAGATGTTTGTTCAGCAAGGTTACCTTCTACAACCAATTTCATGCATTGTCCCTGTCACTACAGCCGCGTGTTTCTGGTTCGATGAGCTAGTAAAGGCGATCGATAGTGATTCTCCTCCTTATGAGGAGATTATGGACAGAATTATCTGCTCTGCAGTGTTCTCCTCCTTATCTGGTGTTCCATGCAGATAAGGTGGTTTTACGTACTAAACCTGGTTTTCTTCCAAAAGTTGTTTCTAACAAAAACATTAACCAGGAGATAGTCGTGCCTTCTTTGTGTCCGAAACCAGTTTCGAAGAAGGAACGTTTGTTGCACAATTTGGATGTTGTTCGCGCTCTAAAATTCTATTTAGATGCTACAAAGGATTTTAGACAAACATCTTCCTTGTTTGTTGTTTATTCTGGTAAAAGGAGAGGTCAAAAAGCAACTTCTACCTCTCTCTCTTTTTGGATTAAAAGCATCATCAGATTGGCTTACGAGACTGCCGGACGGCAGCCTCCTGAAAGAATCACAGCTCATTCCACTAGGGCTGTGGCTTCCACATGGGCCTTCAAGAACGAGGCTTCTGTTGATCAGATATGTAGGGCAGCGACTTGGTCTTCACTGCACACTTTTACCAAATTTTACAAGTTTGATACTTTTGCTTCTTCTGAGGCTATTTTTGGGAGAAAGGTTTTGCAAGCCGTGGTGCCTTCCATTTAGGTGACCTGATTTGCTCCCTCCCTTCATCCGTGTCCTAAAGCTTTGGTATTGGTTCCCACAAGTAAGGATGACGCCGTGGACCGGACACACCTATGTTGGAGAAAACAGAATTTATGTTTACCTGATAAATTACTTTCTCCAACGGTGTGTCCGGTCCACGGCCCGCCCTGGTTTTTTAATCAGGTCTGATAATTTATTTTCTTTAACTACAGTCACCACGGTATCATATGGTTTCTCCTATGCAAATATTCCTCCTTAACGTCGGTCGAATGACTGGGGTAGGCGGAGCCTAGGAGGGATCATGTGACCAGCTTTGCTGGGCTCTTTGCCATTTCCTGTTGGGGAAGAGAATATCCCACAAGTAAGGATGACGCCGTGGACCGGACACACCGTTGGAGAAAGTAATTTATCAGGTAAACATAAATTCTGTTTTTATCTATATCATCTGTAATTGATCTCCAAAGGTTTTGTGGAAACTTTGGTTTGTTTTGTTATTACCTCAAATGTAATCTGTAAGTTTTTTATAAGTAAATATATATGTGTATATATTGGAAACAATCCCTAAGAAATAATTTCCAAAATATAAAGTATATAAGGAAAAATTGTTCTGTATATGTATCCATACACCCACATCTGTATATGTTAAAAATACATATATCTATATACAAGCCAGCAGTAATGCTGTATGGACTTTTTATGGACAATGAATTTATATAATCCATAAATACTAATGTTTGATGTTATAGAAATGCTACAATATCTACATCTTTATTAAGTCCTCCTGGATGCAAAGTGTTAAAAGCATGTATCCAGTACGTTTCTCTTTGTCTTAATACTCTGACTCTATCTCCCCCACTCTGATTTTGTGGGATATGTTCGAGGATCGTTCCTTTTAAACATTTTGGATCCTTCTGATGGTATTTTCGGTAATGGTCTGAAAGGTTATGTCCTGTAAAACCAGCTTCAATATTTTTTATGTGCTCTAATAATCTAGTTTTATAGACTCTTTTGGACCTCCCGATATACTGGAGTCCACAGCTGCATTCTAATAGATAGACACAAAACTCACTTTTACAGTTCGTTAGAGTGTTTATTTTGCAGCTTTTATTATTAGATTTAGATTGGACCTCATGTGTTGGTTTATTCTTATTATATGCATGTGCACAGCCTTCACAATTTTTGCGGTTGCATTTATAAAACCCTTGGCTGTTACTTTCTAACCAGGTTTTTGGATGGTTTTTCTTTTTAAGTTTGCTGGGGGCAAGCATGTTTTTTAAAGATTTATTTTTTCTGAAAGTTACTGTAGGACAATCCCCTAGATTCTTCTTTAAGAACTTGTCCTGTTTTAGGACCGGCCAATGTTTTTTTTAAAATTTGTTTAATTTCATTGGAGGCCTCATTATATGTAGTAATGAAACCTGGGTCTCTTGAGGTTTCATTACTACATATAATGAGGCCTCCAATGAAATTAAACAAAGTTTAAAAAAACGTTGGCCGGTCCTAAAACAGGACAAGTTCTTAAAGAAGAATCTAGGGGATTGTCCTACAGTAACTTTCAGAAAAAATAAATCTTTAAAAAACATGCTTGCCCCCAGCAAACTTAAAAAGAAAAACCATCCAAAAACCTGGTTAGAAAGTAACAGCCAAGGGTTTTATAAATGCAACCGCAAAAATTGTGAAGGCTGTGCACATGCATATAATAAGAATAAACCAACACATGAGGTCCAATCTAAATCTAATAATAAAAGCTGCAAAATAAACACTCTAACGAACTGTAAAAGTGAGTTTTGTGTCTATCTATTAGAATGCAGCTGTGGACTCCAGTATATCGGGAGGTCCAAAAGAGTCTATAAAACTAGATTATTAGAGCACATAAAAAATATTGAAGCTGGTTTTACAGGACATAACCTTTCAGACCATTACCGAAAATACCATCAGAAGGATCCAAAATGTTTAAAAGGAACGATCCTCGAACATATCCCACAAAATCAGAGTGGGGGAGATAGAGTCAGAGTATTAAGACAAAGAGAAACGTACTGGATACATGCTTTTAACACTTTGCATCCAGGAGGACTTAATAAAGATGTAGATATTGTAGCATTTCTATAACATCAAACATTAGTATTTATGGATTATATAAATTCATTGTCCATAAAAAGTCCATACAGCATTACTGCTGGCTTGTATATAGATATATGTATTTTTAACATATACAGATGTGGGTGTATGGATACATATACAGAACAATTTTTCCTTATATACTTTATATTTTGGAAATTATTTCTTAGGGATTGTTTCCAATATATACACATATATATTTACTTATAAAAAACTTACAGATTACATTTGAGGTAATAACAAAACAAACCAAAGTTTCCACAAAACCTTTGGAGATCAATTACAGATGATATAGATAAAATACAATCATTGTATATAACTAATGAAAATAGACAACACATAAGGGTTTTTTACTGTTCAAAATTATTGGTACTATAATCTGTTAAACAAATCCCTTTTTCACGTGAGTCAATTGAAGAGAAGAGATTACTCTCAACCATCTATGATTAAATAAGGAGGAAATTACTTCGTTTAGAGTTTTTTTATATATATCTACGCAAGTCAAAAACCTTTTGAGAGACTTTAGTACTCTAACAAACAATTATAGTGATATAACAAATTAAATGCCTGATCAGACAACTAACTCTCCAGAACATCACAAAGGTCCCTTTAATTATTTGTATATACATGTAGGCTCTGGTTCTAATATAGGCTCCGGTTCTAACATACGGAACATAGAACATTTAATCATAATAAATGTACTTATGGTTAGACCCACAGCATATAATATATTATATTAGATATTTCAAAACAGGGTCACATCGAAATGATTCGATCTTAAGCCGTGTACGATTACATTTACATTGAACAATACCCCGGATGATAACAGGGGTGTAACATAATGGACCAATGAATGAGCAGCCGGTTCACACACCCACCCTCCCCGTTAAGCGGGAGTTTTTAAAATGGCTACAACAGACCAGATTCAACAATGCCTCTGAGGAAGAAGTTTTAAACTTTGAAACGCGTAAGGCTGAGTGTTGAATCTGGCTGCTCATCTTTAAAGATTTTTTATACATAACACTTACGATCGAAGTGGAATCTTTTATCATAGTGTGGGACGACTGTCCTTTTTATTGTGATGCTGTATTGATACCTCATATAAATTGAGGTCCCGTTTGTGAGTACCATTCTTATGTTGCAATAAATTCGTACTACTTTTAAAACAGTATTATGCTATGTGCCGTGTTTGTTCCCTTTACATAAACACGTTGGAGTTATCAAAGACACCCTGACCGGTTGCGGACAACAATATTGGAGTACCGGACAAACAGAGAATCTTCAAGGGACAGCGCTTAGGACTCTAAGCCCGCTACTTGAGAATCAGTGCTGGGACCTGACACATTAACAACGCCCGCTCCTTACCTCATTTGATTGAGGTCACCTATTGTGAGTAGCCTGTGAAACCATTCTGGGGGTTGCTGTAATTTCATGCTTGCAAGGTTGATCGTTCACTTTCTGAAGATAGAACAATCCTGCATTTTATAGACTCGATCAACATATTTGAGAACTATAGATTTTCTCCTTGTATTATCCACTTAATATTGAAACAACAATAGCTAATATTTAATTAGCAGGATCATTTTCCTAGTGTGTATATATATATATTATAGCGATGTCCACTGTTTACGGAATCACTGTTTGAATACATTAATGCAATTACATTTGATACATTAGGTGTACCGTAATAGTACACGAGATTTGGTTAGATTAGCGCTGTGAAGTGAACAACTCTTTCTCTGCTCATATATATATATATATATATATATATATATATATATACATCGTACTGTATAACAAATATTTAGGTTGCAGCTTCAAGAAGCTACAGCAGCGTCTGCAGTATAGTGACAGCTGAGAGCTGCAGGCACCTGTCTTCATATGGTAACAGAGGACAATCGGAGAGAGTGGACAACTTGGAGAGAGTGGGAGGAGTAATATGCTACAGAGTTTTTTTAAGGGAGAGGGAGCACCCCAATTAAATTTTGAGGGAAAGAGGAGAGATAGGGGGCACAACTACACTACAGAAAAAATAGTATTAAATATATAAAAACAATTTTATTATTATTATTATTATTCTT
Source organism: Bombina bombina (assembly GCF_027579735.1). Classification (NCBI taxonomy): domain Eukaryota; kingdom Metazoa; phylum Chordata; class Amphibia; order Anura; family Bombinatoridae; genus Bombina; species Bombina bombina. Next base: position 364,355,302 of record NC_069505.1, on the reverse strand, counting down.
TATTTATAAAGCGCCAACAGATTCCGCAGCACTGTCCATGGGTAACAAAGATAAAAGGACAGTACAATATGAGACACCAGGCAAAATTTAACAAAAAAATACAGGGGGAATTGGGAGCCCTGTTCCCGTGGGAATTTACAATCTAAATGGGTAGGAGGGTGAGAAACAGGAGGTGGGGACTGCAAAGGTGGGAATGATGTTAGTGTGGAGTTAGATGAGGGCAACTATTAATCCAGTGGAATTCATTAGTTACTGATTTGATGATAGGCTTCCCTGAACAAGAAGATCTTTAGGGAACGTTTAAAGGAGGAGAGGTTGGGGGAAAGTCTGACAGCTCAAGGAAGTGCATTCCAGAGGGTTGGTGCCGCACAAGAGAAGTCCTGTAGTCTAGCATGGGAGGAGGTGATGGTAGAAGAGGCAAGGAGTAGATCATTGTTGGATCTTAGGAGACGGGCTGGAGTATATTTGTTGATGAGTGAGGACAAGTATGGGGGGGGGCTGAATTGTTAAGGGCTTTGTAGGTCAGAGTGAGAATTTTGAATTTAATTCTGCTGTGAATGGGGAGCCAGTGAAGGGACTCACAGAGGGGTGCAGCAGATACAGAGCGTCGGGAGAGGTGGATTAGCCTAACCGAGGCATTTAGGATGGATTGAAGGGGGGAGAGGCGGTAGAGAGGAAGGCCAGTTAGTAGGTTGTTACAGTAGTCAAGCCGGGAGATTACTAGGGAATGGATTAGCTGTTTAGTAGTTTCAGCACTCAGAAAAGGACGAATTTTGGAGATATTATGTAGGTGGTTGCGACAGGATGAAGTGAGCGATTGGATGTGGGGTATGAAGGACAGATTGAAGTCAAGTGTAACTCTTAGGCAGCAGACTTGGGGTGATGGGGAGATAATTTTTTCACCAACAGTGATAGTAAAGTTAGAAACTGGAGTAGAAGTAGAATTCTTAAGTTAAACCTTTTATTAAGAATGTGCGAGAATCTCATTCAGTGTACAGCTTGCCACATATTTGCATCACTGTAGCAGCCGCTACTGGGATTATATGTTTGTGGCAAGTGTGAGCATATTGTCTCTTTAGAAACTCGTATTGGAGATCTGGAGGAACAAATTGCAACACTGCATGAAATTCAGACACTTGAAAGGGAAATGGATAGGACTGAGCTGGTTGTTAATGTTTCTAGCAGTGGGAATGGGGATGATTCTGATGAGGAGACTCCAGGATGTAGCTGGGTCACAGTTAGAGGGCGAAGTAAAGGTAAGCGGAAGAGACAGGCCAGTTCTGAGCTGGTACACCACAATAGATTTGGCAGATTCATTGAAGATGCTGGGGATATCAGTTTGGGGGTGGCAGTGTCAGAGAGGGCTAGTTTGCCTAGTATAGTGAACAGTCTTTTAGTTGTGGAAGAGCAGCATACTATGGTGGGCAGTCCTTCAAACATAGCAGAGGGGCATACTATAGTTAACAGTCCTTCAGTCATGGAAGAGGGACATCGAAGTCAGGGCCTGAGGCAGATATTGGTGGTAGGAGACTCTATTATTAGGAAGGTTGATAGGGTAATTTGTCAGCCAGACCCTTTAAATAGAACAGTTTGCTGTCTTCCTGGAGCTTGTGTTAGGCATATTGTGGAGCGTATTGATAGATTGTTAGATGGATATGGGTCTGATCCTGCAGTCATGGTGCATATTGGTACTAATGAAGGGATCGGCGGGAGATGGAGAGTCCTAAAAAATGACTTCAGGGAGTTAGGTAGCAAGCTTAAAGCAAGGACCTCCAAAGTAATATTTTCTGAGATATTACCAGTGCCGTGTGCTAACTCAGTAAGGCAGAAGGAGATAAGGTTTGTTAGTTCATGGTTAAAAACATGGTGTAAAAATGAGGGGTTTGACTTTTTAGAGCACTGGGCTGATTTTTCATTAGGGTACAATCTGTACAGTAAGCATGGATTGCACCTGAATGACATGGGTGCTGGTGTGTTGGGGGAAAGGATGGTATCACGTTTAGAGAACCTTTAAAACTAGGCAAAGGGGGGGGGGGGGTCAGTTAGAACACAATAGAACAGAGAGATCAGTCTGTGAATATGTCACTCCCTTAATATCTCAAGGAAGGGATGACTTAAGAAATGTCACATTAGAAGCTATAGAGGAAAGCACACCAAGTAGCAGCAGAAAGCACATGAAAATTAAATGTATGACAACAAATGCAAGAAGCATGACAGGTAAAATGGGGGAGCTGACGCTCTTAGTTGCAGAAGAGTACTATGATGTTATCAGTATAACTGAAACTTGGTGGGATGATTCACATGACTGGACAGTTAACTTAGAGGGGTATACTTTTATTTAGGAGGGACAGGAATAATAAAAGGGGTGGTGGAATCTGCATGTATATTAAACCTAATCTTAAACCTACAATAAGGGAAGATATTTATGATACAAGTGACAATGTAGAGACCCTGTGGGTTGAAATAAAGAGTGGGGGGAAAAATCCAAAAAAATATTACTAGGAAAATGCTACAAGCCCCCTTAACATTAGTGACCTGGAGGAAACTCAACTACTAATGCAAATAGGTAAGGCTGCTAATAACAGTGCTGTAATTATGGGAGATTTTAACTACCATGATATAAACTTGGCCAATGAAACTAATAATTCCGCTAAGGGGGATAGATTTTTAAATGTTCTCAGGGATAACTTCTTGTCACAATTAATAGAGGAGCCAACTAGGAGTAAAGCTATATTGGATTTAGTGCTATCAAAAAATACAGATATAATATCAAACATAGAAGTCAAAGAACATTTGGGTAACAGTGATCATAACATGGTCGCATTTGAAATCTCTTTTCATATATAGTGTCTTAAAGGTTTAACTAAGACTTAACTTCAAAAAAGCAAAATTCTACGATTTAAGGAAATCATTAAATAATATAAGTTGGGACAATGTATTCTCTAATAAAAATACAGAGGATAAATGGATAATATTTAAAACTTTGTTAAATAAGTACAGGTGGCCCTCGTTTTACAACGGTTCAATTTACACCATTTCAGAATAACAACCTTTTTTTCCAGTCATGTGACTGCTATTGAAAAGCATTGAGAAACAGTGCATTTATTAAAATAGCCAGTAGGTGGAGCTGTCCGCTTGTGTTGCAGCAAAGCCAAGCAAGCTGAAATTAATCAGTTTAACCAGAATTGAGCTATCGAGCAGATTTCAAAGGAACAATATCTTCCTGTCCATAAATCAGTCCAGACTGGAATGCATAGAAAGAACTGTTTGCAGAAAAATGCAAGTGAAGTCTTTGTTGTGTGATTTTATTAGGTGTATAATGCTGTTTAGCAAATGTTTGTTCATTTAACTTGGTTTAATTATATATTCTGTGTTGTGTGATTATTTTATTAGGTTTATAATGCTGTTTAGCTTTTAAAGTCTTCATTTCAAAGCTTTAAAAATAATGTGTTAGGTTCCAGGCCCCTCTCAAAATTGTCATAACTATCTCCCTCACTTCCCATTGACTTACTTTATAAACTGGGTTTCAATTTACAACAGTTTCGATTTACAACCATTCCTTCTGGAACCTAACCCCGGCGTAAACTGAGGGCTACCTGTATACATATCAACAAATACCATATGGTTATAAAAATAAAAAAAAATCAAAGCCATTGGGGATAAATAAAAATGTGTTAAGAGAAATTAGGAAAAAAACATAGGGCATTTAAATTATTCAAAGAAAATAGTACAGACTCAACATACAATATTTATAAGGAATGTAACACAGCATGCAAAAAAGCAATCAAATTAGCCATAATTGAAAATGAAAAATTAATTGCAAAGGAAGTCTAACCCTAAAAGGTTATTTAAGTACATGAATAGCAAAAAATCTAAGAAGGATAATATAGGTACCGGTACATTAAAATTCGTGGAGGGTAGCATGATAAATAATGACAGGGATAAGGCTGAGGTACTAAACCAGTTCTTTTCTTCAGTATACACAAGAGAGGAACCATTGGATGATACTTTGGAACAAAATAGAACATGCCAGTCCATACCATTAACTGGGTTATGTTTAGAGGATATCAGGAAAAAAATGGATAATATTAAGGTAAATAAAACTCCAGGCCCAGATGGAATACACCCAAGGGTGTTAAGGGAACTTAGCACTGTTATAGACAAACATCTACTCTTAATTTTTCAAGACTCATTATCCTCAGGCATGGTACCCCAGGATTGGCGTAAAGCTGATATGGTGCCACTCTTCAAAAAGTGAAGCAGGGATGATCCAGGAAGCTATAGACCGTTAGTCTGACATCAATAGTGGGGAAGATATTTGAAGGGATTATAAGGGACTATATTGATGAGCATATTCGTGTAAACAAGATTAAGAGTTCTAATCAGCATGGTTTTAGGAGAAATAGATCATGTCAAACTAATCTAATTAGATTCTATGAGGAAGTAAGTAAAAATATAGATAAAGGGGAATCAGTTCATGTGATATACTTAGATTTTGCAAAGGCATTTGATACAGTGCCACATGAGAGATTAATGCACAAAATTAAGGGACTGGGAATAGCTGTGTTATGTTAGCTCATGGATCAATAACTGGATAAAAGATAGGGAGCAACGAGTAGTAGTAAATGGATCATACTCAGATTGGACAAAGGTAATCAGTGGAGTCCCCCAGGGATCAGTACTGGGCCCTGTTCTTTTTAATATTTTTATTAATGACTTGGAGCAAGGATTAAATAGCGACATCTCTATTTTTGCAGATGATACTAAGTTAAGTAAGGTCATTAGGTCAAAGCAGGATGAACTTTCATTACAAAGGGATCTGCAAAAATTAGAAGTATGGGCAAGTAAATAGAAAATTAGATTTAATATGGAAAAATGCAAGGTTCTACATTTTGGAAGTAAAAATAAGCAGTCAACATATTTTTTAAATGGGACAAGCCAAACAGAGGAGGAAAGGGATTTGGGAGTAGTAATAGATAACAAGCTAAAGATGGGTGCACAATGCAGGGCAGCTGCTTCAAAGGCTAATAAGATACTAGCATGTATTAAAAGAGGCATTGATTCAAGGGAGGAAAGTATAATTCTGTCACTATATATATATATATATATGCAGTTCTGGGGACCGATCGTAAAAAAAGATATTGCAGAACTAGAAAAAGTTCAGAGAAGGGCCACAAAGCTAATAAGGGGATTGGAGAAATTAACCTATGAGGAGAGGCTAGGCAAACTGGGTCTGTTTTCTTTAGAAAAAGGGCGCTTGAGAGGTGACATGATTACTTTATATAAATATATTCAAGGCCCAAATTCAGAGATGGCAGAAGCTCTGTTTATTCCAAGAAAATTGTTTCTGACAAGAGGTCACAATTTAAGGTTGGAGGAAAGGAGATTTAATCTCCTGTAACGGAAACATTTTTTTACTGTAAGAGCAATAACATTGTGGAACTCATTACCAAAGGAGGTAGTGAATGCCAATACCCTAGATACATTTAAAAATAGTCTGGATACATTTGTGTATATAAACAAAATTCATGGATATGATTGATAGTATTCAATGAGTCAACTTTTAGTGGGGTTATTTAAGCTTAACTGGAGCTTTTTGTAAGTATTTTAGATTTGTATAGGTTGAACTTGATGGACTTCAGTCTTTTTTCAACCTTATCTACTATGTTACTATGTTAGAATTAGATGGGGGGATTAGAAGAAGCTCAGTCTTGGACATGTTGATTATAAAACAAAAACATTAACTGGGTACTGGCAGACAGCTTCCAGTACCTAAAATGGCCACCACTAGAAGGGGGTGGAGGTTTAAAGTGATGTTTGGAGGGGGAGATCAGAGAGGAAAATAAAACTAATTAGAAAAAAAGCCCTAAACTGCATACTGGCAGACCTAAAATGGTGGTGACCAATAGGGGGTACTTTGGGCAACTTTTTATCTGAAATTCTCAGTAGCAAAGGATTAACTAGGAACTTATTATATGCTATAGGGGTCCTTTCTTCTACACAGAACATCATCTTTTTTGTGCTAAGTTTTATGGTAAAGTAGGAAGTTCCAGCTTGAGAAACAATCCACATATCTAGACACAGGATAAGCTATCAACAGTTTTACGGAAATGAGCTTTATGACAATCTTTCCTGGCTCTAAACTGAGTGTTATTTTCTGATATAATATTTGTTTTATTATGTTCCTCACATGTTTCAGTTGGTCCCTAGAAATATGATAAAATATGATATTACTGTGTGCATTCCAGGTTTGTTTCAGAATGCTAATTTTCCAGTTCCAGACATGGATAGGATGTTGGTTTGGGGTTTTACCCCCCCCCCTTTCCCACACACACACACTGGCACAGAGACATAAGTGTCCCAGATGCCTGAATAGAGTTATCAAGGTCATTCAGGTTGTAATCTTTTTAGTCTATATATTTTGAATAAAAGCAGTATTTTAATTACAGTTAATTAAATTAAAGTAGAAATCCTGATATGCAGATCCTAACAATAGGCCTTTCTCATATGAGCTGAATCTGCTGCTACTCTCTTTTTATGCCTGGAGTTGCCTCTTTGACTTTTAATAATATGCTAATATGCTGCCCTTAACCCCCGCCGACCCCTATATTATATTTATTACCCCCTAATCTGCCCCCCCCAACGTCGCCGCTACCTACCTACATTTATTAACCCCTAATCTGCCGACTGGACCTCACCGCTACTCTAATAAATGTATTAACCCCTAAAGCTAAGTCTAACCCTAACCCTAACACCCCCTAAGTTAAATATAATTTTTATCTAATTAAATAAAATTAATCTTATTAAATAAATTATTCCTATTTAAAGCTAAATACTTACCTGTAAAATAAACCCTAATAAATAATAATTATATTGTAGCTATTTTAGGATTAATATTTATTTTACAGGCAACTTTGTATTTATTTTAACCAGGTACAATAGCTATTAAATAGTTACTAACTATTTAATAGCTACCTAGTTAAAATAATTACAAAAGTACCTGTAAAATAAATCCTAACCTAAGTTACAATTAAACCTAACACTACACTATCAATAAATTAATTAAATGAACTACCTACAATTATCTTCAATTAAACCTAACACTACACTATCAATAAATAAATTAAATACAAATACCTACAAATAAATACAAATAAATACACTAACTAAAGTATAAAAAAATTAAAAAAGAACTAAGTTACAAAAAATAAAAAAATAATTTACAAACATTATAAAAAATATTACAACAATTTTAAGCTAATTACACCTACTCTAAGCCCCCTAATAAAATAACAAAGCCCCCCAAATTAAAAAATGCCCTACCCTATTCTACAATAAAAATTGTAAAGCTCTTTTACCTTACCAGCCCTTAAAATGGCCTTTTGTGGGGCATGCCTCAAAGAATTCTGCTCTTTTGCCTGTAAAAAAACATACAATACCCCCCCCAACATTACAACCCACCACCCACATACCCCTAATCTAACCCAAACCCCCCTTAAATAAACCTAACACTAAACCCCTGAAGATCTTCCTACCTTGTCTTCACCACGCCAGGTATCACCGATCCGTCCAGAAGAGGGTCCGAAGTCTTCATCCTATCCGTGCGATGTCTTCATCCAAGCGGGGGCTGAAGAGGTCCATCATCCGGCTGAAGTCTTCATCCAAGCGGGGGCTGAAGAGGTCCATCATCCGGCTGAAGTCTTCTATCAAGCGGCATCTTCAATCTTCTTTCTTCCGGCTCCATCTTCATCCTGCCGACGCGGAACATCCTTCCTCCACGACGGACTCCCAACAAATGAAGGTTCCTTTAAGGGACGTCATCCAAGATGGCGTCCCTCGAATTCCGATTGGCTGATAGGATTCTATCAGCCAATCGGAATTAAGGTAGGAAATCAGCCAATCAGATGGAATCCGATGGAATCAGCCAATTAGATTCAAGTTCAATCTGATTGGCTGATCCAATCAGCCAATCAGATTGAGCTTGCATTCTATTGGCTGTTCCGATCAGCCAATAGAATGCGAGCTCAATCTGATTGGCTGATTGGATCAGCCAGTCGGATTGAACTTGAATCTGATTGGCTGATTCCATTAGCCAATCAGAATTTTCCTACCTTAATTCCGATTGGCTGATAGAATCCTATCAGCCAGTCGGAATTCGAGGGACGCCATCTTGGATGACATCCCTTAAAGGAACCTTCATTCGTCGGGAGTTCGTCTTGGAGGAAGGATGTTCCACGTTGGCGGGATGAAGATGGAGCCGGAAGAAAGAAGTTTGAAGATGCCGCATGATAGAAGACTTCAGCCGGATGATGGACCTCTTCAGCCCCCGCTTGGATGAAGACTTCAGCCGGATGATGGACCTCTTCAGCCCCCGCTTGGATGAAGACATCGCCCGGATAGGATGAAGACTTCGGACCCTCTTCTGGACGGATTGGTGATACCCGGCGTGGTGAAGACAAGGTAGGAAGATCTACAGGGGCTTAGTGTTAGGTTTATTTAAGGGGGGTTTGGGTTAGATTAGGGTTATGTGGGTGGTGGGTTGTAATGTTGGGGGGGTATTGTATGGTTTTTTTTACAGGCAAAAGAGCAGAATTCTTTGGGGCATGCCCCGCAAAAGGCCCTTTTAAGGGCTGGTAAGGTAAAAGAGCTTTACAAGTTTTATTGTAGAATTGGGTAGGGAATTTTTTTATTTTGGGGGGCTTTGTTATTTTATTAGGGGGCTAGAGTAGGTGTAATTAGCTTAAAATTGTTGTAATATTTTTATAATGTTTGTAAATTATTTTTTTTATTTTTTGTAACTTAGTTCTTTTTTATTTTTTTGTAACTTAGTTCTTTTTTTATTTTTTGTACTTTAGTTAGTGTATTTATTTGTATTTATTTGTAGGTATTTGTATTTAATTAATTTATTGATAGTGTAGTGTTAGGTTTAATTGTAGATAGTTGTAGGTAGTTTATTTAATTAATTTATTGATAGTATAGTGTTATGTTTAATTGTAACTTAGGTTAGGATTTATTTTACAGGTACTTTTGTAATTATTTTAACTAGGTAGCTATTAAATAGTTAGTAACTATATAATAGCTATTGTACCTGGTTAAAATAAATACAAAGTTGCCTGTAAAATAAATATTAATCCTAAAATAGCTACAATATAATTATTATTTATATTGTAGCTATATTAGGGTTTATTTTACAGGTATTTAGCTTTAAATAGGAATAATTTATTTAATAGGATTTATATTATTTAGTTAGATAAAAATTATATTTAACTTAGGGGGTTAGGGTTAGACTTAGCTTTAGGGGTTAATACATTTATTAGAGTAGCGGTGAGGTCCAGTTGGCAGATAAGGGGTTAATAATTGTAGGTAGGTAGCGGCGAAGTTGGGGGGGGGCAGATTAGGGGTTAATAAATATAATATAGGGGTCAGCAGTGTTAGGGGCAGCAGATTAGGGGTACATAGGGATAATGTAGGTTGCGGCGGTGTGCGGTCGGCAGATTAAGGGTTAAAAAAATTTAATAGAGTGGCGGTGATGTGGGGGGCCTCGGTTTAGGGGTACATAGGTAGTTTATGGGTGTTAGTGTACTTTAGAGCACAGTAGTTAAGAGCCTTATGAACCGGCGTTAGCCCAGAAAGCTCTTAACTCCTGGCTTTTCTCTGCAGCTGGAGTCTTGTCGTTAGATTTCTAACGCTCACTTCAACCAAGACTCTAAATACCGGCGTTAGAAAGATCCCATTGAAAAGATAGGATACGCAAATGGCGTAGGGGGATCTGCGGTATGGAAAAGTTGCGGCTGGAAAGTGAGCGTTAGACCCTTTCCTGACTGACTCTTAATACCAGCGTTAGGACGAAACCAGCGTTAGGATCCCCCTAACGCTGGTTTTGACGGCTAACGCAGAACTCTAAATCTAGGCAAATGTCTTATTATACCAGCTGCAGAGTATATCATATATGAGGAATGGCTTCTTTAAAGTGATGATACATTTTAGACTTAATTTCCTCTTTTGGCTGGGCTGTGACTTACCCACTCTCTAATTAGATTTTCTAAGAGCTTTTAAAGGGCTGGACTTCAAGAGTGTTATATGACACACAAACTGATAGGATGTTCATTAGAATTGTCATTAAAGTAAGCCAACATAACATGTCATAGATACATTATTATATGTTCAAATGTAACAATATTTACAGATAGATTTTATTTAAAAAAAGTACACACACTTATTTATTGCAAAGATTACATATATGGTTAACCATCACTTTATGTATAGTTGTGTAAATAAAATAGCTGGTTTTGTGCTCTAAAACCACAACCAATTAAGGGGCAAGGTTACAAGTCGTGCGGCAAATCAGTTGCAAAAACACTGTACATGTTATAGCTTTTTTGCATTTGGTGTTTGCACAGCTATTACAAGTTGCAAAATAACTTATTTTGCGCGCCCATTGAGCCGCATAATCCAAACAGCCACTTATACCCCATAGAAGTCAATAGAGAAGACAAATAAAACAAACAAACAATACAACCCTAATCTGTTGTGCAAAGCCCATGACGTATTCTCCTCGAAAAGTGTATATGAAAATGCAAATATGTTATATTATAAAAATGTCTAGATATCTTGAGATCTATATGTGAACATCTCTTTGAAAATCCCTCAGAGATATTGTTTAATGTGCATAGGATTGTAATGTAAAATCTTTTCATTGTCTCCATCATTAAACATTTCTCTATACAAGAGCGCGGAAAGGATTGTTGCATAAAAGGCACGCTATTACAATTCTTCAACACTTGTAATAGCTGCGCAATGGAAATTAATTGCAAAAAGACCATATTGCGTGCGTAAAACTCATAACGTGTGACTTGCAATCTTGCCCTAAGATGGGTTGAGCTTGCAGGTAAAATAAAATATGATTGTTTTATCACTTTCTGTACACACCCATGCTCAAATATGCCTGTATACCAAAGTCCAACAATTAGGCCCTAATGATCAGTGTTCTCTAGCTTGGAGAGAAATTGTAGTTCAGACTTTACAAAGGATCATTTTAGATCATCTCACTTGAGCGGAGAGCTTTCGATCATAAGGCCCTTACAGCCTGAGATTCAAAGTCTCGCTATTCAGGAAAGATGATCTTAGAAGTCTGATAGGTACAGCAAGGTCCTTTAAAAATGGGAAACATAGACTCCTACATTACAACACAAGGTCTAAACAAAATCCCACATATTTTGTATGATTTCTCTTCATGCTGGTGAGGTTTTAAATATCAGGCCCTTAGAGAGAACTAAGGAAAATGAGCATGATATTACTTATCTCTCCTACACCCCACTGGGAGTGTAATTTTTCTGCTGGCTATGTTTACACAGCTTGTCTATAGCCTATAAAGTGATGGCAAACGCTCCACTTTTTAAAATTAGATCCGGAATGTTAGTGATATTTAAGATGGAGTTTAATTCTTCAGTTGTAATGAAGTTGTGCTTTAACTTAATTTTTTTATATAGATATGAAATTCAAATACCCTGCACTCCACCACCCACTTCACAAATCAATCTTTCTGTGAGCTAAAGGTTTGAATGGTTGCCCAATAAGCTCTCTCCACATATGGCACCTTTGTTGTAACTACAGGGAGTGCAGAATTATTAGGCAAATGAGTATTTTGACCACATCATCCTCTTTATGCATGTTGTCTTACTCCAAGCTGTATAGGCTCGAAAGCCTACTACCAATTAAGCATATTAGGTGATGTGCATCTCTGTAATGAGAAGGGGTGTGGTCTAATGACATTAACACCCTATATCAGGTGTGCATAATTATTAGGCAACTTCCTTTCCTTTGGCAAAATGGGTCAAAAGAAGGACTTGACAGGCTCAGAAAAGTCAAAAATAGTGAGATATCTTGCAGAGTGATGCAGCACTCTTAAAATTGCAAAGCTTCTGAAGCGTGATCATCGAACAATCAAGCGTTTCATTCAAAATAGTCAACAGGGTCGCAAGAAGCCTGTGGAAAAACCAAGGCGCAAAATAACTGCCCATGAACTGAGAAAAATCAAGCGTGCAGCTGCCAAGATGCCACTTGCCACCAGTTTGGCCATATTTCAGAGCTGCAACATCACTGGAGTGCCCAAAAGCACAAGGTGTGCAATACTCAGAGACATGGCCAAGGTAAGAAAGGCTGAAAGACGACCACCACTGAACAAAACACACAAGCTGAAACGTCAAGACTGGGCCAAGAAATATCTCAAGACTGATTTTTCTAAGGTTTTATGGACTGATGAAATGAGAGTGAGTCTTGATGGGCCAGATGGATGGGCCCGTGGCTGGATTGGTAAAGGGCAGAGAGCTCCAGTCCGACTCAGACGCCAGCAAGGTGGAGGTGGAGTACTGGTTTGGGCTGGTATCATCAAAGATGAGCTTGTGGGGCCTTTTCGGGTTGAGGATGGAGTCAAGCTCAACTCCCAGTCCTACTGCCAGTTTCTGGAAGACACCTTCTTCAAGTAGTGGTACAGGAAGAAGTCTGCATCCTTCAAGAAAAACATGATTTTCATGCAGGACAATGCTCCATCACACGCGTCCAAGTACTCCACAGCGTGGCTGGCAAGAAAGGGTATAAAAGAAGAAAATCTAATGACATGGCCTTGTTCACCTGATCTGAACCCCATTGAGAACCTGTGGTCCATCATCAAATGTGAGATTTACAAGGAGGGAAAACAGTACACCTCTCTGAACAGTGTCTGGGAGGCTGTGGTTGCTGCTGCACGCAATGTTGATGGTGAACAGATCAAAACACTGACAGAATCCATGGATGGCAGGCTTTTGAGTGTCCTTGCAAAGAAAGGTGGCTATATTGGTCACTGATTTGTTTTCGTTTTGTTTTTGAATGTCAGAAATGTATATTTGTGAATGTGGAGATGTTATATTGGTTTCACTGGTAAAAATAAATAATTGAAATGGGTATATATTTGTTTTTTGTTAAGTTGCCTAATAATTATGCACAGTAATAGTCACCTGCACACACAGATATCCCCCTAAAATAGCTATAACTAAAAACAAACTAAAAACTACTTCCAAAACTATTCAGCTTTGATATTAATGAGTTTTTTGGGTTCATTGAGAACATAGTTGTTGTTCAATAATAAAATTAATCCTCAAAAATACAACTTGCCTAATAATTCTGCACTCCCTGTAGAACACTGATTGGAGAACAATTCAAACTGTTAGCTCACAGATAAATTGACCTTTTGTAGTGGGTAGCGGAGTGCAGGGTATTTGAATTCCATATCTATATTCAAAAGTAAGTTACAGCTCATCTTCATTATAACTAATGAATTAAACTCCATCTAAAATATCATTAACATTCCGGATCTGATTTTAAAAAGGTTTACCATCACTTTAAAGGAACAGTCCACTCCATAATTTGTATTGTTTAAAAAGATAGATAATCCCTTTATTAACCATTCCTCATTTGTGCATATATTAATATACTTTTTACCTCTGTGATTACCTTGTAGCTAAGCATCTACAGACTGACCCCTTATCTCAACTCTTTTAATAGACGTGTATTTTAGCCAATCAGTGCTAACTCATAAATAACTCCATGTGAGTGTACACAATGTTATCTATATGGCATGTATTAACTAGTGCTGTCTAGCTGTGAAAAACTGTCAAAATGCATTGAGATAAGAGGCGGCCTTCAAGGGCTTAGAAATTTGCATATGAGCCTATCTAGGCTTAGCTTTCAACAAAGAATATCAAGAGAACAAAGCAAATTTGATGATAAAAGCAAATTGAAAATTTGTTTAAAATTCCATGCCCTATCGGAATCATGAATATTTAATTTTGTCTAGCTTGTCCCTTTTAAGTATAGAAACTTTCAGTATAGGTTGGGATACAACTGGCTAAATCAGCTATTCCAAATGCTGAAATAAGGATAAATGAGCTATTTGTAGACAATTAATACTTTCAGTGAAGTGAAATGGATAAGTGGGAACAAATTAAAGGGCAGAAAGAGTAAACTGTCCCTTTAAGAAAACTGTATAGGGTAACACTCCTTTTACCGCACAGTAACAAAACCAACACTTAACAAACTTCCTGAATAGGGTATATAGTGCTAATTACTCACAAAATTGCAAACAATAAAGATATTTGCATTCAATTGGTAATACCAACGCACACAAATGTGCGCTGGTATTAGAAGTAAAACATTAGGTCGCGTTTGCATTGCATGGAAGCTTTGCGCTCAAAAGAGTGCACTTCCGTAGGCTCCAATGGGAGCCTTATTCTGATGTCGATAGACACGGCACAGAACCTAGTGCAGCACATGGAGTAAGTCACGCAGCATTGGACAGCAAAGTTTAAATATATATGTATACATATATACAGTATCTCACAAAAGTGAGTACACCCCTCTCATTTTTGTAAATATTTTATTATATCTTTTCATGTGACAACACTGAAGAAATGACACTTTGCTACAATGTAAAGTAGTGAGTGTACAACCTGTATAACAGTGTAAATTTGCTGTCCCCTCAAAATAACTCAACACACAGCCATTAATGACTAAACCATTGGCAACAAAAGTGAGTACACCCCTAAGTGGAAATGTCCAAATTGGGCCCAATTAGCTATTTTCCCTCCTCGGTGTCATGTGACTCGTTAGTTCTCAGGTGTGAATGAGGAGCAGGTGTGTTAAATTTGGTGTTATCGCTCTCACACTCTCTCATACTGGTCATTGGAAGTTCAACATGGCACCTCATGGCAAAGAACTATCTGAGGATCTGAAAAAAAGAAATGTTGCTCTACAGAAAGATGGCCTAGGCTATGAGAAGATTGCCAAGACCGTGAAACTGAGCTGCAGCACGGTGGGCAAGACCATACAGTGGTTTCACAGGACAGGTTCCACTCAGAACAGGCCTTGCCATGGTTGACCAAAGAAGTTGAGTGCACATGCTCAGCGTCACATCCAGAGGTTGTCTTTGGAAAATAGATGTATGAGTGATGTATGGGGTCAGCCTGTCAGTGCTCAGACCATACACCACACACTGCATCAAATTGGTCTGCATGGCTGTCGTCCCAGAAGGAATAGTCTTCTAAAGATGATGCACAAGAAAGCCATCAAACAGTTTGCTGAAGACAAGCAGACTAAGGACATGGATTACTGGAACCATGTCCTGTGGTCCAATGAGACCAAGATAAACTTATTTGGTTCAGATGGTGTCAAGCGTGTGTCGCGGCAACCAGGTGAGGAGTACAAAGACAAGTGTGTCTTGCCTACAGTCAAGCATGGTGGTGGGAGTGTCATGGCCTGGGCCTGCATGAGTGCTGCCTGCACTGGGGAGCTACAGTTCATTGAGGGAACCATGAATGCCAACATGTACTATGACATACTGAAGCAGAGACTGGGTCGCAGGGCAGTTTTCCAACATGATAACAACCCCAAACACACCTCCAAGATGGCCACTGCCTTGCTAAAGAAGCTGAGGATAAAGGTGATGGACTGGTCAAGCATGTCTCCAGACCTAAACACTATTAAGCATCTGTGGGGCATCCTCAAATGGAAGGTGGGGGAGCGCAAGGTCTCTAACATCCACCAGCTCCGTGATGTCGTCATGGAGGAGTGGAAGAAGACTCCAGTGGCAACTTGTTAAACTCTGGTGAACTCCATGCCCAAGAGGGTTAAGGCAGTGCTGGAAAATAATGGTGGCCACACAAAATATTGACACTGTGGGCCCAATTTGGACATTTCCACTTAGGGGTGTACTCTCTTTTGTTGCCAACGGTTTAGACATTAATGGCTGTGTGTTGAGTTATTTTGAGGGACAGCAAATTTACACAGTTATACAGGCTGTACATTCACTACTTTACATTGTAGCAAAGTGTCATTTCTTCAGTGTTGTCACATGAAAAGATATAATAAAATATTTACAAAAATGTGAGGGGTGTACTCACTTTTGTGAGATATTGTATGTATGTGTTTATTTGTGAATATACACATATTAACACACATATATATATATATATATATATATAGACTGTTCTTTTCTCCAACATTGGTGTGTCCGGTCCACGGCGTCATCCATTACTTGTGGGAATATTCTCTTCCCCAACAGGAAATGGCAAAGAGCACAGCAAAAGCTGCCCATATGGCCCCTCCTCAGGCTCCGCCCCCCAGTCATTCTCTTTGCCTCTCTGAACAAGTAGCATCTCCACGGAGATGGTGAAGAGTATGTGGTGTGTAGTTGTAGTTTTTTATTCTTCTATCAAGAGTTTGTTATTTTAAAATAGTGCCGGTTTGTACTATTTACTCTAAAACAGAAAGGGATGAAGAGTTCTGTTTAAAAGAGGAGTATGATTTTAGCAGCAGTAACTAAAATCAATTGCTGTTCCCACGCAGGACTGTTGAGCCCAGAGAACTTCAGTTGGGGGGAACAGTTTGCAGACTTTTCTGCTCAAGTTATGACTAGTCCATTTTCTAACAAGACTGTGTAATGCTAGAAGACAAGTCAATTTCCCTCTTGGGGATCGGTAAGCCATTTTCTTAGACTCTTAACAGAATGAAGGCTTATTATGGGCTATACACTGGTTGACACTCTTGTGGGCTAAATTGATTGCTTTATTTAAGTTTTTTATGAAGTTTGAAGTGATTTCTAAACTTTTAGTGTTGGGGAACGTTTTTAGGCGCCAGGCAGTCGTTTAGACACCTTCCCAGTCAGGAAGGGCCTTTCACTATAGTAGGCAGAGCCTCATTTTCGCGCCATAATTGCGCAGTTTCTTTTGGATGCAGTGCATGCAGCTGCATGTGAGAGGGTCTGGTGATCATTGAAAACGTTCCTGGAAGGCTTAATTTGGTATCGTATAACCCCCAAGGACGGGTGAAGTTGCAGCAAACACTGTGGCTGGGACTGTAGTGGGGTTAAAATTGCTAATTGATTAAACGGCTCCGGTGTGCTCTGTTTAACATTTAAAGAGACAGTAACGTAAGTAAGTTTTGTTTAAAAACGTTTTTTTTGCATTATTAGCCTGTTTAAGCCTGTCTAACATGTCTGTACCTTCAGATAGAACATGTTCTGTATGTATGGAGGCCAAGGTGGTCCCCCCTTCAAATGTATGTGATAATTGTGCCATGGTGTCCAGACAAAGTAAGGACAGTACTGTCACATTTAATAAGGTTGCCCAAGATGATTCCTCAAATGAAGGTAGTGGGGATAGTTCTTCATCCTCTCCTTCTGTGTCAATACCAGTTATACCCGCGCAGGTGACCCCTAGTACATCTAGCGCGCCAATGCTTGTTACTATGAAACAATTAACGGCAGTAATGGATAATTCCATAGCTAATATTTTATCCAAAATGCCAGCATTTCAAAGAAAGCGTGATTGCTCAGTTTTAAATACAGTGGAGCAAGAAGGCGCTGACGATAATTTATCTGTCATACCCTCACACCAGTCAGAAGTGGCAGTGAGGGAGGGTTTGTCGGAGGGAGAACTTTCTGATTCAGGAAGAATTTCTCAACAGGCAGAACCTGATGTTGTGACGTTTAAATTTAAGTTAGAGCATCTCCGCGCATTACTTAAGGAGGTGCAAATTCCTAGAGGTCCCGGTGCACCCTGATGCCTTTCCGATACCTAAAAGGGTGGCGGACATAGTGAATAAGGAGTGGGAGAAACCAGGCATACCTTTTGTCCCACCTCCTATATTTAAGAAATTGTTCCCCATGGTCGACCCAAGGAAGGGCACATGGCAAACAGTCCCTAAGGTTGAGGGGGCAGTTTCTACGCTAGCCAAACACACGACTATTCCCATTGAGGACAATTGTGCTTTCAAAGATCCTATGGATAAAAAATTGGAGGGTTTGCTTAAAAAGATTTTTGTTCAGCAAGGTTACCTCCACCAACCAATTTCGTGCATTATTCCTGTCACTACGGCGGCGTGTTTCTGGTTCGATGAACTAGAAAAGTCGCTCAATAAGGAGACTCCATATGAGGAAGTCATGGACAGAATTCATGCACTTAAGTTAGCTAATTTCTTTATTTTAGATGCCGCTTTGCAATTAGCAAGATTAGCGGCAAAAAATTCAGGGTTTGCAATTGTGGCGCGCAGAGCGCTCTGGCTAAAGTCTTGGTCGGCGGATGTATCTTCCAAGACAAAATTGCTTAATATCCCTTTCAAAGGTAAGACCCTTTTTGGGCCAGAATTGAAAAAAATTATTTCAGACATCACTGGGGGGAAGGGCCATGCCCTCCCACAGGATAGACCTTTCAAGGCTAAGAATAAGTCCAATTTCCGTTCCTTTCGTAATTTCAGGAACGGACCGGCTTCTAACTCTGCAGCCTCTAGACAAGAGGGTAACGCTTCCCAGGCTTAACCAGCTTGGAAACCAATGCAAGGCTGGAACAAGGATAAACAGTCCAAGAAGCCTGCTGCTGCTACCAAGACAGCATGAAGGGGTAGCCCCCGATCCGGGACCGGATCTAGTAGGGGGCAGACTCTCTCTCTTTGCTCAGGCTTGGGCTAGAGATGTTCCGGATCCCTGGGCACTAGAAATAGTCTCTCAGGGTTATCTTCTAGAATTCAAGGAACTTCCTCCAAGGGGAAGATCCCACATGTCTCGCTTATCTTCAGACCAAATAAACAGACAGGCATTCTTACATTGTGTAGAAGACCTGTTAAAGATGGGAGTGATACACCCAGTTCCAACAGTGGAACAAGGTCAGGGGTTTTACTCAATCCTGTTTGTAGTTCCCAAAAAAGAGGGAACTTTCAGACCAATTCTGGATTTAAAAATTCTAAATAAATTCCTCAGAGTTCCATCGTTTAAAATGGAAACCATTCGAACAATTTTACCTACAATCCAGGAGGGTCAATATATGACTACTGTGGATTTAAAAGATGCGTACCTACATATTCCTATCCACAAAGATCATCATCAGTTCCTAAGGTTCGCCTTTCTGGACAAACATTACCAGTTTGTGGCTCTTCCGTTCGGTTTAGCCACTGCTCCCAGAATTTTCACAAAGGTGCTAGGGTCCCTTCTGGCGGTTCTAAGACCGAGGGGCATTGCAGTGGCACCTTATCTAGACGACATTCTAATTCAAGCGTCGTCTCTTTCCAAGGCAAAGGCTCATACAGACATTGTTCTAGCCTTTCTCAGATCTCACGGGTGGAAGGTGAACGTAGAAAAGAGTTCCCTGTCTCTGTCAACAAGAGTTCCCTTTTTGGGAACAATAATAGATTCTTTAGAAATGAAGATCTTCCTGACAGAAGTCAGAAAGTCAAAGCTTCTAAACGCTTGTCAAGTTCTTCACTCTATTCTGCAGCCTTCCATAGCAAAGTGCATGGAAGTAGTAGGATTGATGGTTGCAGCAATGGACATAGTTCCTTTTGCTCGAATTCATCTAAGACCATTACAACTGTGCATGCTCAATCAGTGGAATGGGGACTATGCAGACTTGTCTCCCCAGATTCAAGTAGACCAGGTAACCAGAGACTCACTCCGTTGGTGGTTGACTCAGGATCACCTGTCTCAGGGAATGAGTTTCCGCAGACCAGAGTGGGTCATTGTCACGACCGACGCCAGTCTATTAGGCTGGGGCGCGGTCTGGGATTCCCTGAAAGCTCAGGGTCTATGGTCTCGGGAAGAGTCTCTTCTCCCGATAAACATCCTGGTACTGAGAGCGATATTCAATGCGCTCCGAGCTTGGCCTCAACTAGCGAAGGCCGGATTCATAAGATTCCAGTCAGACAACATGACGACTGTAGCTTACATCAACCATCAGGGAGGAACAAAGAGTTCCTTGGCGATGAGAGAGGTATCCAAGATCATCAAATGGGCGGAGGATCACTCCTGCCATCTATCTGCAATTCACATTCCAGGAGTAGACAACTGGGAGGCGGATTATTTGAGTCGTCAGACTTTCCATCCGGGGGAGTGGGAACTCCACCCGGAGGTCTTTGCCCAGTTAACTCAATTATGGGGCATTCCAGACATGGATCTGATCGCGTCTCGTCAGAACTTCAAGGTTCCTTGCTACGGGTCCAGATCCAGGGATCCCAAGGCGACTCTAGTGGATGCATTAGTGGCGCCTTGGTCGTTCAACCTAGCTTATGTGTTTCCACTGTTTCCTCTCCTTCCCAGGCTCGTAGCCAGGATCAAACAGGAGAAGTCCTCAGTGATTCTGATAGCTCCTGCGTGGCCACGCAGGACTTGGTATGCAGACCTGGTGAATATGTCATCGGCTCCACCATGGAAGCTACCTTTGAGACAGGATCTTCTAGTACAAGGTCCATTCGAACATCTAAATCTAATTTCTCTGCAGCTGACTGCTTGGAAATTGAACGCTTGATTTTATCCAAGCGTGGGTTTTCAAATTCAGTGATAGATACTCTGGTCTAAGCCAGAAAACCTGTGACTAGAAAGATTTACCATAAAATATGGAAAAAATATATCTGTTGGTGTGAATCCAAGGGATTCTCCTGGAGTAAGATTAAAATTCCTAAGATTCTCTCCTTTCTCCAAGAGGGTTTGGATAAATGGTTGTCAGCGAGTTCCCTAAAAGGACAGATTTCTGCTTTATCTGTTTTGTTACACAAACGACTGGCAGCTGTGCCAGATGTACAAGCTTTTGTACAGGCTTTGGTCAGAATCAAGCCTGTTTACAGACCCATGACTCCTCCTTGGAGTCTAAATTTAGTTCTTTCAGTTCTTCAAGGGGTTCCGTTTGAACCTTTACATTCCATAGATATCAAGCTACTATCTTAGAAAGTTCTGTTTTTGGTTGCTATTTCTTCTGCTAGAAGAGTTTCTGAATTATCTGCTTTGCAGTGTGATCCACCCTATCTGGTGTTCCATTCAGATAAGGTTGTTTTGCATACTAAACCTGGTTTTCTTCCAAAAGTAGTTTCCAACAAGAATATTAACCAGGAAATAGTTGTTCCTTCTCTGTGTCCAAATCCAGTTTCAAAGAAGGAAAGTTTGTTACGCAATTTAAATGTGGTCCGTGCTTTAAAGTTCTATTTAGACGCAACAAAGGATTTCAGACAAACTTCATCTTTGTTTGTCGTTTATTCTGGTAAGAGGAGAGGACAAAAAGCTACTGCTACCTCTCTTTCTTTCTGGCTGAAAAGCATCATCCGATTGGCTTATGAGACTGCCAGACGGCAGCCTCCTGAACGAATCACAGCTCACTCTACTAGGGCTGTGGCTTCCACATGGGCCTTCAAGAACGAGGCTTCTGTTGATCAGATATGTAAGGCAGCGACTTGGTCTTCTCTGCACACTTTTGCCAAATTCTACAAATTTGATACTTATGCTTCTTTGGAGGCTATTTTTGGGAGAAAGGTTTTGCAAGCTGTGGTGCCTTCCGTTTAGGTAACCTGATTCGCTCCCTCGCTTCCGTGTCCTAAAGCTTTGGTATTGGTTCCCACAAGTAATGGATGACGCCGTGGACCGGACACACCAATGTTGGAGAAAACAGAATTTATGCTTACCTGATAAATTACTTTCTCCAACGGTGTGTCCGGTCCACGGCCCGCCCTGGTTTTTTAATCAGGTTTGAAAAATGTTCTTTCTCTATACACTACAGTCACCACGGCACCCTATAGTTTCTCTTTTTTTTCTCCTAACCGTCGGTCGAATGACTGGGGGCGGAGCCTGAGGAGGGGCTATATGGGCAGCTTTTGCTGTGCTCTTTGCCATTTCCTGTTGGGGAAGAGAATATTCCAAATGAGCACAAAGAGACAAGCCGCTGCAAATGCGGAAGTTCCGGCTGGGTCCGTGAGCTGAGGCAGAGGCGGAGTGTTACAGGTACTAAACAGGTCACAAGGGGTGCATGCTGTTGGTTAACGGCCGGTGTAGCCGAAATAGATTTGAAAATACAAAAGGGAACACAGCAGCACTGGTGCAAGGAAAATCCGGGGCCAAAAAAGTAAAACAAAATTTACCTTTATTAGAACGATTTACATAAGTACACAAATGAACTTCCCTGACTAGTTTCGTGCTCACCAGAGCACTTAATCATAGGGTAAGTTGCTAGGTGTGAACCCTCCCTTTTTAAAGGGAAAGAAACACCTGTTAGTGATTAGTTAAATTTACATGCATATTAAAATTCAATGTATGTATGGGAACCTATGAGTGCACACACACATTGAAAAATCAATCAATCAATCACAAAACAAACAAAATCTGTTACAAATCACATGCACAATGTCTAAGGAGAAAACAATGTTAAAATTAACATATTGCAAAAAGGATCTATATGTACAAACACTGCAAAAGATAATAATGTCAGAGACCAAAAACAATAACAATATTTGTAATTGTAGGTGACAAATTACAATAAATATCCATGTATGTAAGTATCTATATATACAGATATATTGTAAAAATATATTTTAAAATAAATTCTAAAATTATTGAAAATGTCCCCCTAAAGAAAAGGAGGGGAATAAGTATATACAAATCATGGATATCGAATTGTTACAAAAAAGCCTTACATGTCCAACCATATGTAACATTATATGCAAACATGCATACTCAAAGTGCAGTCCAAAAAGAACGATAGAAAGAAAGAAAGAAAACACTCCATTAAATAACACAAAAAATATATGTATACAAATGTATAATTTTATATATGAGATAAAGATATATGTATAATGTAAAAAACATTTAAGGCAATATACTTCTCAATGTCATTAAATGGAGCATTACAAGGACCACTTTACTTATTGTTTCAAAAAGGAAGGACAAGTAAAGAACATCAGTCTAACAATATTAGTCTAACAATATTAATCTAGCAATGTCAATGTAACCAATCTTGGGCTGACCTGTAACCAGTGATGTTAGTACCATATAGTACAGTGGGTGGCATATAGAGAGAATACTACTCAACAAAGTACTACTCAACAAAGTAGCTCATATCCCACTCCTTGTTCAAACCCAGGGGTGTGATAGTTCTGAGCTTATAAATCCAGTATAGTTCTTGTTTCTGTAAAAGTTTACATCTATCACCACCCCTGGGTGGGAACATGACGCGGTCAATTACCTGTACCTTCATATTAAAGACACTAGTCATGTGTACAAGATTGAAATGTCTTGCAACCGCTGATTCTTTGACATACTCTCTAGTGTCCCTCACATGTTCCCTAATTCGGGATCTTAATTCTCTGGTCGTTTGGCCAGTATATTGCAGAAAACATTGCTTACACTCAAGCACGTACACAACATAGGTACTTCTGCAATTTGCATAAAATTTATGAGAGAATTCCTCACCTGTTTGGGTGCTTTTGAAGCCATTACCTATACCAATAAAGCTGCAAGTGACACAAGGGCCATGTCCACATCTATAGGTCCCCTTCCTTCTAATCCAATCACTTTTGTCCTTACCTCCTGAATGTATTAAACTGGGAGATAGTTTAGAAGACAAGGTTGGGGGCTTTTTTGACACAAATTTACAGTTTCCAATAAGGGGTCTCAACACCTCATCCTCATTAAGTAGATGGAGATTTTTCTTCAGAATAGAGCAAATTTCATTGTATTGGCTCGAATACTCTGTTGAAAAAACTACCGTCTCTTGTGTTACATTACTTTGTCTTACAGATCCCTGAACCAACTCTTCCTGTGATTTTTCCCTTACCTCCACATAATTCTGGTGAAGTAAAGAATCATTGTAACCTCTTAACTTGAGTCGCTCAATTAAGGCCATGGCTTGTTCATCGAACAAAGCATCTAAATTAGTATTTCTGCGCAACCGCAATAATTGGCCCCTTGGAATTGAGCGCACCAAATGAGGAGGATGACATGACTTAGCATGAAGTATAGTGTTTCCTGCTGTTTTTTTACGATATGTGTCACTGATGATCATTCCATGTACCTCATCTCCTTTTAAGGTCAAGTCAAGAAAATTAGCCACTTCTCCAAAAGTGTCACCAACGAAATTGAGATTAAACTCATTTTGGCTTAAATAGGCTAGAAAGCCATCATAATCAAAAGGTTCCTTGATGACAAATATCAGATCGTCTATGAAATGCATAAAAAAGACGATCTGATCCCTAAACGGGTTGTCATGGCTATATAGGTACTTGTCCTCCCAGAGTCCCACGTACAGGTTTGCGAAAGAGGGGGCGGATTTCGCCCCCATAGCCGTTCCACAAACCTGCACGTAGAACTCCTTATTAAACATAAAATAATTATGCTTAAGCAAAAAATCAATTATGTCACAAAGGACCATTTTGGTCTCTTCAGAAAATCTGGTGTGTCCATCAAAAAAATACTTCATAGCTTGTATGCCCATGTCATGCGGGATACTTGAATAAAGGGCAGTGGCGTCCACCACTACCCATTTATATCCTTTCTCCCATTTGAGCATTTTTAATAGCTGTAAGAGGTGTGTGGAATCTCTCAGATAGCTTTTTAGACTCCTCACCAGGGGCTGTAAAACTGAATCAATCCATTCTGAGACTGGTTCAAATAGAGACCCAATCCCCGAGACAATAGGGCGTCCCGGGGGTTGGGTCAATCTTTTATGTGTCTTAGGTAAATAGTGAAAAATCGGAATCCTTGGATTCCCAGGAACCAAATTCTCAACCTGCTCCCTGGTGAGGAGTCCAATAGCCACCGTTTGCTCCAAAATGTTAATCATTTTTAGTTTAAATAAAGATGTGGGGTCTGAGCTAATCTTCCTATATGTTGTTGTATCACATAGCTGTCTATTACTTTCCAAAATATAATCACTTTTGTCCAGGATGACAACATTCCCACCCTTATCTGAATTACGAATAACAATTGATTCGTTATTTTCTAGGGTTGTTAATGCAGCCCTTTCTTTTGATGTTAAATTAAATTTTGTTTTCCTCATCTGTCCAACACTATCCTCCAGTGCTAAAATCTCTCTCTCAACCCTTTTCTGAAACATATTAAGTGCTGGTCCTCTAAATTGTGTAGGATAAAAATGTGATGAATGTTTAACAGGAATCGGAATATCTACATCTTGTGGACCATACTCTGTTTCCAATTCACATAAATCCTGTAATAAAACATTGTCTTCAAAATTCACAAATTGACCAACATTAATTCCCACAGCCTGTTCACTATCATGCGTCTGATTAGTGCTATGTTCATGCACCGAAAAAAAACCTTTTTAAAGTCAGCTTCCTAACAAATTTATTCACATCTAACAGCGTTTTAAACGCCGAAAAGGTATTAGTCGGTGCAAAACCAAGCCCTTTTGATAACAAGGCTGTTTGTTCCATAGTTAGAGTAGTGCTGGACAGATTAAGTACAGTTAGTCCTTCTTGTTGGATTTTGCTTTTCTTCCCGATTTTCTTTGCTCTTCTCCCGGCTCTCCTGATCTTTTTCCTAAAGGGACAATAGTGTTATCTTTCACTTTCGGACGGACAGCTTCTTCACCATCTTCAGAGTTACTCTGACCCGTACCATCAGATACCTGTAAGGGGATTGAAGAACAGAAGAAGAAAGGGAAGAAGAGGAAAGCAAGGAAGAAGAAGAGGAAGAAGAGGAGGAAACAGAGAGAGGAGCAGACGCTCCACTATCATCTGACATATTCGAATCCTGTTCTGAATTTTCAGTAGATGAAAAGGCAACCCTTCTTTCACCCTTCTTCTTTAAAATAGATTTAGGTGCAACATTGCAAGCTCCTTCCTGGTTATCATTGGCTTTACTTTGTTGGGAAAAATTATTCTTCTTATTCTTGCCAGAGCCTTTCTTGAAATTCCTTGCTCTGGGTCTGCGTTGGAATAGTGACCAATTATATACTTTGTTATTTGCATAGTCATCCAAATCGCGGCTAAATTTTGTACCCTTCCTCTTAGCCAATTCTTCATCAGATTTTTTTATTTTGTTTTTTAAGGCAGTTTTAAATTCTTTATATTTGTCATCAGACTTCCAAACTTTAAGGTCACTCCTGGCAACGGAAATCTCCTCCTTTAATTTATCTCTCTTAAAATTCTTGCTTCTATTTATAATGTCCATCAAAGTTAAAGAGCACACTGTAAGAGCCTCATTCCAATCTTCCATGAGTTCAGGTGGTTCTAGATCAAATGATGGGTACTTTTTTATACGTAACCCTCGAGGGATTTTTTTGGCATCAATGTAATGGTCAAAAGAAACTGTATCCCACATCAACCTTAGATCATTTAGTAGTAGTTTCTCCAACTTGAAAACAGTCCTTCCTTTTTGAAACAATAAGTAAAGTGGTCCTTGTAATGCTCCATTTAATGACATTGAGAAGTATATTGCCTTAAATGTTTTTTACATTATGCATATATCTTTATCTCATATATAAAATTATACATTTGTATACATATATTTTTTGTGTTATTTAATGGAGTGTTTTCTTTCTTTCTTTCTATCGTTCTTTTTGGACTGCACTTTGAGTATGCATGTTTGCATATAATGTTACATATGGTTGGACATGTAAGGCTTTTTTGTAACAATTCGATATCCATGATTTGTATATACTTATTCCCCTCCTTTTCTTTAGGGGGACATTTTCAATAATTTTAGAATTTATTTTACTTACATACATGGATATTTATTGTAATTTGTCACCTACAATTACAAATATTGTTATTGTTTTTGGTCTCTGACATTATTATCTTTTGCAGTGTTTGTACATATAGATCCTTTTTGCAATATGTTAATTTTAACATTGTTTTCTCCTTAGACATTGTGCATGTGATTTGTAACAGATTTTGTTTGTTTTGTGATTGATTGATTGATTGATTGATTGATTTTTCAATGTGTGTGTGCACTCATAGGTTCCCATACATACATTGAATTTTAATATGCATGTAAATTTAACTAATCACTAACAGGTGTTTCTTTCCCTTTAAAAAGGGAGGGTTCACACCTAGCAACTTACCCTATGATTAAGTGCTCTGGTGAGCACGAAACTAGTCAGGGAAGTTCATTTGTGTACTTATGTAAATCGTTCTAATAAAGGTAAATTTTGTTTTACTTTTTTGGCCCCGGATTTTCCTTGCACCAGTGCTGCTGTGTTCCCTTTTGTATTTTCGAAGAGAATATTCCCACAAGTAATGGATGACGCCGTGGACCGGACACACCGTTGGAGAAAGTAATTTATCAGGTAAGCATAAATTCTGGGTTTTTTTTCTTACACCCCACATCTGCTCACTTTAACTCCTGATAACTGTCTTGTGTAGTTATTTATTAAAAAAATAAAGATCCTCATATTTTTTTTTTAAAAAAGAAACAATTCACTTTATTTTGAGGGCAATTGAATTGTGTAACTACAAATAAAGTAAAACCCACCCAAATGAATGAGCATTCCAGCAAATAAAAGGAAAAAAAAAGGAGGGCTTTGCAGGAGAATGTGCTTCAAGGTTAACAATTCAATAGTATTTGCTTCTGCTATTTCTTGCTATGCCCACCCCTTCGTCACAGGTAATGCTTATCTGTTGGTTCAAGCACCCTGCCACAGGTCCTCCTGTGCAGGGTTCCCTTTCCTGCTGTAATTAGTAAGCTTCCCGAGAAAAAAACAAAAAAACATTTTCAGTCAGCCCTGATTACCAGCTCTCAACTGTCCATATTGTATGTGTGAGTGTGATTACGTGTTTGTGTGTAGATAAATAGATAGATAGATAGAGACAGACAGACAATCAGATAGATAGATAGATATATATATATAGATAGATAGATAGATAGATAGATAAATAGATAGACAGATAGCTTGATTCTGTTAAGTGCTATTCTGAAAAATATTTAAATGGACAGTTAACACCAGAATTTTTGTTGTTTTAAAAGATAGATAATCGCTATATTACCCATTCCCCAGTTTTGCATAACCAACACAGTTATAATAATACACGTTTGTACCTCTGTGATTACCTTATATCTAAGCCTCTGCAGACTGCCCCCTTATTTCAGTCCATTTGACAGACTTGCATTTTAGCCAATCAGTGCTCACTGAATACCAAGAGAACAAAGCAAAATTGGTGATAAAAGTAAATTGGAAAGTTGTTTAAAATTACTTGCCCTATTTGAATCATGAAAGTTTTTTTTTTGGACTTGACTGTCCCTTTAAGCTTTATATGTGAAATACTGTGGGTTAATCAAGTAAAAGACTTGACAAATCATTATTTGAATTATTTATAACAGTCATATTGATATTTTATATTTTAGTATTCTTGACTTATTTAAATCAGCATCTCAATGGTACACAACTTTTAGTAATGAATTTCAGAAAAAAAAGAAATAAATTTAAAGGGACACTGTACCTAAAAAAATTATTTCGTGATTCAGATTAAGCATGACATTTATAGCAACTTTCTAATTTACTCCTATTATCAAATGTTCTTCATTCTCTTGGTATCTTTATATGAAATGTAAGAATGTAAGTTTAGATGCCGGCTCATTTTTGGTGAACAACCTGGGTTGTCCTTGCTGATTGGTGGATAAATTAATCCACCAATAAAAAAGAGCTGTCCAGGGTACTGAAACCAAAAAAAAAAAAGCTTAGATGCCTTCTTTTTCAAATAATGATAGTAAGAGAACGAAGAAAAATTGATAATAGGAGTAAATTAGAAAGTTGCTTAAAATTGCATGCTCTTTCTGAATTACAAAAAAAATTGGGTACAGTGTCCCTTTAATAGACATGTGCACATCAAAAAATGTGTTTTGTTTCATTTTCATCAGTTAAATAAATAAATAATTTTGTTTTGGCAAATTAGTTAAGTTAAGAAAATAATTTTGTTTCAGCAAATTAGTTATGTTAAGTTACAATAGAATAATTTATATGAATAAAGAATGGATCTGAAAAATGATTTAACTTAACATAAGGAATATGCCGAAACAAAATTATCTAAACCCCCCGACATCGGCAAAACTAAATAAAAACCTATTAATCTCTAAACCGTCGCCCCCCCCCCCACATTGCCAACACTAACTAAAACTTTTAACCTCTAAACCACCATCCCCCCACATCACCAACACTAACTAAACCTAATAACCTCTAAACCACAGTCCTACCCTTGCATTCCTGTTGGCTGAAAAATTCAAATCACCCAATAGGATTAGAGCTGGTTAAATCCTATTGGCTGTTCAAAATAAATTAGAATAGGAATAATTTTGATTATTTTGGATCATTTTGTTTGTTATTTTTTGTTTATTATTTTTAGTAATATTATTTATTTTATTTTTTTATTATTTTTTTTTTTTTTAAACAAGTAATGTTAGTTTTTTGTTTTTTTTAGTTTGAGCTTAGGTTTTATTTTTATTTTACAGGTAAGTTTGTATTTATTTTTAAATAGGTAGTTAGTTAATAATTGTAACTTTACTTCAGGTGCATTTTAATTATGTTAAAGTTAGGAGGTGTTAGGTTTACGGGTTTATAGTTTAGCTAGTTGCGATGTGGGGGGGCGGCGGTTTAGAGGTTAATAATTTTATTTAGCTAGTTGTGATGTGGGGGACGGCAGTTTAGAGGTTAATAATTTTATTTAGCTAGTTGAGATGGGGGGCGGTTTAGGCGTTAATAGTTTTATTTAGGGAGTTGGGATGTGGGGATATGGCTGTTTAGGGGTTAAAAGGTTTATATAGTTTTGGCGATGTGGGGGGCGGTGGTTTAGGGGTTAATAGGTTTAGTTAGTATTGGCGATGTGGGGGACGGCAGTTTAGAGGTTAATAGCTTTAGTTAGTGTGTTGGCGATGTCAGGGGACGGAGATTTAGGGTTTAGTAGGTTTAGTTAATGTTGACGATGTGGGGGGGCGGCGGTTTAGAGGTTAACATATTTAGTTAGTGTTGGCGATGTGAGGAGACGGCAGTTTAGGGGTTAATAGCTCTATTTAGTTTTTAAAAATTCTCAATCGGCCAAAATTTACATTAAACAAATTGCACATGTATAATATTTAAAAACATTTTTCAAAGTAGGAAAACCCCAGTTGAAAAAGCACATATTACATGTGTCTACTTTCTTTGATGAAAAACTGACAAATTATTGATACATAAAGGATTAAATGCATGTGTTTTGATGAGCCCAGTAAAATGCCACACGAGTGCCTTCTGCATCTTACATAAGTAATTGCTTAAAAACAACAAATAAACCAACTTGCTTTGTCCTACAAAAAAGTAAAAGACACTAATGAGATTTTGTTCTGGGGAAGCTTGTGTGAAAGTTTTGCTTCCAGAGTTAAAACTAATGATCTTTTCTCATTTAAGAGTGGTGATAGATTCACAAAGACATGAAACATTGCCTTCATTTTATTACAGGCTAATCATGTGGACAATTGATGAATATTTGCATAGGTAGAAGAGCTTTGAAGTAAATAGATTTTTTTTTTTTTTTTCATATGCAAGAAGTCAATTCATACTTTGTACTTCTTGTGTCATCTATCTATCTACCCATCTATCCTATCATCTGTCTGTCTGTCTGTCTATCTATATATCTAATCTAATATTTCAATATATCAATTTTCATTAGTTGAATAGATATATTCATGCTTAATATACACAAAAGAAAATCTATATCTCAAGACAAATAATGTGTTTATCAGTGTAGCGCTGCAGAATCTGTTGGTACTCTACAAATAACCGATAATAATAATAATAATAATAATAATAAAACAGACAGTTTAAACAGCCATTAGGAAAGTTGGTGTAACTGTGTTCTTTTAACAAGAATATCTGAATGTTTAAGTTCATAAACTTGGTTTTTGATCTCCATTGCTATATGCAATTTGATACATGTGTGAGTTTGTGCTATAAGCTAAACAATTCCTGTGTAGAATGTTCCAGGTAAGTTTCACCATATCATCACCAAGAGATAATAAACTCAACATTTCATTCCCTATGAAGGGCTAGATTACAGGTGACTGGTTGTGATAAGCAATTTCTGAACATGCTAACTAGTACACATGTTACAAGTTGAAAGGAAATGGTTTCTTTTCTTTTCTTCCTAATTGGAAAGAGTACACAGCTGCATACATTACTTTTGGGAAATAAGAACCTGGCCATCAGAAGGAGGCAAAGACACCCCAGCCAAAGGCTTAAATACTCCTCCCACTTCCCTCATCCCCTGTCATTCTTTGCCTTTCGTCCCAGGAGGTTGGCAGAGAAGTGTCAGAATTTGTTTTGTCTCTTATGGAGGGTACTACTCTTCGCAGTGGGACAGGAGTTTTAAGTAGCCCTATAAGCTTCTCAGTGAGGGCCTGGGTGAAAGTAAGAGTCTGGAGATGCAGGGAGAGTTCTCTTTTGCGACACCATCCCGACTCATATTAACAGCTCCTACAGCAATCGGCATTGACAAGTTTTGCAGTCTACTTTTTCTCTCAAGTCCATGTCAGGAGCGATGCTACGACCTGTCACACTTGAAGGGCCGTGTTTCTGTTCCACGGCATAGATTCTGGTAAGATTGTTTAATTTTATCTTTATAGAATCAAGGATTAATATCTCCTTAGGGGTTTATTGAACAGGGGGGGATAATAATCTTATATGTTTATTTGATTTTATGCTGCTTTATGTGTGAGATGTTAGGCTCATGGAATATACAGGTTTCACTTTCACTTTGAGAGCCATGCATCTTACAAGCTTGGCGCACTTTCTCTCAAAGCAGGGACGGTCCTGCATTGTGCACTATGTGATTCATTCTCTCTTTCCTGACTGGACTATCAGAGAGGAGTCATAAATCTCTGTACTGTTTGGGTCATAGGAGGTGATGAGTGCCCCAGCCATTGGGGTATAAGGGTGCCGTTTTTTGAATAAAATAAGATGTTTTATTACTCTAGTTCTCAGGTTATTGCACTAGCAATGGAGGATTTTGTTAATTTAGAGGGCAATCCCTCTATTCCTAAAGAGTAATTCCTGTTTATATGGTGAGGAGGCGCTAGTTCCCCCTCTCAATTATGTTCCATATGCCTTGATAATGTGATAATATCAAACATGTTTGATACCACAGAGCCGTCCGCCTCTGAGGAGTTGTCATCCAGTGAGGTGTGTACCCTACATTGTTATCTCTATACACATGCAGTTTTCCCATAGCATTGCAGATCCTCCATCTGGAGGAGGTCTTTTTTCTCCAGACGTTACTGCACAGTTCAGACGGCGGTGTCTGTGGCCTTAATGCTTTACCTTGCCCAGCTAAGCGCAAGCGAAAGGTTACATATTGCACTCCTTCCCAGAGTACATCAAATAATTTTTGGATTTAACTGAAAGGGTTATCCGAGGATGAAGTTCTTTCTGAGACTTCAGAGTATGATCTTTCTGGATCAGGGTCTGCTGCCTTTCAACCTCCAGCTGCGGAGGAACCAGACTTTAGTTTTAGGAATTTGCGCTTCTTCTAAAGGAAGTTTTTGGTGAATTCAGGGATTCCAGAGGTCATATTGCCTGATGAGCCTTTATTTCCTAAATTGAATAGAGTTTGAGGGCATGGTGGTGTCTTCCCTTCCCTGCTCCTGTTGTCCCGGGTATTCCACCTTGGACTGTACAGTTCCCTGTGGGTGCGACTGTCCCTGAGTGTTGTGCCTTTCATTACAAAATTGTGTGCCTTCGCGTGTAACTCAGACATGTTTTTTCAGCTTTTGCACGACCCTATCCTTATCGGATACAGGAATATTCAGTCTGCTCTTCGAATGGTGCACCTCATTAGACATGTGGGGATGATGTAATCTCCTGATTGTCTGTGTATTGAGATCTTTTCCAGTTTATTTAGGCCTCTTTCTTTTTGGGTGTTAACCTACGGGTTGCCTTGTATTTTATTTTCATCCGATAGGATGTCCTGTCTGTTTTCCTTCTTCCCCACTGAGGGAGGATTTATGTGGCTTGACGGTTAGGACCCAGATTGCTGGCTGGTCCTGTTTGGGCTCAGTTCTGTCTGGTAGCTGTTCCGACACGTGGCGCCGCTCTGCTTTGCTGGTCCGGTAGAGGCGCAGAGTGCTCATGTTATCCTCTGTGTTCAACTAAGCATTCTAGAGGACTGGTGGGTCCATGAGACAGGAAGGATTGTCTCAGTCCTTATAGCCTTCAATTTGGATGACTGGGTCAGTGGAGTTCCGCTACATGTCTCTCTCTTGTGCCTGGGGTTGTCAGACCCTAGAGCTCCTTCCCATGTAGTGGAGAGTTAGTGGGCTTGGGCCCTCTTGCCTCTTAGTTGTGTGGTTTGGCCTTTTTTATTTTGAGGCCCTGGGAATTGTCCTATTGTCCTTCTGGACTTAGTAGCAGCTGGTAGTTTATTGGGTAGTTCAGCTGCCTTGTAGCGGATGGATTGCAGAATGTGACCAGCTGCAGCTATTGCACATTGACTGTGTACTGTCTAGCTATTTTTTATGAGACCATTTGGTCTTCCTCTGTTGTTTCAGAACATGGCTTCTATTGGAGTCTCTGGAAGCGTGCTCTCATGAACTCAATGCTTCCCTAACGTTCGCATTGCTGACAAGCTGTAATACCAGCACACATTAGCGTGTGCTGGTATTACACAGTGGAGCGCAAATATCGCTGGCCCTAAATGTATCTTTAGAAAATTATTATCTGATAAAAAGGTATATATTATTTGTTTGCAAAATATTAAAATGGTTTCAACATAAAGTTGAGAAACATCTCCAGTAGTGAAGGAGTTAATGCATTTCATGTAGCTTCCAGATAATTCTATCTGACTGCATGATATTGGCATGGTTGACATTTGCAAATAAGAATGCAGTCAGTAAAGGAAATGTGTCTGTGTGTTCCTGAACCACTGTGTTGATCTCCTAATGAGGAACATGATTATTGGCAGAATTGGTTTCTTAAAGCAATTGATAATTGAGCATAGAGAAGTAAACGCATCTATCAGCACAAGTAGATACAGATCCTAAATGTTCATTTGCAAAATCTGACATTAATAGTTCTATAAATGTAAGCTGAGATGTAGTATAAAGAGGACATTTAAATTCATCACAGCGCCTCCAGAGAACACTATGCAACATCTAGAGACCACCTGTCAATAGCAGATTGTGCTGGCAATGCAAGGTGAGACAAATACTGCAAGTAGTGACGTTATATTTGCTGAAAGGGCAATACTGATACTTTCGGTCTTTGTTCTTTATCCAAATATCAAATCAATAGTTTAGTGTATTTAAAGGCATTACAGAAAAAAAATATTCATCAAGTCTGTCCCAAAAAAAAGGTATCTTAAAAACTCTTCTTGTGCCTAAAATAATACAATCTATGCAATGGAAAGTTTGGGCTTTCAAAGTAGAATTGACTTTAAAATGAAATAAGTAATGCTCTGCCAAGAACCTCCCTACCCCTGAAAAATCATCCATGTATTCATCCTACCTTTGCAAGTTTATAATTCATTCTTTAAAAAATAAAGGAATTTACAGATTAGTTTATACTATACAGTATCAAGTTATTGGGTAATTAATTAGTTTAAAGACACAAAGGGAGATGCAGCTCACAGCCTGGAGGGAAATTACCAAAACACAGCGTCGTTCACCAGAGGCAATGAGGTGCTATGTGCACCGTCGCAACCCAGCGTGGTGCAGGTCAACAGAGAAGCCAAGCCACTAATGGAAATCACAGGTGAAGGGAAGACAGCACTCATTGATCCTTAAAATATCAATATTTTATTGAACACGGAGATGGACACACCAAACACAAAAGGTATGGACGGAGGGGCGGGTCCTTAGGTGTTTTGTGCCGTGCGGCACTTAGTCATAGGATCCTATGATCAACGATTGCTGTCTTCCCATCACCTGTAATTAATTAGTTTAAGACTATGGTATTGTATGTCAGGAGTGGCTCCATCATAAGGCCAATAGAACTGTCTTACACCTCACAAGTGCAATGGGCTCTCAATAATAGGGTGACCCTAATTGAGCCTATAAAACAACTGCAGTGGTTCTCTACATTATGTAGCCAATAAAAATAATCCCCTATGAAAACTTAGTGATGCTTGTTTTTGACTGCAGGTTGCAGTAACAGCCAGGAATCAGCTACGCAGATCTAATGAGAAAGCAAGAAGAGTTTTTTTTTAGTGGATCCCATGTCAATGTCACCTAAAGCCTTACTGGTTCTTGAGCTGTCTCTTGTAATATGAAATAAATTTGTGTCTACCCCTCACCTGAAAGTTTCAGATTTGTTTTTCAGAATGTTTAAAACTAGTATTAATCAACTTAAACCTCAAGGGCTCCAAAAAGCTCAGGACTTAATTACTTTTTTTGCATGTGATTTTATCAGTGTAGCGCAAAATAATTTATTTAGCTTTTCTCAAACTAAAAAGATCGTAGAAACCTGTCCTGTTTAATTCTGAATTCATAGGGGGCCAATTTAACAATGTCCGGGCAGACATGATCCACTATAGCGGATTTATCATTGCACAAGCATTCCTTGTGAAATACTTGTGCAATGCCGCCCCCTGCAGATTTGCGACCAATCAGCCACTAGCAGGGGATGTCAATCATAATTGCTGTCCGCTGCGTAAGAGGACTTAAGGAGCAGCGGTCTTAAGAATTTATGTTCTCAACGAATCTGAAGGCTTGCACGAAAACAGCTGTATTTGCAGCTTCATATAATCGCCCCATGGCCTCAACTTCTCAATATTGGTTCTCCATCATCATTTTATCAATACAATGGCCTAGGCAATCATAGGCTGCTGTGAGATTAATAAAGAAAATGGGTATTATAAACTCACAGGAGCTTTGTCCCATATAAACTATTGCTAATCAATCTCATAAACTTTACCCTTGCTGCTAGACCTTATTCTGGGGGCATGCACAATTGCAAAATAATAAAAATTAGTTATAAATGATACATTTTAAAGAAAGTTACCTATGGTTTTAAATACAATAAGTTGAATGATATAATTATCAATAAAATGTGTATTTGATTCAGCCTTGCAAGGTTAAATTGTGAGATTTTGTTTAACTTACTGGTGAGTTTTTTCCTTTTCAATTTGACTTCAGAGAAAACCCTAAACATACTGAGGGACATCCTTGTTCCACCAACTTATTAGCACTATGGAATTTTACATAGGAGGCTGTAATATCTTTGTAACTAATCTATGTTAATTAGTTTCCCTAACTACTGTATATATACATATAAAACAGAGGGTATTAGCGCACATCCACTTGCAAATAAACAACACATTTTTAAATGCTGCAAAGAATTGCCTGCCAAAAGCATCTATGCTTTTATATTAAAATTGGGATCTTAGTCACACACTATGGCCATATTCTGCTTAGCCAGTCACCAACTTACAAGGTATTCCAATGTTGATTGGTCATTACACTACAGTACTTTGCCTTTATGGGCTTAATCATTCCTGTTTTTTCTAGAATGAGACTCCCTGGCTTTCATTACACTGTCATGAGTATACCTGAGCTTGGGATTGTCAGTCTCCCTTATTTTATAAATACAAAGTTTACATATATTTGAGCACTTATAACTTTTTTGTGCAATATATTTTTTTAATATGTTTTTATTAGACAGTGTTATATCCAGTGTAAGTGCACTTTATAATGTATTTTTGATGTGTTTTGTGCAACTTTTTATTTTTGCGAAACAGCCACAGCTCTGAGGACGTAGTAAAGATTCTAGTGTAAATCGCATTTGCGCTCACGCGATCGAGTTTACTTTCAACTTGTAATATGAGCGGTAGGCCTGATGAGCGCAAATCCTCGTAATATACCCCTTATCGCAAGGGTGAAAATGATTGCACTCCACTTGTAATCTAGCCCTAAATAGCGATTTTCCCCTCACCCCAAACAGTTTTTTGTCCATATTTAATTAAAACTAGCCCCACTGGAAAACAAACGCTCCATAAGATTCCAAACAGGTTCATTAGAACACATCTTAACCCATGCCCTTCCTAAAACCATCTCCCCAAAATCCAACTATAAATTATTCTTACCATTTATTTCCTACTCATTCACTCATTGCGCCTGCAGGGAAAAAGCACATAACAATTAATTCTAGATGTAACCTAAATATGTTAAATATTACTAAAAAAAACCAAAAAAAACCCAGTGATAATTTCATTTCATATGTTGACAGATTTCCTTCATTTACACCCCTCACTGGAGTCATATACATTTATTCAGTATTTATTGTCTCATTGGATTTATACTTTTATATTGAGCATTCTTTATGTGATGGCTTATATGAGATTCATATGTTTAATATACACTATATGGCCAAAATTATGTGGACACCTAACCATCACACCTATATAAAAGCTCATATATTTTGGGCATCCCATTACAAAACCAGGGCCAGTAATATAGAGATGCCCCCCCATGTGGCTTTAACAGCCATCATTCTTCTGGGAAGGCTATCCACAAGATTTTGGAGCGTGTCTGTGGGAATTTGTACCTATTCATCCAAAACATTTGTGAGATCAGGTACTGATGGATAAGAAGATCTCTGGCTCACAAACAGAATTTAAATTTATCACAAAAGTGTGGCTGAGGAAAGGGCTTTGTAAAGGCCACTCAAGTTCCTCCACACCAAAATCTTCAAAACATGTCTTTATAAACCTTACTTCTTGCACAGGGGCACAGTCATACTGGAAAAGGAACAAGCCTTTCCCAAACTTTTGCCACAAAGTAGGAAGCACCCATTTGTATAAAATGTCTTTATATCCTGTATCATTAATGGAAGTAAGGAGAGTAGTCCAAACAGCTTCAGTATCCAGCAGCCCAGCTCCGTGAGTTTGGGTGGTCTACCACTTTGAGGCTGGACTGCTGTTCCTCCTAGTTTGCATCACAATAATACCACTTAAAGTTGACCAGGGCAGATACATTAGGGAATATATTTCAAGAACGGACTTGTAGAAAAGGTGGCACCCTATAACAGTACCAGGTATAAAGTCACTGAGCTCTTCAGTACGACCCATTGTACTGCCAATGTTTGTCTTTGGAGATTTCATGGATATGTTCTTCTTGATTGTATTCACTTTTTAGCTATAGGGTTTTCCATATATTTTTGACAATATAGTGAATTTCTCCAACATTGGTGTGTCCGGTCCACGGCGTCATCCATAACTTGTGGGAATATTCTCTTCCCCAACAGGAAATGGCAAAGGGCACAGCAAAAGCTGTCCATATAGCCCCTCCCAGGCTCCGCCCCCCCCAGTCATTCTCTTTGCCACTCTGAACAAGTAGCATCTCCACGGAGATGGTGAAGAGTATGTGGTGTTTAGTTGTAGTTTTTTATTCTTCTATCAAGAGTTTGTTATTTTAAAATAGTGCTGGTATGTACTATTTACTCTGAAACAGAAAGAGATGAAGAGTTCTGTTTAAAAGAGGAGTATGATTTTAGCAGCAGTAACTAAAATCAATTGCTGTTCCCACGCAGGACTGTTGAGCTGAGAGAACTTCAGTTGGGGGGAACAGTTTGCAGACTTTTCTGCTCAAGGTATGACTAGCCATTTTTCTAACAAGACTGTGTAATGCTGGAAGGCTGTCATTTTCCCTCATGGGGATCGGTAAGCCATTTTCTTAGACATAGAAAGAATAAAGGGCTTATTATGGGCTATTAACTGGTGGACACTCTTAAGGGCTAAATCAATTGTTTATTTAAGTTGTTTGTTAAAGTTTGAAGTAATTTTCACACTTTTTTTTTGTTTGGGGAACGTTTTTATCGCCAGACACTAGTTTAGACACCTTCCCAGTCAGGAAGGGCCTTTCACTATAGTAGGCAGAGCCTCATTTTCGCGCCATTATTGCGCAGTTACTTTTGAGTACAGTGCATGCAGCTGCATGTGTGAGGGTCTGGTATCCACTGAAAACGTTCCTAGAAGGCTTGAATTGGTATCGTATACCCCCCTGGGATTGGTGAAGTCGCAACAAAGGCTGTGGCTGGGACTGTAGTGGGGTTAAAATTGCAAACGGCTCCGGTTTCCACATTTTAAGGGTTAACAACTTGAAGATTGGGGTGCAATACTTTGAATGCATTAAGACACTGTGGTGAAAATTTGGTAAAGATTGGATAATTCCTTCATAGTTTTTCACATATTCAGTAATAAAGTGTGCCCTGTTTAACATTTAAAGAGACAGTAACGGTTTTGTTTTAAAACGGTTTTTGTACTTTATTAACCAGTTTAAGCCTGTTTAACATGTCTGTACCTTCTGATAGATCATGTTCTGTATGTATGGAAGCCAATGTGGTTCCCCCTTCAAATATATGTGATAATTGTGCCATAGCGTCCAAACACAGTAAGGACCGTATTGTCACAAATAGTAAGGTTGCCCAGGATGATTCCTCAGATGAAGGAAGTAGAGATAGTTCTACATCTTCTCCTTCTGTGTCTATACCAGTTATGCCCGCGCAGGCGACCCCTAGTACTTCTAGCGCGCCAATGCTTGTTACTATGCAACAATTGACGGCAGTAATGGATAACTCCATAGCTAATATTTTATCCAAAATGCCAGCATTTCAGGGAAAGCACGATTGCTCTGTTTTAAACACTGTAGAGCAGGAGGGCGCTGATGATAATTTTTCTGTCATACCCTCACACCAGTCTGAAGTGGCAGTGAGGGAGGGTTTGTCAGATGGAGAAATTTCTGATACAGGAAGAATTTCTCAGCAGGCAGAACCTGATGTTGTGACATTTAAGTTTAAATTAGAGCATCTCCGCGCATTACTTAAGGAGGTGCTATCTACTCTGGATGATTGTGACAATCTGGTCATCCCAGAAAAATTGTGCAAGATGGAAAAGTTCCTAGAGGTCCCGGTGCACCCTGATGCCTTTCCGATACCTAAACGGGTGGCGGATATAGTGAATAAGGAGTGGGAGAAGCCAGGCATACCTTTTGTCCCTCCTCCTATATTTAAGAAATTGTTCCCTATGGTCGACCCCAGGAAGGACTTATGGCAAACAGTCCCTAAGGTCGAGGGGGCGGTTTCTACACTAGCCAAACGCCCGACCATTCCCATTGAGGACAATTGTGCTTTCAAAGATCCTATGGATAAAAAATTGGAGGGTTTGCTTAAAAAGATTTTTGTACAGCAAGGTTACCTCCTTCAACCTATTTCGTGCATTATTCCTGTCACTACAGCGGCGTGGTTCTGGTTCAAGGAACTGGAAAAGTCGCTCAGTAAGGAGACTCCGTATGAGGAAGTCATGGACAGAATTCACGCACTTAAGTTAGCTAATTCCTTTATTTTAGACGCCGCTTTGCAGTTAGCGAGGTTATCGGCGAAAAATTCAGGGTTTGCAATTGTGGCGCGCAGAGCGCTCTGGCTAAAGTCTTGGTCGGCGGATGTATCTTCCAAGACAAAATTGCTTAATATCCCTTTCAAAGGTAAGACCCTTTTTGGGCCAGAATTGAAAGAGATTATTTCAGACATCACTGGGGGAAAGGGCCATGCCCTCCCACAAGATAGACCTTTCAAGGCTAAGAATAAGTCCAATTTTCGTTCCTTTCACATTTTCAGGAACGGACCGGCTTCCAACTCTGCAGCCTCTAGACAAGAGGGTAACGCTTCCCAGACCAAACCAGCTTGGAAACCAATGCAAGGCTGGAACAAGGGTAAACAGGCCAAGAAGCCTGCTGCTTCTACCAAAACAGCATGAAGGGGTAGCCCCCGACCCGGGACCGGATCTAGTAGGGGGCAGACTTTCTCTCTTTTCTCAGGCTTGGGCAAGAGATGTTCAGGATCCCTGGGCACTAGAAATAGTCTCTCAGGGTTATCTTCTAGAATTCAAGGAACTACCCCCAAGGGGAAGGCTCCACATGTCTCACTTATCTTCAAACCAAATAAAGAGACAGGCATTCTTACATTGTGTAGAAGACCTGTTAAAGATGGGAGTGATACACCCAGTTCCAACTGTGGAACAAGGTCAGGGGTTTTACTCAAATCTGTTTGTAGTTCCCAAAAAAGAGGGAACTTTCAGACCAATTCTGGATTCCATCGTTCAAAATGGAAACCATTCGAACAATTTTACCTACAATTCAGGAGGGTCAATATATGACTACCGTGGATTTAAAGGATGCGTATCTACATATTCCTATCCACAAAGATCATCATCAGTTCCTAAGGTTCGCCTTTCTGGACAAACATCATCAGTTTGTGGCTCTCCCATTCGGGCTAGCCACTGCTCCCAGAATTTTCACAAAGGTGCTCGGGTCCCTTCTAGCGGTTCTAAGACCAAGGGGTATTTCAGTGGCACCTTATCTGGACGACATTCTAATTCAAGCGTCGTCTCTTTCCAAAGCAAAGGCTCATACAGACATTGTTCTAGCCGTTCTCAGATCTCACGGGTGGAAGGTGAACGTAGAAAAGAGTTCCCTGTCTCCGGCGACAAGAGTTCCCTTTTTGGGAACAATAATAGATTCTTTAGAAATGAAGATCTTCTTGACAGAAGTCAGAAAGTCAAAGCTTCTAAACGCTTGTCAAGTTCTTCTCTCTATTCTGCAGCCTTCCATAGCTCAGTGCATGGAAGTAGTAGGGTTGATGGTTGCAGCAATGGACATAGTTCCTTTTGCTCAAATTCATCTAAGACCATTACAACTGTGCATGCTCAAGCAGTGGAATGGGGACTATACAGACTTGTCTCCAAAGATTCAAGTAGACCAGATGACCAGAGACTCACTCCGTTGGTGGTTGTCCCAGGATCACCTGTCTCAGGGAATGAGTTTCCGCAGACCAGAGTGGGTCATTGTCACGACCGACGCCAGTCTATTAGGCTGGGGCGCGGTCTGGGATTCCCTGAAAGCTCAGGGTCTATGGTCTCGGGAAGAGTCTCTTCTCCCGATAAACATCCTGGAACTGAGAGCGATATTCAATGCTCTCCGGGCTTGGCCTCAACTAGCGAAGGCCGGATTCATAAGATTCCAGTCAGACAACATGACGACTGTAGCTTACATCAACCATCAGGGGGGAACAAGGAGTTCCTTGGCGATGAGAGAGATATCCAAAATCTTCAAATGGGTGGAGGATCACTCCTGCCACCTATCTGCAATTCACATCCCAGCAGTAGACAAATGGGAGGCGGATTATCTGAGTCGTCAGACTTTCCATCCGGGGGAGTGGGAACTCCACCCGGAGGTTTTTGCCCAGTTGACGCAATTATGGGGCATTCCAGACATGGATCTGATGGCGTCTCGTCAGAACTTCAAGGTTCCTTGCTACGGGTCCAGATCCAGGGATCCCAAGGCGACTCTAGTGGATGCATTAGTGGCGCCTTGGTCGTTCAACCTAGCTTATGCGTTTCCACCGTTCCCTCTCCTTCCCAGGCTTGTAGCCAGGATCAAACAGGAGAAGGCCTTGGTGATTCTGATAGCTCCTGCGTGGCCGCACAGGACTTGGTATGCAGACATGGTGAATATATCATCGGCTCCACCATGGAAGCTACCTTTGAGACAGGATCTTCTAGTACAAGGTCCATTCGAACATCCAAATCTAGTTTCTCTGCAGCTGACTGCTTGGAAATTGAACGTTTGATTTTATCCAAACGTGGGTTTTCAGATTCAGTGATAGATACTCTGGTCCAAGCCAGAAAACCTGTGACTAGAAAGATTTACCATAAAATATGGAAAATATATATCTGTTGGTGTGAATCCAAGGGATTCTCCTTGAGTAAGATTAAAATTCCTAAGATCCTCTCCTTTCTCCAAGAAGGTTTGGATAAGGGATTGTCAACAAGTTCTTTAAAAGGACAGATTTCTGCTTTATCTGTCTTGTTACAAAAACGACTGGCAGCTGTGCCAGATTTACAAGCTTTTGTACAGGCTTTGGTCAGA
This sequence comes from Bombina bombina, assembly GCF_027579735.1. Classification (NCBI taxonomy): domain Eukaryota; kingdom Metazoa; phylum Chordata; class Amphibia; order Anura; family Bombinatoridae; genus Bombina; species Bombina bombina. The sequence goes on along the minus strand of NC_069505.1, from coordinate 364,312,632 downwards.
ATCAAGCCTGTTTACAGACCCTTGACTCCTCCCTGGAGTCTAAATTTAGTTCTTTCAGTTCTTCAAGGGGTTCCGTTTGAACCTTTACATTCCATAGATATCAAGTTACTATCTTGGAAAGTTCTGTTTTTGGTTGCTATCTCTTCTGCTAGAAGAGTTTCTGAATTATCTGCTTTGCAGTGTGATCCACCCTATCTGGTGTTTCATTCAGATAAGGTTGTTTTGCGTACCAAGCCTGGTTTTCTTCCAAAAGTAGTTTCCAACAAGAATATTAACCAGGAAATAGTTGATCCTTCTTTGTGTCCGAATCCAGCTTCAAAGAAGGAACGTTTGTTACACAATTTAGATGTAGTCCCTGCTTTAAAGTTTTATTTAGAAGCAACAAAGGATTTCAGACAAACTTCTTCTTTGTTTGTCGTTTATTCTGGTAAGAGGAGAGGACAAAAAGCTACTGCTACCTCTCTTGCTTTCTGGCTGAAAAGCATCATCCGATTGGCTTATGAGACTGCCGGATGGCAGCCTCCTGAACGAATCACAGCTCACTCTACTAGGGCTGTGGCTTCCACATGGGCCTTCAAGAACGAGGCTTCTGTTGATCAGATATGTAAGGCAGCGACTTGGTTTTCTCTGCACACTTTTGCCAAATTCTACAAATTTGATACTTATGCTTCTTCGGAGGCTATTTTTGGGAGAAAGGTTTTGCAAGCCGTGGTGCCTTCTGTTTAGGTAACATGATTTGCTCCCTCCCTTCATCCGTGTCCTAAAGCTTTGGTATTGGTTCCCACAAGTTATGGATGACGCCGTGGACCGGACACACCAATGTTGGAGAAAACAGAATTTATGCTTACCTGATAAATTACTTTCTCCAACGGTGTGTCCGGTCCACGGCCCGCCCTGGTTTTTTAATCAGGTTTGAAAAATGTCTTTCTCTTTACACTACAGTCACCACGGCACCCTATAGTTTCTCCTTTTTTTTCTCCTAACCGTCGGTCGAATGACTGGGGGGGCGGAGCCTGGGAGGGGCTATATGGACAGCTTTTGCTGTGCTCTCTGCCATTTCCTGTTGGGGAAGAGAATATTCCCACAAGTTATGGATGACGCCATGGACCGGACACACCGTTGGAGAAAGTAATTTATCAGGTAAGCATAAATTCTGTTTTATTGTTCTGTGAAATTCAATGAAGATTCAGAGATGACTGCAATTTACTATCATCTTTAATCTTAAAGGGACAGTCTACTCCAGGTTCGTTGTTAATTAAAAATATAGATCATCCCTTTATTACAAATTCCCCAGTTTTACCTCTATGATTACCTTGTATCTAAGCCTCTGCATACTGCCCCCTTATTTCAGTTTTGACAGACTTGCATTTTAGCCTATCAGTGACTCCACAGGAGTGAGCGCAATGCTATTTATATGGCACACAAGAACTAGCACTGTCTAGCTGTGAACAACTGACACAATGCACTGACATAAGAGATGGTCTTCAAGGGCTTAGAAATTAGCATATGAGCCAACCTAGGTTTAGCTTTCATCAAATAATTCCAAAATAACAAAGACAATTTGATGACAAAAGTAAATTTTAAAGTTGTTTAAACATGCATGTCCTATCTGAATCATGAAAGTTTCATTTTGACTTTACTGTCCCTTTAATGAAAACCACTAACTTTATTACTCTACTTCCACAGTGGCATTCTTAACATTGCAATACTTTGATAATGATATTTTGAATGTTGTTATTTCACAGTGACATTTGTGTAGGATACCGCATTAATAAAATATTTCCATAAAATAGGGATTTTAAGATTTGACAATTTCTTGAACCTGGTAATAACAACAGATATTTATATGTATATATTATACCATAATATGTGCCTTCTTATTATCACAACAAATTTTCTGTATTGTAGCTTCCAATCCGGTTTAACACACATACATTACTACATCATTTATTCCCACTACGACAATGTAATAAACTTATTCAAACAAATTACATTAATATGTGACTGAGCCTTCATTGCACCATTAACAAAGCAGGGAATTGATGATCACTGGAAATGGGCAAATCTTTTGAAACAAATTTTAACACATTTGTTCGTTTGTATGTACAACATTCTATCATTCGTTTAATGTAATAGTATTTCTAATGCTTTCTTATAATCTAATATTCAATTAAAATTTTTCTAATAATTAGATTTGAATTATGCAATATTCAAAGTAAAAAAATCAGATTGATATATTTGTAATAGTATTTCTAATGCTCTCTAATATTTGAATTATGCAATATTCAAAATAGAAACATTTGAATTGATGTATTTGTTTCTATCATGTATCAATTTACTACATTCCCTACCACATGAGCTATTGAACTTCTGAATAGTGGAGGGTAACATAATTAATAGTGACAGGGAGAAGCCTGAGGTAATAAACCAGATCTTTTTTTCAGTATACACAAGAGGAACCAATGGAGGATACTTTGGAACAAACTAGAAGATGCCGCCAGCACATACCATTAACTGGGTTATGTATAGAGGATATCAGGAAAAAAAACTGGATAATATTAAAGTAAATAAAACTCCAGGCCCAGATGGAATTCACCCAAGGGTGTTAAGGGAACTTAGCACTGTTATAGACAAACCTCTACTCTTAATTTTTCAAGTCTCATTATTCTCAGGCATGGTCCCCCAGGATTGGCGTAAAGTTGGTGTGGTGCCACTCTTCGAAAAGGGAAGCAGGGATGATCCAGGAATCTATAGACCATGGATAAATAACTGGATAAAAGATAGGGAGCAATGAGTAGTAGTGAATGGACCATACTCAGATTGGACAAATGTAATCAGTGGAGTCCCCCAGGGATCAGTACTGGGTCCTGTTCTTTGAAATATTTTTATAAATTACTTGGAGCAAGGATTAAATAGCGACATCTCTATTATTGCAGATGATACTAAAATAAGTAAGGCCATTAGGTCAGAACTGGATGAACTTTCATTACAAAGGGATCTGCAAAAATTAAAAGTATGGGCAGGTAAATGGAAAATTAGATTTAATACGGGAAAATGCAAGGTTCTACATTTTGGAAGTAAAAATAAGTAGTCAATGTTCTATTTAAATGGGACAAGACTTAGCCAAACAAAGGAGGAAAGGGATTTGGGAGTAGTAATTGATAACAAGCTAAAGATGGGTGCACAATGCAGGGCAGTGGCTTCAAAGGCTAATAAGATACTAGCATGTATTAAAAGAGGCATTGATTCAAGGGAGGAAAGTATAATTCTGTCACTATATAAATCCCTGGTAAGACCTCACCTTGAGTACGGAGTGCAGTTCTGGGGACCGATCGCAAAAAAAAGATACTGCAGAACTAGAAAAAGTTCAGAGAAGGACCACAAAGCTAATAAGGGGAATGGAGAATTTAAGCTATGAAGAGAGGCTAGACAAACTGGGTCTGTTTTCTTTAGAAAAAAGGCGCTTGAGAGGTGACATGGTTACTTTATATAAATATATCCAAGGCCCATATACAGATATGGCAGAAGCTCTGTTTATTCCAAGAAAATTGTTTGTGACAAGAGGTCACAATTTAAGGTTGAAGGAAAGGAGATTTAATCTCCTGCAACGGAAAGTTGTTTTCACTGTAAGAGCAATAATATTGTGAAGCTCATTACCAAAGGAGGTAGTGAATGCTAATACCATAGATACATTTAAAAATTGTTTGGGTACATTTCTGTCTAGAAACAGAATTTATGGATATGATTGCTTGTATTAAATGGGTCACCTTTTAGTGGGATTATTTAAGATTAACTGGAGCTTTTTGTAAGTATTTTACTGTATATGTGTATAGGTTGAACTTGATGGACTTCGGTCTTTTTTCAACCTCATCTACTATGTTACTATGTATTTGTTAAATCAAATGTTACATTCAACATTTTCAATGTGGATATTCCATCTAATTATGAACACTCAAAAACAAAAATAACATTCGAAAACCGTAATTTAATAACAAAATTTTAATGGATTTTCTTTCTTATCAACATTTGGTTATCCAAAACGAATGTCCGCAGGACTATTGGGCTACCAAATGAATAACACTTTCAGCACATTCGCCCCATCCCTACTGATCACAAGTAGAAAATGATACAACTGCTTTAATGGTAGCAGTAAAATGTGTATGGAGGTTAACAATTAAAAAGCAACAGAATTCCATAATCAGAGGTCGTCTACACAATATTTTAGAGGGTGATGGTAATATATTTAATAATAAGGCAATAATCAGTATTTTAAATTAAATTATACATATTAATTTATATGCAGCCTATATAAATGTATAGTGTAAATCTTCATTAGTAATTTAGGATGGAAAACGCATTAGAGAAAAAAAAATACACCTTGAAAATCCTCTTGAATATGGTTATCTTTAGCTGTGGTATATTCTCTTGCTGGTTGTGCTTCAGTCTCTTTGGGGGAGTAGGAAAAAAAAAATCAATGTTAATTTACAAAAGCAGACTAAATAAATAATGAAAGTCATGACCCATCATTTAAACTGGCATTAAACGGCTGGGCACAACTATTTTGCTTCAATTACTACTCACAATGCGATTGTTTTTCCTCTTGTGTCTGCAACTCTCTTCAAAGCCATTCTCTTATTTTAACCCTTAACACGTTTTTTACAGCACAATTGAGTCTCTGTGATTGTAAATGGATTGGGCCTTACTGTGATGGACTTTTGAGCCCAAACCTGCCCTCCTCGGCTTGCTGTTTCTAGAACCTCCTATGCCTTGTAACGTAACCTTCCTGGACAGACTTTTTCAACAGCATACACAAACTGCTTGGATACCTATCGTTTCTGGAATGTCCTCTTTTAAAATTGCCGGGCTGTCCTGAGGGCTCCACCCTTAACATTCACAAACTGCTCTTATTTGTTTCAGTGTGTATTTATTTTGTACATAGTTACAGCTTGATTATAACATTTCATGTTATCAACTTTGTAATAATAAGGATATTTCATATATTTAATACACTTTACTAGATTTAAAACTTTATAACATGTCATACTTTTAACCTCAAATTAATAAAAGCATTTCATATATTTGATACAATTTACCGGGTTAAAACATTTATAAAAATATACTTAATTAAAAGACATAATTTATGTAAGAACTTACCTGATAAATTAATTTCTTTCATATTGGCAAGAGTCCATGAGCTAGTGACATATGGGATATACAATCCTACCAGGAGGGGCAAAGTTTCCCAAACCTCAAAATGCCTATAAATACACCCCTCACCACACCCACAATTCAGTTTAACGAATAGCCAAGCAGTTGGGTGATAAAGAAAGGAGTAGAAAGCATCAGCAAAAGAAATTTGGAAATAATTGTGCTTTATACAAAAAATCATAACCACCATAAAAAGGGTGGGCCTCATGGACTCTTGCCAATATGAAAGAAATGAATTTATAAGGTAAGTTCTTACATAAATTATGTTTCCTTTCATGTAATTGGCAGGAGTCCATGAGCTAGTGACGTATGGGATACCCAATACCCAAGATGTAGTCACTAGAGAGGGAGGGATAAAAATGAAAACAGCCATCTTCCACTGAAAAAATTAATCCACAACCAAAAAAAATAAGTTTATTTTCATACATGAAAGAAAAAAACTAAAATCAAAAGCAGAAGTATCAAACTGAAACAGCTGCCTGAAGAACGTTTCTACCAAAAACTGCTTCTGAAGAAGCAAATACATCAAAATGGTAGAATTTAGTAAATGTATGCAAAGAGGACCAAGTTGCTGCTTTGCAAATCTGATCAACTGAAGCTTCATTCTTAAAGGCCCACAAAGTGGAGACTGATCTAGTAGAATGAGCTGTAATTCTCTGAGGCGGGGCCTGACCCGACTCCAAATAAGCTTGATGAATCAAAAGTTTTAACCAAGAAGCCAAGGAAATAGCAGAAGCCTTCTGACCTTTCCTAGGACCAGAAAATAAAACAAATAGACTGGAAGTCTTCCTGAAATCTTTAGTAGCTTCCACATAATATTTCAAAGCTCTTACCACATCCAAAGAATGTAAGGATCTCTCCAAAGAATTTTTAGGATTAGAACACAAGGAAGGGACAACAATTTCTCTATTAATGTTGTTAGAATTCACAACCTTAGGTAAAAATTGAAAAGAAGTCCGCAAAATTGCCTTATCCTGATGAAAAATCAGAATAGGAGACTCACAAGAAAAAGCAGATAACTCACAGGGGCCCATTTATCAAAGGGCTTGCGGACCTGATCCGACACTGCGGATCAGGTCCGCAAGACCTCGCTAAATGCGGAGAGCAACGCCGCCCCCTGCTGACTCGCGGCCAATCGGCCGCCAACAGGGAGCTGTCAATCAACCCGATCGTATTCGATCGGGTTGATTTCCGGTGATTCCTGTCCGCCTGCTCAGAGCAGGCGGACAGGGTTATGGAGCAGCGGTCTATAGACCGCTGCTTCATAACTTGTGTTTCTGGCGAGTCTGAAGACTCGCCAGAAACACGGCCCTTCAAGCTCCGTACGGAGCTTGATAAATGGGCCTGAGAAACTCTTCTAGCAGAAGAGATAGCCAAAAGGAACATAACTTTCCAAGAAAGTAGTTTAATGTCCAAAGAATGCATAGGCTCAAATGGAGGAGCCTGTAAAGCCTTCAAAACCAAATTAAGACTCCAAGGATGAGAAATTGATTTAATGACAGGCTTAATACGAACTAAAGCCTGTACAAAACAGTGAATATCAGGAAGTATAGCAATCTTTCCTTGAAATTAAACAGAAAGAGCAGAGATTTGTCCCTTCAAGGAACTTGCAGACAAACCCTTATCCAAACCATCCTGAAGAAACTGTAAAATTCTAGGAATTCTAAAAGAATGCCAAGAGAATTTATGAGAAGAACACCATGAAATGTAAGTCTTCCAAACTCTATAATGAATCTTTCTAGAGACAGATTTACGAGCTTGTAACATAGTATTAATCACTGAGTCAGAGAAACCTCTATGACTTAGTACTAAGCGTTCAATTTCCATACCTTCAAATCTAATGATTTGAGATCCTGATGGAAAAATGGACCTTGAGACAGTAGGTCCAGCCTTAACGGAAGTGGCCAAGGCTTGCAATTGGACATCCAAACCAGATCCGCATACCAAAACCTGTGTGGCCATGCTGGAGACACCAGCAACACAAATGATTGTTCCATGATGATTTTGGAGATCACTCTTGGAAGGAGAACTAGAGGCGAGAAAATGTAAGCAGGATGATAACACCAAGGAAGTGTCAGCGCATCCACTGCTTCTGCCTGAACATCCCTGGACCTGGACAGGTATCTGGGAAGTTTCTTGTTTAGATGAGAGGCCATGAGATCTATCTCTGGAAGACCCCACATCTGAACAATCTGAGAAAACACATCTGGATGGAGAGACCACTCCGCTGGATGTAAAGTCTGACGGCTGAGATAATCCGCTGCCCAATTGTCAACACCTGGGATATGCACCGCAGAGATTAGACAGGAGCTGGATTCCGCCCAAGCAAGTATCCAACATACTTCTTTCATAGCTTGGGGACTGTGAGTCTCACCCTGATGATTGACATATGCCACTGTTGTGGTATTGTCAGTCTGAAAACAAATGAAAGGTTCTCTCTTTAACAGAGGCCAAAACTGAAGAGCTCTGAGGATTGCACAGGGTTCTAAAATATTTATTGGTAATCTTGCCTTTTGAGATTTCCAAACCCCTTGTGCTGTCAGAGATCCCCAAACAGCTCCCCAACTTGAAAGACTGTTGTGATCACAGTCCAGGTTGGTCGAACAAAAGAAGCCCCTTGAACTAAATGATGGTGATCTATCCACCACGTCAGAGAGTGTCATACATTGGGATTTAAGGATATTAATTGTGATAGCTTTGTATAATCCCTGCACCATTGGTTCAGCATGCAAAGCTGTAGAGGTCTCATGTGAAAACAAGCAAAGGGGATCACGTCCGATGCTGCAGTCATGAGACCTAAAACTTCCATGCACATAGCCACTGAAGGGAATGACTGAGACTGAAGGTGCCGGCAGGCTGCAACCAATTTTAAACATCTCTTGTCTGTTAGAGACAGAGTCATGGACACTGAATTTATCTGGAAGCCTAAAAAGGTGACCCTTGTCTGAGGAATCAAGAAACTTTTTGGTAAATTGATCCTCCAACCATGTTTCTGAAGAAACAACACTAGTTGATTTGTGTGAGATTCTGCAGAACGTAAAGACTGAGCTAGTACCAATATATCGTCCAAATAAGGAAACACCACAATACCCTGTTTTCTGATTACAGAGAGTAGGGCACCTAGTACCTTTGAAAAGATTATTGGAGCTGTTGCTAGGCCAAATGGAAGAGCAACAAATTCATAATGCTTGTCTAGAAAAGAGAATCTCAGGAACTGAGTGATAATGTTCTGGATGAATCGGAATATGAAGGTATGCATCCTGCAAGTCTATTGTGGACATATAATGTCCTTGCTGAACAAAAGGCAGAATAGTCCTTATAGTCACCAACTTGAAAGTTGGTACTCTTACATAATGATTCAAAATTTTCAGATCCAGAACTGGTCTGAATAAATCTTCCTTCTTTGGGACAATGAATAGATTTGAATAAAACCCCAAACCTTGTTCCTGAAAAGGAACTTGCATGATTACCCCTGAAGACTGTAGGTCTGAAACACACTTCAGGAAAGCCTGAGCTTTTACTGGATTTGCTGGGATACGTGAGAGAAAAAATCTTCTCACAGGAGGTCTTACTCTGAATCCTATTTGATACCCTTGAGAGACAATGCTCTGAATCCATTGATTTTGGACAGAATTTATCCAAATATCCTTGAAAAACCTTAATCTGCCCCCTACCAGCTGAGCTGGAATGAGGGACGCACCTTCATGCGGACTTAGGGGCTGACTTTGGTTTCTTAAATGGCTTGGATTTGTTCCAATTTGAGGAAGGCTTCCAATTGGAAACAGATTCCTTGGGGAAAGGATTGAGTTTTTGTTCCTTATTTTACCCTTAGGTTTTTATCCTGAGTCAGAAAAACTCTCTTTCCCCCAGTAACTTTTGAAATAATAGAATCCAACTGTGAACCAAATAAATTATTACCTTGGAAAGAGATAGTAATCTAGATGTCATATCAGCATTCCAAGATTTAAGCCACAAAGCTCTTCTAGCTAATATAGTTAAAGACATGGATCTAACATCAATTTTGATAATATCAAAAATGGCATCACCAATAAAATGATTAGCATATTGCAGTAAGCGAATAATGCTAGATATGTCAGAATCCAACTCTTGTTGCGCTAAATTCTCCAACCAGAAAGTTGATGCAGCCGCAACATCAGCCAAAGAAATTGCAGGTCTGAGAAGATGACCTGAATATAAATAGGATTTCCTTAGATAAGATTCAAGCTTCCTATCTAAAGGATCCTTTAATGAAGTACTATCTTCCATAGGAATAGTGGTACGTTTAGCAAGAGTAGAAATAGCCCCATCAACTTTGGGGACTTTTTCCCAAAACTCTCTAGAATTTGCTGGTAAAGGATACAATTTTTTAAACCTTGAAGAAGGAATAAAAGAAGTACCTGGCTTATTCCATTCCTTAGAAATCATATCAGAAATAGCCTCAGGAATAGGAAAAAACCCTGGAGAAACCACAGGAGGTTTAAAAACAGCATTTAAACGTTTATTAGACTTAACGTCAAGAGGACTAGTTACTTCAATATCCAAAGTAATTAACACTTCTTTTAATAAAGAACGCATATACTCTATTTTAAATAAATAAGTAGATTTGTCAGTGTCAATGTCTGAGGAAGGATTTTCTGTATCAGATAGATCCTCATCAGAGGAGGATAAATTATTATGTTGTTGGTCATTTGAAATTTCATCAACTTAATGAGAAGTTTTAAAAGACCTTTTACGTTTATTAGAAGGTGGAAATGCAGACAAAGCCTTCTGGATAGAATCAGAAACAAATTCTTTAAAATTCATAGGTATAACATGTACATTAGAAGTTGAAGGAACTGCAACTGGCAATGTACTATTACTGATAGACACACTATCTGCATGTAAAAATTTATCATGACAACTATTACAAATGACATTCAGTGAAATAATTTCCACAATCTTACAACAAATGCACTTAGCTTTGGTAGAACCGATGTCAGGCAGCAATGTTCCAGCAGAAACTTCTGAGGCAGGATCAGATTGAGACATCTTACAAAATGTAAAAGAAAAAACAACATATAAAGCAAAATTGTCAATTTCCTTATATGACAGTTTCAGGAATGGGAAAAAAATGCAAATAGCATAGCCCTCTGAAAGGGAAAAAGGCAAGAGGCAAATATCAATGGGGTATTAAAATAATGAAAAAGTTTGGCGCCAAGTATGACGCACAATGTAAATGAAAACTTTTTTGGCGCCAATAATAACCGGAAATGACACTCGCGTCACTAATGACGCAACCGTGTGTAAGGCTTCGGCGTCAACTATGACGCCGGAAATGATGAAGTTGCATCATAGACATATTTTTTGCGGCAAAAAAATTCTCGCGCCAAGAATGACGCAATAAAGTCTAGCATTTGGCGCACTCCGCGGGTCTAATATCACCCGCAATTTGCAAGAAAGTAGTCAATTGGAAAAAAGACTAAACCCCAGGTAAGAAAAAAATTTCTTACATTTTTTTTTATTTTCCCCAAATATGAAACTGACAGATGGAAATACATGAACCTGACTCATGGTAAATATAAGTACAATTCATATATTTAGAACTTTATATAAATGCATAAAGTGCCAAACCATAGCTGAGGTGTCTTAAGTAATAAAAAACATACTTACCAAAAGACACCCATCCACATATAGCAGATAGCCAAACCAGTACTAAAACAGTTATCAGTAGAGGTAATGGTATATATAAGAGTATATCGTTGATCTGAAAAGGGAGGTAGGAGATGAATCTCTACGACCGATAACAGAGAACCTATGAAATAGACCCCCATTAGGGAAATCATTGTATTCAAATAAGTGATAATCCCTATGGCATTCGCTGTACTCTGAGAGGAATTGGGCTTCAACAATGCTGAGAAGCGCATATCAACGTAGAAATCTTAGCACAAACTTACTTCACCACCTCCATAGGAGGCAAAGTTTGTAAAACTGAATTGTGCGTGGTGTGAGGGGTGTATTTATAGGCATTTTGAGGTTTGGGAAACTTTGCCCCTCCTGTTAGGATTGTATATCCCATATGTCACTAGCTCATGGGCTCTTGCCAATTACATGAAAGAAATGGTTGTTTATTGATACTATATACACACACTTACTATTGCCTAAGGTTTATTATATTTTTATAACATTTATATTTTTGATATATTCATATATATTAACACCACTGTATTGTTACTAATTCCGCTATATTATTGTTACACTGCTCAAACAGATCAGACTTCTACCTTTACAACATGAATGCTTATAAGTCAATATTAATGTTTAATCCCTGAGGCGACATACTTCCTAGTGAATAAACCAATTTTGTCTCTGCCTTTCTTAGTTTCATCAGGCGATTTCCCTCACTGCCCTCACAATCTGTTCTAGGACCTTACATTTTAGTCCCTCACTGCTACATTTGTGTTTGAATTTACAATGATTTGACACACTATGACCTTCAAACCCATTATTTTTTTATTTTCCTTTTGGTACGGCCTATATAGATCATCCCACATATACAGGTCAGCTGCTATACTACAAATGTAGATTTGCAAGTTGTTCTACATTTTAAATTAAATTCATTTGTTCTATTCCAATTCTTAGTCCTCATTATCTTTATCTATAATGGGACACATACAACAATTTTTTGTTTCACATTTGTAGGTACCATTTTTTAGTGATAACCAATTGGACAGCAATCAGTATTATCTTTTTTTTTTTTTTTTTCTTCTAGTGGTTTCAACTTTGAAGGTGCTACTAGACTCTTTATGTCCCTGTTCTTCTTATATACTACTTTTGGACCTTCACCTACCATGCCTTTCAAATAGAATCAGCCTTAATGATGTTTATTCAGAATGGACTTAATGTCCCTTGCTCCCTCATTATACGTGGTGATAAACTTCACATCATTATCTTCTTGTCTGTGCTCAGTTGCACTGGTGTTATTCACTAATTGGTTTCTAGAATATTTTAAACCCTCTTCGTTTTCTTTTTTGATCAGCTCAATAGTGTAACCTTTTTGTTTACATTTTTCACTCAGTTCCTCTGCTTCCTTCAGGTAATCTTCCTCCCTGGTGCCATTTTGCCTAATTCTTCTAAATTGTCCTGGAGGAATGTTGTTTTTCCATGTTGGCAAATGTCCACTTTGGGCATTAAGATATCCATTCCTATCACTAGGTTTTCTATAATTTCTGGTTGCCATCACATTGTCCTTATCAACAAACAACACCAGATCCAAAAAATCAATCTCCTTTTCTCTGATGTTACTAGTAAATTTTAGATTGTGATTATCGATGTTCAAAAATTCTGCAAATGTTCCTGCTTCTTCCCTAGACCCTTGCTATATCATAATAATATTGTCAATATATCTATAATACCTATAGATATTAGAGGTAAATAGATTATCTCTCCAAATTTTCTCATCTTCAAAGTTCCCCATGTAGATGTTAGCACAGGAGGGAGCCATGGTGGTACCCATGGCAGTACCTTGTGTTTGTCTATAGAATACACACTAAAACTGGAAATAATTAAGTGTGAGGTTATACTCTATAGACTTCCCTATAAACTGCCCATGAGCCTCTAGAATGTTCCAAGATCGACTCATTTTCAACAAAGATTCTATGCCCTGATTATGCGGGATGCTTGTTTACAGGGGGTGAAACAGTGCATGTAATCCATAATAAAATCTGTTTTCCATTGCAATTTTTCAAAAAAAATTATAGTGTCTACTGTATCCTTTAAATATAATTTCAAACTTTTAACCATGGGCTGTAAATACCAGTCCACGTATACAGATAAATTACTAGTAACTGAATCTATCCCTGAGACAGTGGGCCTACCTGGTGGATTTACATTGTCTTCGTGGATCTTGGGGATATGATAAAATAGTGGAGTTTTTGGATTTGCCCGATATATGAAATTAAATTCTTGGTTGTCTAATATGGTTGATTCTTTCGTTGAAGACAACATATGTAATAGTTCCCTTTTACATTGTTCAATTGGATCTCTTTCTAAAAAGTATACACTATCTTAGAAAGAGATCCAGTTGAACAGTGTAAAAGGGAACTATTACATATGTTGTCTAATATGTTTGATTCTTTCGCTGAAGACAACATATGTAATATTTCCCTTTTACACTGTTCAATTGGATCTCTTTCTAAGATAGTGTATACTTTTTTATCACCTAAAAGGGAGAAGGCTTCTTTTAAATAGTCTGTCCTATTGTGTATTACTATGCCTCCTCCCTTATCCACCTGACGTATAGTAATATCTGTATCTTTATTGAGTTCTTTTAGTGCTTTTTGTTCCCCTGTAGTTAGGTTGCCATTGTACTTAGTGACAAAACTTTTTCGATGTCTATCTATATAATTATTTATATCCTCAGTAACTAGTTTATTGTACGTCTGTATAAATTCCCAATTCCCTCTGTGCATGCGTTGGAAAAAATGTTGATGGTAGTTTTAAACCACTGTGTTGCATTTGGGGTTCCATTTCATATATGCTACAATTTAAAAGGTCTTCTACCTCTATTTTGCTATGAATTTCATTAGCTCTCCTACTTTCAGCCTCGAAACCCTTTAATATACTGACAGTTTTAATGTCCTCAGAATCAAAATTAGCCTCCTTTCTAATTCCATCTTTTTTGCATGTTTCTCCCTGACTCTACTTCTTCCCTTGCATCCTCTCTTTGTTCCCATCCTCTTTTGTTCCTCATTTCCCAGTCATCTCTTCCCTCTGTGGATTGTAATATGAATGATTTTGAGGTTTGTGGTAGTTTCTCACATCTCCTAAAAAATGATGGTCTAATGTGTTGTTATATCTCCTAGTGTCTTTGTTCATGGACTCATTATTAACCCATTCTATAATTGTCTCTGATCTATTTTGGCTTCGCTCCTTCTCTTTCCCACAAAGGGTTAGTACTATCTCTACGCCATTAACATATAGTGCTCTAAATATATTATGCGTGGGTATTTTACTAACCCTTTTAGGGGTTTTTTCATGATGTTTTCCTTCATTAACCACCTGATATTTTACTACCTGCTGGTTTGTTGTCTGATAGTTGTTTTCTTTTGTATTGTTTACATTTTCTGACTTCCCTTTATTTATTCTTTTATTCCCTAATTTGTCATTTCTAAAATTATATTTTACTTTATATGTGTGTGTTTTATCCTTCAGATAATCCTCTTTATCTCTCTTCAATTTAGCGGGTTTTTTCACCATTAGCTCCTTCTCTAGAATTTTATTTCTGTTAATAATATTGGTGTATTTTCCTTTCCAAGCTTCTTCCTTTCTAAATTGTTCCAATTTGGTTTTGCACTCTACAATATTATTTTTATGTTTCTCCAACTTGTATTCCCTATATTTTATCAACATTTGTATAAGTGTAAAAGAGCACATATGTAGAGCATTATCCCACTCTGTGGAAAATTCCACTTCCTATAATTCAAAGGCTGGATATTTATATACTCTCAGTCCTCTGGGTATGATATTGTGCTTTGCATAGTTGTCTATTAGTATTAGATCTTGACAGTCCTTTGTCTGCTGTTAATATTTTTTCAAACTCTTTGAATAAGTTAATTGGATCTTCTGTATTGTTTTCCTCTGACACTTCTAATAAATTTATATCTCTAGTCCGGTCAATACCATAAACCATTTCAGAATACTCTACAATAGTTGCATCTTGTTCAATCTCTACTCCTGCCATTTGTGCTGCCGCACTTACTATCTTTATTGGGCTTGTCTCTCCTTCATATACAGAAATGCAGGGACGCTCCTTGGAGAAGTAAAGCAAAATCTGCCTTTTGAAATTTTTACTAGGGATCTGACAGTGCTGGAGGATCCTTTTAGAATAGGTCACCTGAGCAGAGACGTGTTGACTATTAGGAGGCCTGTGACAGAAGCAGTGCAAATAACCAGATCTGTGATATTGTTGTCTTCTTGACAAGTATTACTGAGCGCTTCAGTTTAGAGTGCACAATACAGAGCAGGAGCTGTACATGTTTGCAGTAGCTGCATTTCTCTTTATTATTCTGAGGGCTTTTTTTCTATTTGTCATGTAACATTTAAGCTGTGTTAAAAAAAAGGAAATATATAAAGCTTTTGCTTTCTGTTGTGTGAGATAATCCAAAGTGCAAGGTACAACTGCAAAAAGCCAGTAACATAACTGATCTGTGAAACCTCATTGCTTCTATCACAGGCTGCAACAACAGATGCGCAACAAGATGGCTGCACCCAGTGTAAAGATGCAGAGCTTTGCCAACTGGCTACTGTAATGGGTTAAAATAAGAGGACAGCTTTAAAGAGAGCTGCAGGTACAGAAGGATAAACGCTACTGGTGAATAGTAACCATGTTACTGAAGTTGTACCCAGGAGTTTAGTGTCCCTTTAAATAATGTGTCATGTTTTTGTAACTGTCAAGTGATTGTCATAATAATAACCTGACATGTATCTCAATGTTAAAGCTCTTTGCCTGCCTTTCCTAACACCTGGAATCTCATATATTTGAGTCCCTATAACTTTTTTTTTGTAATATTTTTTTTTTATGTGTTTTGTGAGACTTTTGCAAACCTGATAAATATTAACTTGAATTGCACTCAAGCGATCGCGCTTACTTTCAACTTGTAATACCTGCACAATTTAACACTCTGCAGGTTAAGATTTCCCACTGTATTTTTTAATAATTTGACATATGTGGTAATTCAGTACGGTTTTGTTCCAACTTCTAACACATCCCTCCAATTTTTTTTAATTTTGAACACATTTATACCTGAATAAATGTTAAGTAAAAGCTATTTAAACTTATATTGGGCTAGATTACAATTAGAGCGCAATTGTATACGTATATTCATATACGTATATATTTTAACTATGCTGCCCAATGCTGCACGACTTACCCCCTTCGCTGCGTTAGGTTTTTTTGCCATGTCTATCAGCATCAGAATGAGGCTCACATTGGTGCCTTTGTAAGCGTGCTCACGTTAGCACAAAGCTTCCATGCAATGCGAAAGCTAGGTCACGTTCGCATTGAGCTTTACCTGTAATACCAGCACACATTTGCATGCACCGGTATTACTGAGTGGAGTGCAAATATCGCACTTGCGAAAGCACAATTTTGTGCTTCACTTGTAATCTAGCCCATTGTATTTAAAGGAACAGTCTATACCTGAATTTGGATTGTTTTAAAACATAGATAATCCCTTAAATACCCATTCCTAGTTTTGCATAACCAACACAGCTTTATTAAATCACCTCTGTGATTACCTTGTATCTAAGCCTCTGCAAACTGCCCCCTTATTTCAGTTCTTTTGACAGACTTGTATTTTAGCCAATCAGTGCTGACTAGTAGGTAACTCCAAGGGCGTGAGCACAAAGTTATCTATATGGCACACATGAAATAAACCCTCTAGTGGTGAAATCATCTATCTAAATCATGAAAGTTTATTTTGGACTAGACTGTCTCTTTAATGTTATAATACTGGTTTTGTTTATTCCCCCCCCCCCCCCCCCCCTCACTGGCTGCCTCTGCGTTGCTGGGGGAAAGAGACATGACTGCAAGTGTGACAAGAAAACACTGATTTATTCAGAAGATTTTAAAAAATGAAATATATGTACTCTTTTAGATGAAGCTAAGGACAAAAAAGGGTTGATTGAGTACAATGTCATTTTAAATGTTTAAGACAAAATGCTGTGAAATTGTTAACTCCATACTTCTCAGTTTGTCATTAGTAATTAAAGGGACACTTCAGTCTATCATCATCAATACTAAATCAATTACCTGCCATGTGCAGTTTTGTGTGTCGTTTGCAAATCTGTTACTTGTTAATGAAACCCAAGTATTTAACTGTCTAATGTTTACTTTCTATTGACAGAAATGAGCAGAATTGTTAAAGTAGCATCTAAGTATAAGGAATTTTACAACAAATACAAACGAATGCTTAAAGGGACAGAAAACTCAACCTTTTTCTTGCATGATTCAGATACAACATACAATTTTAAACAAGTTTCCAATTTACTTCTATTATCAAATTTTCTTAATTTTCTTGTTATTCTTTGTTGAAAAGCTGGAAGGTAAGTTCAAGAGTGTGTATGTGTCTGCAACACTATATAGCATTGCATAGCTATAATGCTATATATTAGCAAGAGCAATAGATGGCAGCACTAGTTCCTGTCATGTAGTGTATCTAGATATATTTTCTATAAAGAATAACATGAGAATGATAAAAATTGGTAATAGAAGTCTATTGGAAACTTTTTAGAATTGTATTCTCTATCTGAAACATGAAAGAAAAATTAATTTTTTTATTTAATCACATTTGGCAGTGAAATGGTGGCATGAAATATACCAAACATTGGTCTAGATCAATACCTTGGGCTGTCTACTTAAAATATATATACAGTATATAGTTTTGACAGGTAAATAGAAAAAAAAACAAGGCTCTATTTCTATTTAATTGGAGTGATAGCAAAAATGCTAAAAATTCTCCAGTATTTTGGGTACGTTTTTATCTGAAAGTCCCAGTAGTAAAGGGGTTACATAAAGAAATATAAATACCCATATACAAAATGATCCAAATATTAATTATTTTCCTAGAGTTAAAAGGAAAGTGCTGCATTGCACTGTGTTTGAAATAGAACCTTTTTGTTTTTCAACAAATAACAAACTCAGAGTAGAATTTAAAAAAGCAAGAGATAACGTGGCAATCTTCTGAATATGGGTCATCAGTTCTGAAACAATAAACAGTTTAGGGATTTAAACAGATATTATTGTTGCTTTGTTAAATGAATCCTGTCCCATTACATAAATTCCTAATTCAAATCACAATCTTACAACAAGATGCACTAATGAGCAGTAATTTGGGACAAATCTTTCATGCATGATTTTCACTGAATAAGGGAAATGACATATAGAAATAATGTTAAGTAGAAAATGTCATTTGTATTCATCTTTTGAATTTATTTTGACCAAACACATACACCTAGATTACGAGTTTTGCGGTAACAGGGGTGTGGTGTTAACGCTCAGTTTATGCTCACCGCTTACCTACAAACAACGCTGGTATTACAGGTTTTTTTAAACCTGGCGTTAGCCGCAAAAAAGTGAGCGGAGAGCAACATTTAGCTCCACATCTCACCTCAATACCAGCGCTGCTTACGGTAGCGGTGAGCTGGCTAAACGGGCTCATGCACGATTTCCCCATAGGAATCAATGGGGCAGAATCGGCTGAAAAAACCTAACACCTGCAAAAAGCAGCATTCAGCTCCTAACGCAGCCCCATTGATTCCTATGGGGAAAGTACATTTATGTCTACACCTAACACCCTAACATGAACCCAGAGTCTAAACACCCCTAATCTTACACTTATTAACCCCTAATCTGCCGACCCCGACATTGTCACCACCTACATTATATTATTAACCCATAATCTGCCGCTCTGGACACCGCCGCCACCTACATTATATTAATGAACCCCTAATCTGCTGCCCCCGACATCGCCAACACTATAATAAATATATTAACCCCTAAACCTAAGTTCCAATCAGCCAATATAATGCAAGCTCAATCCTATTGGCTGATTGCATCAGCCAATAGGATTTTTCCTACCTTAATTCCGATTGGCTGATAGAATCCTATCAGCCAATTGGAATTCAAGAGACGCCATCTTGGATGACGTCATTTAAAGGAACCTTCATTCTTCAGTTGGATGTCGTTGGAAGAGGATGCTCCGCGTCTGCTGGCTTGAAGATGGACCCGCCCCGCTCCGGATGGATAAAGATAGAAGATGCCGCCTGGATGAAGACTTCTGCACGTCTGGAGGTCCTCTTCTGCCCGGATCGGATGAAGACTTCTGCCCCTCTGGTGGACCAATTCTGCCCGGTTGGGTGAAGATGCCTCAAGGTAGGGTGATCTTCAAGGGGTTAGTGTTAGGTTTTATTAAGTGGGGATTGGGTGGGTTTTAGAGTATAGTTGGGTGTGTGGGTGGTGGGTTTTAATGTTGGGGGGGTATTGTATTTTTTTTTACAGGTAAAAGAGCTGATTACTTTGGGGCAATTCCCCACAAAAGGCCCTTTTAAGGGCTATTTGTAATTTAGTATAGGGTAAGAATTTTTTTTTTATTTTGGGGTGCTTTTTTTATTTTATTAGGGGGATTAAAGTAGGTGTAATTAGTTTAAAATTCTTGTAATTATTTTATTATTTTTTGTAATTTAGTGTTTTTTTTTTTTTTGGTACTTTAGTTTATTTTATTTAATTGTAATTAATTGTAGTTAGTTTAGGTAATTATATTAATTATAGTGTAGTGTGAGCTGTAATTGTAACTTAGGTTAGGATTTATTTTACAGGTAAATTTGTCTTTAATTTAGCTAGGTAGTTATTAAATAGTTAATAACTATTTAATAACTATTGTACCTAGTTAAAATAAATACAAACTTGCCTGCAAAATAAAAATAAACCCTGAGATAGCTACAATGTAACTATTAGTTATATTGTAGCTATCTTAGGGTTTATTTTACAGGTAAGTATTTAGTTTTAAATAGGAATAATTTATTTAATAATAGTAATTTTATTTAGATTTATTTAAAATTATATTTAAGTTAGGGGGGGTTAGACTTAGGGTTAGACTTAAGTTTAGGGGTTAATACATTTAATATAGTGGCGGCGACGTTGTGGGCTGCAGATTAGGGGTTAATAAATGTAGGCAGGTGTCAGCGATGTTAGGGACGGCAGATTAGGGGTTAATAAAATTTAACTAGTGTTTGTGATGCAGGAGTGCGGCGGTTTAGGGGTTAATATATTTATTACAGTGGCGGCGATGTCAGGTCGGCAGATTAGGGGTTAAAAATGGTATTATAGTGTTTGCGATGTGGGGGGGCCTCGGTTTAGGGGTGTTAGTGTACTTTTTAGCACTTTAGTTAAGAGTGTTATGTTACGGCGTTAGCCCATAAAACTCTTAACTACTGACTTTTAAATGCGGTAGGAGTCTTGACAGGAGAGGGTCTACCGCTCACTTCTTCCAATATAGGATACGCAATTGACGTAAGGGGATTTGCGGTATGCTCAAATCGCGGAAAAAAAAGTGAGCGGTACATCTGTACCTGCCAGACTCGAAATACCAGCGGGTGTTAAAAAGCAGCGTTGGGACCTCTCAACGCTGTTTTTTAAGGCTAACACAAGACTCGTAATCTAGGTGATAGTTTTGAAGCATGTAATATTATTTGTTAATGGAAAAAAAGACTGTTGATTTGCTTGCAATCTTATATATTTATAAAATGTTAAAGATTGAGCCTGCCAAGTGGATGTTTCCATCACTGTTTAGATATCTACTACAGTATATTATTAAAGGGACATAATACCCATATGCTAAATCACTTGAAAGTGATGCAGAATAACTGTAAAATGCTGATAACAAAATATTAATTGAACATATCTATGTAAAAAAGGAAGATATTTTACCTCAAAATTTCTTCAGCTTACAAGTTCTCTGGTAACAGTTATACTTCATCTAAAAAAAACATTAAAAAAAAAAAAACTAACCAGTCAGCATCAGCTGTTCTAAGATCATGCTATGCTTTACTGAGATCTTATGAGATTTCATAGTAGACTTCCTTAAACTGGATAAGTAAATAACTTATTTCACAAAGATGAAGAGAGCTCACAGACACCTTGTTAAAAATTCTCACTTCTTCTTTAATATTTAAAACAATGAATCCATAACTCCATAAAAACAGATATAGATATATATACCGACAGTGTATCACAGCACTTCAAGCCTACAGCACAGGATGGTGGTCACTAGAGTTTTGAATATTAAAGAAGTGAGAATTTTAAACAAGGTGTCTGTGAGCTCTCTTCATCTTTGTGAAATAATAAGTTATTTACCAAATGCTTACGGGACTAGTCACCCAATAGGAAAGGAGGTGTGACCACGTACGCCACATGCCGAAGCTGCAACGACAGCGCATCAAACTTACACGGAGATCGAGAGGCTATGCGACTTGAAGAGGGGATTTGACAGTGGAACCGAGTTCTTTCTGGAAAAATGACTGTCCCCCAGGACCGAGCGCAACTTACTCTGCGAACTGTAAGTCTAATAATTCACTCTTGTAAGTGAAATGAGTTGATTTAAAAGGGATGTGAAGAGAGGCATTTGACTGAATACCGCACGTAAGGGAGGAACTGTTTTCTTGAGTTTCACTAAGTAAATAACTTGACTGTGCCTGCACATGCCAGATGTACGCTTCCTTGCAAGTCCTGGGACTAGTATCCTGATTGACTGCTTAAAGTCCCTCTACAATGGGATGTGAATATTACTTAGGAAATGTTGAGGTAAATATCTTCCTTTTTTTACATAGAGCTGTTCAGGTAATATTTTCTAGTCAGCTTGTTACAGCTATGCTGCATCACTTTTAAGTACTTCAACATTTGGTTATCATGTCCCTTTAAAGGACCATAATAGTAAAAAAAACTAAATGTTCTAAATTAATCTTAAGACTATTGACCCTATATTACTGCATGTTTAACCCCCACAAAGAGCTTGATTATGAGTGAAGCACTATTTTTTGCTCCTAACCTCCAAACCCCCTAACCAGGTAACACCCTAACCTAACATCCCATAAGTTACCTTAAAAAAAAAAAAATACCATTACATTGAAAAAACAACAACTTATTATTACATAAAAAAATATCATTACATTAAAAAAGGCTAACATTACAGAAAATAAAAAACTACCATAAAAAAATTGCTAAAGTTAAAAACCACACCGTTATGCCTATTTTAAAACTAAAGCCTCACTTAAAAATAAAAAACCCTACACTAAACTATAGCAATAGCCCTTAGATGGATTTTTGTAGGGCATTGTCCTAAAGTGCTCTTTTTCACACACACAAAAAATACAATACTACCCTATTCTACAGTACAAAAAAGGCCTATCTAAAAATACCTACTCTACAAAATACCCTGAACATGGCATTTGGTATGGTAGTGCTCTAAAGCTCTTTTGCTGCTCAAAAAAAAAATAAAAAAAAAAATATTCTTAACAAAATACCCACCCAAAAAGCCTAAAGTGATTTAGCTCTTTTTTACAAAACGGCAGTTGGCGAGCACATAGGAGCAGGATTCAAGCTTGGTGAGTACCATCTTTGGGTTTTTAGTAATAGGCTTCTTTTTTTTTTTTTTTTTTTTTTTGGGGGGGTTGGGCAAGAGAAAAGCCATAGGGCACTGCCCTACCAAATGCCCTTCTAAGGGCAATGCCCAAGGAAATGCCTTTTCAGGGCATATTTTAGAGTAGTTTTTTTTAGATAGGCCTTTTTTTAGGGCGTGGAGAGTTACTTGTATTGTAGAATGGGGTAGTACTATTAAAAAAATTATTTAAGTCACTTTAGAGCAATGCCCTACAAAAAGCCCTTCTAAGGAGAATAGTTTATTTTAGTTTTAGTATATGATTTTTTATTATGGGTTTTTTTTTTTTAAGTAGGGCTTTAGTTTTCAAATAGGTAAAACTGTTGTTTTCCTGCTTAATATGAGGAGAGTCCACGGCATCATTCTTTACTGTTGGGAAATACTGAACCTGGCCACCAGGAGGAGGCAAAGACACCCAGCCAAAGGCTTAAATACTCCCACAACTTCCCTCATATCCCAGTCATTCTTTGCCTTTCCTCACAGGAGGTTGGCAGAGAAGTGTCCACTAGGAAATAGAAACAAGTAGGTACTCTATGAGGACTCAGTACATTAGTACGGACCTAGGGTAGCAGTTTATAACAATCATACCTAAATCATTTTGTTCTGGTTGCAGTTTAAATAAAGCCAGCCAATAAAATATAAATATTATGTGAATTAGAAATTTGTTACAGAGACTCTGGATTTCCAAAAGTTTGACATGAAGACTAAAATAACATTTTAAGGTTGTAGAGGACATTGCAAGTAAAAAAAAAACTTACTGAAGTTGGAAGAAAATAGATTGAAAATCATTTCACTGTAAATAAAAGCCCAAAACAAACTTTAATTTGTATCTCAAGTACATATCCCAGCAGGTCAACAAACCAACTGTTCTACAGAATAACAGAGTATAGTGCTTCCACTACAGCTAGAAATTATTGATAGTGACATAAATATTAGTCTAGCTATATATCACTTCTTTCCACTTAGCTAAATCCTCTGGCTATACAAACAGATCCCTTTACTTCTTTACTGCTGATAACTTTCAGGTAGATCACAAGTTTTGCGCTATAGAGGGTATTTAACGAACGCAACAAAAGTTGTGTTATTTCATCCTCCAAAGCGCTGCCATGACAAGTTTTCAAACAGCCGGCTTGTGCGTGCGATATGGTTGCGTTGAGCTCCATACCGCACAAAATACAAGCGCTGCTTTGACGTGCTCGTGCGCACTTTCCCCATAGACATTAATGGGGAGAGCGTGTTAGAAAAAAACTAACACCTGTGATCGCGGAATGAAAAGCTCCGTAACGCAGCCCCATTGATGTCTATGGGAGAAAAGAAGTTACGTTTAAATCTAACACCCTAACATAAAAACACCCCTAATCTGCCGCCCCTGACATCGCCGACACCTAAATAAATTATTAATCCCTAATCTGTTGCTCCCGACAGCGCCGCCACTATGAATATTCATTAACCCCTATTCTTCCACTCCTCGACACCGCTGCCACTATAATAAACCTATTAACCCCTAAACTGTAAGCCCCCCAGAATGAAATATACTAAATTAAACTATTAACCCCTAAACTGAAAGCCCCCCAAATCGCAATAAACTAATTTAAACTAGTAACCCCCAAACCTAATGCCCCCCTAACTTTATATTAAAATACTAATTACAAAAAATAACAAACACTAAATTATGAAAAATAACAAAGAAATGATCAAAAATAAAAAAGAATTACACCTAATCTAATAGTCCTATAAAATAAAAAAGCCCACCCAAAATAAAAAACCTAGCTTACAATAAACTACTAAAAGCCCTTAAAAGGGCCTTTTGTGGGGCATTGCAAAGATATCAGCTATTTTAACTGAAAAAAATAAATACAAACACCCCCCCAACAGTAAAACCCACCACCCCCACAACCAACCCCCCCAAATAAAAATCCTAACTCTAAAATAACCTAAGATAACCATTGCCCTGAAAAGGACATTTGTATGGGCATTGCCCTTAAAAGGGCATTCAGCTCTTTTGCTTGCCCTGAAAAGGGCATTTAGCCCTTATAAGAAAAGCCCAAAGCCTGAACTAAAAAAAAAAAAAAAAAAAATAAGTTTAAAAAATCCTAACACTAACTCCCGAAGATCCACCTACAGTTCCTGAAGTCCTGAGATCCAGGTGGCGAGAGGTCTTCATCCAGGCGGTGAGGTCTTTATCCATCCAGGCTGCGCCTTCTATCTTTATCCAGGCGGCATCTTCTATCTTCATCTCGGCGGCGTCTTCTATCTTCCTCCTGGTGGCGCAGAGCGGGTCCATCCTGAAGACATCCGGCTCTTCATACGGTTGCCGCTGTATACTGAATCTTCAATGCAAAGGAGCCTTTTCAAAATGGCGCCCCTTGCATTCCTATTGGCTGATTTTATTTGTGAAATTCAAATCAGCCAATAGGATGTGAGCTAGTGAAATCCTATTGGCTGTTCAAAACAGACAATAGGATGAGAGCTTCAAAAATTCTATTGGCTTTTCAATTTTTAATTTGACAGGTAAGTTTAAATTTAATTGAAGATAGGGAAATTGTAATTTTAATATAAAGTTAGGGGGCGTTAGGTTTAGGGGTTACTAGTTTAAATTAGTTTATTGCAATGTGGGGGGCTTTTGGTTTAGGGGTTAATAGTTTAATTTAGTATATTTCATTGTGGGGGGCTTGCAGTTTAGGGGTTCATAGGTTTATTATAGTGGCGGCGGTGACGGGGAGCGGCAGAATAGGGGTTAATGACTTTAGTATAGTGGGGGTGATGTGGGTGGATGGCAGATTAGGGGTTAATAATATTTAAATAGTGTTTGTGATGCGGGAGTGCGGTGGTTTAGGGGTTAATAGGTAGTTTATGGGTGTTAGTGTACTTTGTAACACTTTAGTTATGAGTTTTATGTTTTGTTGCATAAAAATGAATAACTACTGCTCTCAGATGGCGGTACAGATCTTGTCGTTATAGGGTGTAATGCAAGCTTTTTAGCCTCACCTCACAGCGCTATGGATGTTCCATGAAAAAACTTTATTTTTATGAGTGCGGGACTGACGTTGCATTACAGGCTAAAAGGCTTGCAGCACAGCTATACCGACAAGATTTGTAATGGCTGCATTGCTGCTTTAACTCTGAAATGATAATTGTTTCAGCGTTAAAAGACGAATGCACAACTCGTAATCTACCTGTTTGTGAGCTACAATCAGTAGAGAAATCTTAAAACTTAAGTCATGCCATAACATCTACAGATTGCCAAATTACTTGCCCTAGACGCCTATGTTAGAAAATATCTTACATATTAATAACACTCACCTAGATTACGAGTTTTGCGTTATGATTGAAAAAGCAGCATTATGGCCCATAACGCTTCATTTTCCCAAACGCTGCTATTACGAGTTTTGTTGGTATAGGTGTACCACACACCTTTTAGCCTGTCACGCAACGTCAGTACCACACTTCTACAAAAGTCCTTTTTCAATGTGACTCCCATTACGAGTTTGCCTGGGAGGCCAAAAAGTGAGCGTTGCACTCTCTAACCACAAGATCTGTAGCATTATCTAAAGCCAGCAGTTATGAGTTTTACACTACAAAGCTGTAACATAAAACTCATAACTAAAGTGTTACAAAGTACACTAAACATCAATAAACTACCTATTAACCCCTAAACCAAGGCCCTGCCGCATCACAAACACTATAATAAATTTATTAACCCCAAATATGCCGCTTCAAACATCGTCGCCACTATTAAAATATATTAACCCCTATTCCGCTACTCCCCAACATTGTCACCACTATAATGAAGTTATTAACCCCTAGACCGCTGTCCTCCCGCATTGCAAGCACTATTTAAATATTATTAACCCCTAATCTGCCGTCCGTCCACACCGCCACTATAATAAACCTATTAATCCCTAAACCACAAGCCCCCCACAACAAGATATACTAAAATAAACTATTAACCCCTAAACCGAAAGCCCCCACAATGAAATATACTATAATAAACCTATTAACCCCTAAACCGCAAGCCCCCCACAACGAAATATACTAAAATAAACTATTAACCCCTAAACCTAACCACCCCCTAACTTTATATTAACATTACAATTTCCCAATCTTAAATTAAATTAAAATTTACCTGTCAAATTAAATAAATTAAGTTTAAACTAACAATTAAACTATTATAATTATTAAACTAAAATTAAATTAA
This sequence comes from Bombina bombina, assembly GCF_027579735.1. Taxonomy (NCBI): domain Eukaryota; kingdom Metazoa; phylum Chordata; class Amphibia; order Anura; family Bombinatoridae; genus Bombina; species Bombina bombina. The sequence continues at coordinate 364,286,037 of NC_069505.1, read as the reverse complement.
ACTAAACTACACATTAAAAAATCCTAGCACTACTGTAAAAATTACAAAAAGTATCGAATTACAAACCCCCCCCAAAAAACTAACGGCTAGATTACGAGTTTTGCGGTAACAGGGGTACAGTGCTAACTTGCAGATTATTCTCACCAGTCACTTCCCTACAGGGCTGGTATTACAGGTTTTTACAAACCCGGCGTTAAAAGGCAAGAAGTGAGCGTAGAGCAAAATTGTGCTCCACACTGCACTCCAATTCCAGTGCTGCTTAAGTCAGCAGTGAGCTGGTTATACATGCTCGTGCACGATTTCCCCATAGACATCAATGGGGAGAGCCGGCTGAAAAAAAGTCTAACACCTGCAAAAAAGCAGCGTTTAGCTCAGTAACGCAGCCCCATTAATTCCTATGGGGAAACACATTCTATGTTTACACCTAACACCTTAACATGAACCCTGAGTCTAAACACCCCTAATCTTACACTTATTAACCCCTAATCTGCCGCTCCCGACATCGCCGACCACCTACATTATACTTATTAACCCCTAATCTGCCGCCCTGGACATTGCTGCCACCTACATTATACTTATTAACCCCTAATCTGCTGCCCCCAACATCGCTGACACCTACATTATATTTATTAACCCCTAATCTCCCTCCCCCAATGTCTCCACAACCTACCTACATTTATTAACCCCTAATCTGCCGCCTCCAACGTCGCCGCCACTATTCTAAATGTATTAACCTCTAAACCTAAGTCTAACCCTACCCCCCCTTACTTAAATATAATTTAAATAAATCTAAATAAAACTTACTATCATTAACTAAATTATTCCTATTTAAAACTAAATACTTACCTGTAAAATAAACCCTAAACTAGCTACAATATAACTAATAGTTACATTGTATCTATCTTAGGGTTTATTTTTATTTTACAGGCAAGTTTGTATTTATTTTAACTAGGTAGAATAGTTACTAAATAGTTATTAAATATTTACTAACTACCTAGCTAAAATAAATACAAATTTACCTGTAAAATGAAACCTAACCTAAGTTACACTAACACCTAACACTATACTACAATTAGATAAATTACCTAAATGAAATACAATTAAATAAATAAATCAAATACAATTAGCTAAATTCCAAAAAAAAAACAAACACTAAATTACAGAAAATAAAAAACAAATTACAAGATCTTTAAACTAATTAACCTAATCTAATAGCCCACCCAAAATAGAAAAAGAAAACCTAGCCTAAACTAAACTACCAATAGCTCTTAAAATGGCCTTTTGCAGGGCATTGCCCCAAAGAAATCAGCTCTTTTACCTGTAAAAAAAAAAAAATACACACAACCTCCCCAACAGTAAAACCCACCCACCACCCACACAACCAACCCCCCAAATAAATCCCTAACTAAAAAAAACCTAAGCTCCCCATTGCCCTGAAAAGGGCATTTGGATGGGCATTGCCCTTAAAAGGGCATTTACCTCTATTGCAGCCCAAAGCCCTAACCTAAAAATAAAACCCACCAAATACACCCTTAAAAAATCCTAACACTGGGGCGGAGCCGAGCCGTGCTGGGACATGGCTGCTTTTTGCTAAAGCTCCGGTGCTGTTATTGCTCAAAGAGAAGGAGATATCCTTATGGAGACCCTAAATTACACTCCGGTGTTCTTCTAACCCTCATGTCGCAGCAGGGAGCACCCTAAACCTCTTATCTGTCCCATCCATACCTTCTCCTTCCCCAAGCTGTGGAAAAGGCTTCACCCGTTACAAACTCCCGGTCGCCATCTTGACACAGACCTCTCACGGCACCCTCTGCCCGGCATCCCCTGAGTGAGCACACGGGACCTCATACGGCTACAGACCACCTCTAGCTTGCTTACTTGGGTCTCCGGTCCTTGTTGCCGCACCTACTGATGCTAACAAACATCTGCTGCTGATCGGGCCCAGCCGCACCCGCGCACTATCCACGCGGCCCAAGAGATCAGGGGACGCGATCAACGTGTTCAGAGTCCCTGACAAGGCTAAACCGCTACCGGTTCATTCTGCAGGCTCCGGGGTAAGAGTATCTCTCACATAAAGGCTACACAGTTGGAGAGAACCTGGGTGGGAGCAGCCTTAGAACCTGAATAGGACACATAAAAGGGCAACCTCTATAATTATCAGCCCTCTTCCACACCTCACGGGTACTTTTAACCACATTAGGGGATAAACTCACAAGATTTGGGACTCCCCTCTGTCATCTTAAAACTGCTACATAAACACCAGGACTTGGGCCCTCTGACACAGACAGCCTTCCCATCTGCTACCTCGTGGCTTCTGATATACATAGTGAATAAGAACTGTATAGCTTTACTCATAGATCCCTAATAACTCAGCTCCAGGGGGCTACTGGAATCAAGGATAAATCAGTTTATATCACTTCCCCTAGAAGTGGTGTATAATCCCAGTGACTCTGAAACTACCACATTTTTTGGCCCAGGATGTCTCAGCACAAGGGCCCCAAATCAGATAAAATTAACAAGCCTATTACTAACACACCGTCAGTGTCAGCCTTTTTTCAGCCATCTGACCCAGACCACACTGAGTCCTCTTTATCACAAGATCAATCCAGTACAGAGATGCAGTCAGATCTTACACCTATGCAATATAAATCCCTACTAACTTTACCTTCGCAAATAGCAGATCTCCCATCCAAATCTGACTTTGAATCATTGAAATCTTTTATAAAAGGTGAAATGAGGGATTTAAAGAAAGACTTAAATGATATGAGCTCTAGGCTTGATTACATAGAAGAAGGCCAAGAGGCGCTCAATTCCATGGTTAGTTCTAACACACAACAACTCTCAATACAAGATTCCATGGTACAGGCCCTACAAGAGAAACTTGAGGATCTTGATAATCGGGGGAGACGGAATAACCTCAGAATCAGAGGTATACCTGAAGAAGTTTCTCCAGAGCAACTAAAATCTTATGCGGCTGAGCTATTTCATTTCTTGAATCCCAGATTACCCCCCTTACAACCTGATGAAATTGAGCGGATTCATAGGGCGCTAAGACCACCATCCAAGCCCCCCGCTCCACCCAGGGACGTGATAATGAGATTTCTCAGATTTACTACCAAAGATGATATCTGGCAATCAGCGAGAACCAGGCGCTCCATTTCCTATAAAGGTCATACTTTACAAATTTTTCAAGATCTCTGCCCACAAACTATCCAGAGAAAGAGAGAGGTCAGATTCCTTACTAAGGCCCTGCAAGATCACAACATCAAATATCGCTGGGGATACCCATTCAGCTTGATAATCTCCTATAATGGCTCTCAAATCATATACAAGTCTTTCCAGGACTTAGACACTGTATCCAAGAAACTGAACATCAACATTGAGCCTCCAGACGAGGATGTCCTTGCGACCACCTCAAGACAACCAGACAGAGGGGGGGACAACCCCAAGGAACAGCGCCCTCAATGGAATAAAGTCAACTCCAAGAGAAGAAAAACCGACTCTGCACCCACGGGTTCCTCTGACCTGCGAAACCCCCCACAGCCGTGATCCTCTGCAATAAATATCAGTCTCATACCACTAGCTAATGGTCTAGGGAGATTATGCTAAAACACACGCTCAGGCTCCCACTTATTTGTTTCTGGACTACCTCTGGCCATGGGTAATGGGGTAAGATTTCAATTCTTGTTCTTAAAGTTGTAGTCAGGGTAGTGTATGGTTCTTTTTTTTTTTTTTCTTTTTCCACAGATTTCTGGACTTTCCCCTCGACTACTGGGTGGTCTATAACTTGTTATGCCTTTTGATGAATGTATTTTGTACACTTAATGTTTATGCCATTTTTCAGATGTGCCGAGACCATGCCCAGGCTGATCTCAACCTACTATCCCAATAACCAACCCTTCCTGTCCTCAATTCTCCCTCCCCCAAACCTCCCCTCTCCTACCCTCCCACCTCTCCCTTTGGCTCCCTCCCTTCTAACACGGGTCCACACCTGGTACTCCAACTTTAGATTTAAATTGCTTATTAGAGCTTTATGTAACACCAGTCACCCCCCGATTATGGTGTATAGTTCTAAATGTACACTTTTAGTTGGTTTAGCTAAGAATTTATGTTCGTACCATATTTTGATGTTATTACATGCCATGTTTGTAACCTCTCATGCTTTCTACAAGATACCTTTCAAGTTTGCCTCAGATTGCCTGTTAAAAATGTGCTTGTCATGCGTAATCTTTCATATTCCTAAATGTACCACTATAGATGGATAGGTCAAACTACAGAGTCCTATCTCACAATGTCAAGGGGCTCAATATACCACAAAAGAGAACCATAGCCTTAAGGGATTATAAGAGACTTAGGTGTGACATTGTAATGTTGCAGGAGACCCACTTCAAAAGAGGTCGAGAACCTCATGCCTCATTTCAGAAATTTGGTATTGCATACTTTTCCTCTGACAGCTCAAAACGTAATGGGGTGTGTATTATGATTAAAAAGAATTTTCCTTTTCAGGTCACGTCAATAGAAAAAGACAAAATGGGTAGATACTTAATTATCTCAGGACTTTTGCATAGGAAACTTATAACCCTAGTTAATATCTATGCCCCTAGCCTAGATGTCACCAGTTTCTTCCACCAGTTAGGCAACAAACTCTTAGAGTCACCTAGGGGTAGCTTGGTATTTGGAGGAGACTTTAACATTGCCCTAGACCCCACTATAGACTGCTCCTCTGGCAAATCTGCTATTCCCACCAAAACTTTAAAATTAATTAAGTCCAAATTGCACGCCCTGGCCATGCATGATATCTGGCGAATCCACCACCCGCATGACAAAGATTTCACTTTTTACTCCCACCCACATCAAAGTTACTCTAGGATTGATTACATACTGACAGATGTTACCAGCCTAATTCATGCACGACACTCTGATATACATCCCATAACGTGGTCCGACCATGCTATGGTCAGCTGTACATTTAATCTCCCCATAGACACCAATAATCCTCGGACTTGGAGACTTGATGAGTCTCTTTTAAACGACCCATTGGCTAAGATTAACTTAACTAAGTCCATTGAAGAGTACTTCAGAACAAACACCACCCCAGATATTTGCCAACAGCATATCTGGAACGCCCATAAGTGTGTCCTCAGGGGCGAATTGATCGCTCTAAAGGCGGCTAAGACAAAACAACAACAACTCTACCTAACCTCCTTACTCACTGACTTAAACAAACTTCAGGAAATACATAAAATGTTCCCAAAAGACCGTTCCCTCCAGGACAGCATAGAGCACAAACAGCAACAGCCCAATAGCTACCTGGGAAAAGAGGCTAAACGTAGTGCCTTATTTTTGAAAAAAACTTACTATGAAGGTGCTAACAAACAGGGTAAGCTGTTGGCCAGACAGCTCAGACGGAAAGCTCTCAGTAGATACATTTTACATATCAAAGACGAAAAGGGACAAGACCGATATACATCTAACGACATAGCAGACAGTTTTAAACAATATTACAGCTCACTCTACAACCTGTCCTCAAAATCACCTCCTCCTGCGAATTCCACTATTCTAAACTATCTATCTCAACTAAACCTACCCCAAATTAGTGAAGAACAAAAGGCCGACTTAGACGCTCCCATTTCCACTGACAAAATTAAACTAGCCATTAAATCATTGAAACCAGGTAAATCCCCAGGCCCAGACGGATTTGGTAACACCTACTACACATCCTTTAGAGACGTGCTAACACCACACCTCCTGGCTTATTTTCATAGCATAGATCAGGACAAACCCTTCCCTCCATCGGCCTTACAGGCCAACATTGCTCTGATACCAAAACCAAATAAACCTGTTGTGTCCATCCCTAACTATAGACCGATTTCCCTCTTAAATACGGATATCAAACTTTTTGCCAAAATCATTGCTAACAGACTTAACTTAATCTTACCCCACATTATCCACAGAGACCAGGTTGGCTTTGTACCATTCAGAGAAGCAAGAGACAACACAGTGCGTAATATGCACCTGTTGTGGCATGCTAAGACCAATCTTACTCCCTCACTCTGGATTTCCACAGACGCAGAGAAGGCCTTCGACAGAGTCGGATGGCCTTTTCTTGCTGCAACATTGAGGGCTTTCGGTCTTGGGGAGAAGACACTACATAGAATACTCGCGTTATACAACAAACCGAGCGCTAGGATAGCCCTTAACGGAATTCTATCTTCCCCGTTCCAGATAACAAACGGCACTAGGCAGGGCTGCCCCCTATCCCCCTTACTTTTCACATGCCTTATTGAGACTTTGGCGACCAAAATTAGGTCTAATAAAAACATACAAGGTCTGACTGTAGGAGACGAAGAATACAAGATGTCACTCTTCGCAGATGATGTCATGTTTTCCTTAACTACCCCATCCGAGTCAATTCCACATCTACTTGTGGAGCTGGAGACATTTCGAGTTCTTTCCAACTACAAAATTAATCATGACAAATCCGAAATGCTGGGAGTGGCTATTAGCTCCTCACTGGCAAACTTGATTTCTAAAATATGCCCATTCAAATGGAACAAAGATTCCCTTAAATATCTGGGGATTCATTTAGCAGATAATTTTGATTTAATTTGCATACAAAGAGAGAAGCGCTCTACCAGGAACGAACAACAGCTCAGTGGCTTGTTCTATGGCGATTTACCACCCGGAAGCAGCCTCTTTTAGACCAGTGTGCTTTTCACAGAAGAAAACTTTCCTGAAGTATATCAGTCTGATCCCGCCAAGTAAGGTCAGTCCAGCCCCGAAATACCAGGCAATTCTCCTCTGAACAAGGAACATGACAACCCCAGACGATCGTTTCGGCCTCCTATGGGCCTCGTCAGTGAGGTGCAGCCACATTCCTCCAAGCACACTGGGCAAGGAGTCCACGTCTGGTTTTCCCCATCACCCATAGGGAGACTTCCCCAGGGTCATAATAATTTGCATACAAAGAGAGAAGCGCTCTACCAGGAACGAACAACAGCTCAGTGGCTTGTTCTATGGCGATTTACCACCCGGAAGCAGCCTCTTTTAGACCAGTGTGCTTTTCACAGAAGAAAACTTTCCTGAAGTATATCAGTCTGATCCCGCCAAGTAAGGTCAGTCCAGCCCCGAAATACCAGGCAATTCTCCTCTGAACAAGGAACATGACAACCCCAGACGATCGTTTCGGCCTCCTATGGGCCTCGTCAGTGAGGTGCAGCCACATTCCTCCAAGCACACTGGGCAAGGAGTCCACGTCTGGTTTTCCCCATCACCCATAGGGAGACTTCCCCAGGGTCATAATAATTTGCATACAAAGAGAGAAGCGCTCTACCAGGAACGAACAACAGCTCAGTGGCTTGTTCTATGGCGATTTACCACCCGGAAGCAGCCTCTTTTAGACCAGTGTGCTTTTCACAGAAGAAAACTTTCCTGAAGTATATCAGTCTGATCCCGCCAAGTAAGGTCAGTCCAGCCCCGAAATACCAGGCAATTCTCCTCTGAACAAGGAACATGACAACCCCAGACGATCGTTTCGGCCTCCTATGGGCCTCGTCAGTGAGGTGCAGCCACATTCCTCCAAGCACACTGGGCAAGGAGTCCACGTCTGGTTTTCCCCATCACCCATAGGGAGACTTCCCCAGGGTCATAATAATTTGCATACAAAGAGAGAAGCGCTCTACCAGGAACGAACAACAGCTCAGTGGCTTGTTCTATGGCGATTTACCACCCGGAAGCAGCCTCTTTTAGACCAGTGTGCTTTTCACAGAAGAAAACTTTCCTGAAGTATATCAGTCTGATCCCGCCAAGTAAGGTCAGTCCAGCCCCGAAATACCAGGCAATTCTCCTCTGAACAAGGAACATGACAACCCCAGACGATCGTTTCGGCCTCCTATGGGCCTCGTCAGTGAGGTGCAGCCACATTCCTCCAAGCACACTGGGCAAGGAGTCCACGTCTGGTTTTCCCCATCACCCATAGGGAGACTTCCCCAGGGTCATAATAATTTGCATACAAAGAGAGAAGCGCTCTACCAGGAACGAACAACAGCTCAGTGGCTTGTTCTATGGCGATTTACCACCCGGAAGCAGCCTCTTTTAGACCAGTGTGCTTTTCACAGAAGAAAACTTTCCTGAAGTATATCAGTCTGATCCCGCCAAGTAAGGTCAGTCCAGCCCCGAAATACCAGGCAATTCTCCTCTGAACAAGGAACATGACAACCCCAGACGATCGTTTCGGCCTCCTATGGGCCTCGTCAGTGAGGTGCAGCCACATTCCTCCAAGCACACTGGGCAAGGAGTCCACGTCTGGTTTTCCCCATCACCCATAGGGAGACTTCCCCAGGGTCATAATAATTTGCATACAAAGAGAGAAGCGCTCTACCAGGAACGAACAACAGCTCAGTGGCTTGTTCTATGGCGATTTACCACCCGGAAGCAGCCTCTTTTAGACCAGTGTGCTTTTCACAGAAGAAAACTTTCCTGAAGTATATCAGTCTGATCCCGCCAAGTAAGGTCAGTCCAGCCCCGAAATACCAGGCAATTCTCCTCTGAACAAGGAACATGACAACCCCAGACGATCGTTTCGGCCTCCTATGGGCCTCGTCAGTGAGGTGCAGCCACATTCCTCCAAGCACACTGGGCAAGGAGTCCACGTCTGGTTTTCCCCATCACCCATAGGGAGACTTCCCCAGGGTCATAATAATTTGCATACAAAGAGAGAAGCGCTCTACCAGGAACGAACAACAGCTCAGTGGCTTGTTCTATGGCGATTTACCACCCGGAAGCAGCCTCTTTTAGACCAGTGTGCTTTTCACAGAAGAAAACTTTCCTGAAGTATATCAGTCTGATCCCGCCAAGTAAGGTCAGTCCAGCCCCGAAATACCAGGCAATTCTCCTCTGAACAAGGAACATGACAACCCCAGACGATCGTTTCGGCCTCCTATGGGCCTCGTCAGTGAGGTGCAGCCACATTCCTCCAAGCACACTGGGCAAGGAGTCCACGTCTGGTTTTCCCCATCACCCATAGGGAGACTTCCCCAGGGTCATAATAATTTGCATACAAAGAGAGAAGCGCTCTACCAGGAACGAACAACAGCTCAGTGGCTTGTTCTATGGCGATTTACCACCCGGAAGCAGCCTCTTTTAGACCAGTGTGCTTTTCACAGAAGAAAACTTTCCTGAAGTATATCAGTCTGATCCCGCCAAGTAAGGTCAGTCCAGCCCCGAAATACCAGGCAATTCTCCTCTGAACAAGGAACATGACAACCCCAGACGATCGTTTCGGCCTCCTATGGGCCTCGTCAGTGAGGTGCAGCCACATTCCTCCAAGCACACTGGGCAAGGAGTCCACGTCTGGTTTTCCCCATCACCCATAGGGAGACTTCCCCAGGGTCATAATAATTTGCATACAAAGAGAGAAGCGCTCTACCAGGAACGAACAACAGCTCAGTGGCTTGTTCTATGGCGATTTACCACCCGGAAGCAGCCTCTTTTAGACCAGTGTGCTTTTCACAGAAGAAAACTTTCCTGAAGTATATCAGTCTGATCCCGCCAAGTAAGGTCAGTCCAGCCCCGAAATACCAGGCAATTCTCCTCTGAACAAGGAACATGACAACCCCAGACGATCGTTTCGGCCTCCTATGGGCCTCGTCAGTGAGGTGCAGCCACATTCCTCCAAGCACACTGGGCAAGGAGTCCACGTCTGGTTTTCCCCATCACCCATAGGGAGACTTCCCCAGGGTCATAATAATTTGCATACAAAGAGAGAAGCGCTCTACCAGGAACGAACAACAGCTCAGTGGCTTGTTCTATGGCGATTTACCACCCGGAAGCAGCCTCTTTTAGACCAGTGTGCTTTTCACAGAAGAAAACTTTCCTGAAGTATATCAGTCTGATCCCGCCAAGTAAGGTCAGTCCAGCCCCGAAATACCAGGCAATTCTCCTCTGAACAAGGAACATGACAACCCCAGACGATCGTTTCGGCCTCCTATGGGCCTCGTCAGTGAGGTGCAGCCACATTCCTCCAAGCACACTGGGCAAGGAGTCCACGTCTGGTTTTCCCCATCACCCATAGGGAGACTTCCCCAGGGTCATAATAATTTGCATACAAAGAGAGAAGCGCTCTACCAGGAACGAACAACAGCTCAGTGGCTTGTTCTATGGCGATTTACCACCCGGAAGCAGCCTCTTTTAGACCAGTGTGCTTTTCACAGAAGAAAACTTTCCTGAAGTATATCAGTCTGATCCCGCCAAGTAAGGTCAGTCCAGCCCCGAAATACCAGGCAATTCTCCTCTGAACAAGGAACATGACAACCCCAGACGATCGTTTCGGCCTCCTATGGGCCTCGTCAGTGAGGTGCAGCCACATTCCTCCAAGCACACTGGGCAAGGAGTCCACGTCTGGTTTTCCCCATCACCCATAGGGAGACTTCCCCAGGGTCATAATAATTTGCATACAAAGAGAGAAGCGCTCTACCAGGAACGAACAACAGCTCAGTGGCTTGTTCTATGGCGATTTACCACCCGGAAGCAGCCTCTTTTAGACCAGTGTGCTTTTCACAGAAGAAAACTTTCCTGAAGTATATCAGTCTGATCCCGCCAAGTAAGGTCAGTCCAGCCCCGAAATACCAGGCAATTCTCCTCTGAACAAGGAACATGACAACCCCAGACGATCGTTTCGGCCTCCTATGGGCCTCGTCAGTGAGGTGCAGCCACATTCCTCCAAGCACACTGGGCAAGGAGTCCACGTCTGGTTTTCCCCATCACCCATAGGGAGACTTCCCCAGGGTCATAATAATTTGCATACAAAGAGAGAAGCGCTCTACCAGGAACGAACAACAGCTCAGTGGCTTGTTCTATGGCGATTTACCACCCGGAAGCAGCCTCTTTTAGACCAGTGTGCTTTTCACAGAAGAAAACTTTCCTGAAGTATATCAGTCTGATCCCGCCAAGTAAGGTCAGTCCAGCCCCGAAATACCAGGCAATTCTCCTCTGAACAAGGAACATGACAACCCCAGACGATCGTTTCGGCCTCCTATGGGCCTCGTCAGTGAGGTGCAGCCACATTCCTCCAAGCACACTGGGCAAGGAGTCCACGTCTGGTTTTCCCCATCACCCATAGGGAGACTTCCCCAGGGTCATAATAATTTGCATACAAAGAGAGAAGCGCTCTACCAGGAACGAACAACAGCTCAGTGGCTTGTTCTATGGCGATTTACCACCCGGAAGCAGCCTCTTTTAGACCAGTGTGCTTTTCACAGAAGAAAACTTTCCTGAAGTATATCAGTCTGATCCCGCCAAGTAAGGTCAGTCCAGCCCCGAAATACCAGGCAATTCTCCTCTGAACAAGGAACATGACAACCCCAGACGATCGTTTCGGCCTCCTATGGGCCTCGTCAGTGAGGTGCAGCCACATTCCTCCAAGCACACTGGGCAAGGAGTCCACGTCTGGTTTTCCCCATCACCCATAGGGAGACTTCCCCAGGGTCATAATAATTTGCATACAAAGAGAGAAGCGCTCTACCAGGAACGAACAACAGCTCAGTGGCTTGTTCTATGGCGATTTACCACCCGGAGCGCTTCTCTCTTTGTATGCAAATTATTATGACCCTGGGGAAGTCTCCCTATGGGTGATGGGGGAAACCAGACGTGGACTCCTTGCCCAGTGTGCTTAGAGGAATGTGGCTGCACCTCACTGACGAGGCCCATAGAAGGCCGAAACGATCGTCTGGGGTTGTCATGTTCCTTGTTCAGAGGAGAATTGCCTGGTATTTCGGGGCTGGACTGACCTTACTTGGCGGGATCAGACTGATATACTTCAGGAAAGTTTTCTTCTGTGAAAAGCACACTGGTCTAAAAGAGGCTGCTTCCGGGTGGTAAATCGCCATAGAACAAGCCACTGAGCTGTTGTTCGTTCCTGGTAGAGCGCTTCTCTCTTTGTATGCAAATTATTATGACCCTGGGGAAGTCTCCCTATGGGTGATGGGGGAAACCAGACGTGGACTCCTTGCCCAGTGTGCTTAGAGGAATGTGGCTGCACCTCACTGACGAGGCCCATAGAAGGCCGAAACGATCGTCTGGGGTTGTCATGTTCCTTGTTCAGAGGAGAATTGCCTGGTATTTCGGGGCTGGACTGACCTTACTTGGCGGGATCAGACTGATATACTTCAGGAAAGTTTTCTTCTGTGAAAAGCACACTGGTCTAAAAGAGGCTGCTTCCGGGTGGTAAATCGCCATAGAACAAGCCACTGAGCTGTTGTTCGTTCCTGGTAGAGCGCTTCTCTCTTTGTATGCAAATTATTATGACCCTGGGGAAGTCTCCCTATGGGTGATGGGGGAAACCAGACGTGGACTCCTTGCCCAGTGTGCTTAGAGGAATGTGGCTGCACCTCACTGACGAGGCCCATAGAAGGCCGAAACGATCGTCTGGGGTTGTCATGTTCCTTGTTCAGAGGAGAATTGCCTGGTATTTCGGGGCTGGACTGACCTTACTTGGCGGGATCAGACTGATATACTTCAGGAAAGTTTTCTTCTGTGAAAAGCACACTGGTCTAAAAGAGGCTGCTTCCGGGTGGTAAATCGCCATAGAACAAGCCACTGAGCTGTTGTTCGTTCCTGGTAGAGCGCTTCTCTCTTTGTATGCAAATTATTATGACCCTGGGGAAGTCTCCCTATGGGTGATGGGGGAAACCAGACGTGGACTCCTTGCCCAGTGTGCTTAGAGGAATGTGGCTGCACCTCACTGACGAGGCCCATAGAAGGCCGAAACGATCGTCTGGGGTTGTCATGTTCCTTGTTCAGAGGAGAATTGCCTGGTATTTCGGGGCTGGACTGACCTTACTTGGCGGGATCAGACTGATATACTTCAGGAAAGTTTTCTTCTGTGAAAAGCACACTGGTCTAAAAGAGGCTGCTTCCGGGTGGTAAATCGCCATAGAACAAGCCACTGAGCTGTTGTTCGTTCCTGGTAGAGCGCTTCTCTCTTTGTATGCAAATTATTATGACCCTGGGGAAGTCTCCCTATGGGTGATGGGGGAAACCAGACGTGGACTCCTTGCCCAGTGTGCTTAGAGGAATGTGGCTGCACCTCACTGACGAGGCCCATAGAAGGCCGAAACGATCGTCTGGGGTTGTCATGTTCCTTGTTCAGAGGAGAATTGCCTGGTATTTCGGGGCTGGACTGACCTTACTTGGCGGGATCAGACTGATATACTTCAGGAAAGTTTTCTTCTGTGAAAAGCACACTGGTCTAAAAGAGGCTGCTTCCGGGTGGTAAATCGCCATAGAACAAGCCACTGAGCTGTTGTTCGTTCCTGGTAGAGCGCTTCTCTCTTTGTATGCAAATTATTATGACCCTGGGGAAGTCTCCCTATGGGTGATGGGGGAAACCAGACGTGGACTCCTTGCCCAGTGTGCTTAGAGGAATGTGGCTGCACCTCACTGACGAGGCCCATAGAAGGCCGAAACGATCGTCTGGGGTTGTCATGTTCCTTGTTCAGAGGAGAATTGCCTGGTATTTCGGGGCTGGACTGACCTTACTTGGCGGGATCAGACTGATATACTTCAGGAAAGTTTTCTTCTGTGAAAAGCACACTGGTCTAAAAGAGGCTGCTTCCGGGTGGTAAATCGCCATAGAACAAGCCACTGAGCTGTTGTTCGTTCCTGGTAGAGCGCTTCTCTCTTTGTATGCAAATTATTATGACCCTGGGGAAGTCTCCCTATGGGTGATGGGGGAAACCAGACGTGGACTCCTTGCCCAGTGTGCTTAGAGGAATGTGGCTGCACCTCACTGACGAGGCCCATAGAAGGCCGAAACGATCGTCTGGGGTTGTCATGTTCCTTGTTCAGAGGAGAATTGCCTGGTATTTCGGGGCTGGACTGACCTTACTTGGCGGGATCAGACTGATATACTTCAGGAAAGTTTTCTTCTGTGAAAAGCACACTGGTCTAAAAGAGGCTGCTTCCGGGTGGTAAATCGCCATAGAACAAGCCACTGAGCTGTTGTTTGTTCCTGGTAGAGCGCTTCTCTCTTTGTATGCAAATTATTATGACCCTGGGGAAGTCTCCCTATGGGTGATGGGGGAAACCAGACGTGGACTCCTTGCCCAGTGTGCTTAGAGGAATGTGGCTGCACCTCACTGACGAGGCCCATAGAAGGCCGAAACGATCGTCTGGGGTTGTCATGTTCCTTGTTCAGAGGAGAATTGCCTGGTATTTCGGGGCTGGACTGACCTTACTTGGCGGGATCAGACTGATATACTTCAGGAAAGTTTTCTTCTGTGAAAAGCACACTGGTCTAAAAGAGGCTGCTTCCGGGTGGTAAATCGCCATAGAACAAGCCACTGAGCTGTTGTTCGTTCCTGGTAGAGCGCTTCTCTCTTTGTATGCAAATTATTATGACCCTGGGGAAGTCTCCCTATGGGTGATGGGGGAAACCAGACGTGGACTCCTTGCCCAGTGTGCTTAGAGGAATGTGGCTGCACCTCACTGACGAGGCCCATAGAAGGCCGAAACGATCGTCTGGGGTTGTCATGTTCCTTGTTCAGAGGAGAATTGCCTGGTATTTCGGGGCTGGACTGACCTTACTTGGCGGGATCAGACTGATATACTTCAGGAAAGTTTTCTTCTGTGAAAAGCACACTGGTCTAAAAGAGGCTGCTTCCGGGTGGTAAATCGCCATAGAACAAGCCACTGAGCTGTTGTTCGTTCCTGGTAGAGCGCTTCTCTCTTTGTATGCAAATTATTATGACCCTGGGGAAGTCTCCCTATGGGTGATGGGGGAAACCAGACGTGGACTCCTTGCCCAGTGTGCTTAGAGGAATGTGGCTGCACCTCACTGACGAGGCCCATAGAAGGCCGAAACGATCGTCTGGGGTTGTCATGTTCCTTGTTCAGAGGAGAATTGCCTGGTATTTCGGGGCTGGACTGACCTTACTTGGCGGGATCAGACTGATATACTTCAGGAAAGTTTTCTTCTGTGAAAAGCACACTGGTCTAAAAGAGGCTGCTTCCGGGTGGTAAATCGCCATAGAACAAGCCACTGAGCTGTTGTTCGTTCCTGGTAGAGCGCTTCTCTCTTTGTATGCAAATTTTGATTTAATGTTCAAGCTGAATTACTCAGCTATAAAAACTGCATTAGTTCGGGACCTTTCATCCTGGACAAGGAACCGTTTATCCTGGTTAGGGAGGATAAACACAATCAAAATGAATGCCTTTCCCAGACTGCTATATATTATGCAGACCCTCCCCATCCAACTCCCTAACACATACATACCACAGATGCAACAACTGTTTAGTTCATTCATCTGGAATAGGCGACCCCCCAGAATAAACAAACTCGTGATGTCCCGCTCCACAACTCAGGGAGGCCTGGGGGTCCCCGATATTGACTTGTACCATAGATCAATATTCCTCCAGAGGGTTCTCGACTGGAGGATTCACGGGAGTCACAAGAGGTGGGTTTCACTAGAAGAAAAACTTAACCCAGATTTTAATCTTCCCTCCTTGTGTTGGAACCCAGGCTTCCAATCTTCACTCAAACTAATTAAAAACCCGATCACACGAGAAACCCTGAAAGTATGGGATTCCACTAATAAGACAAACCCATATATTTCCTCCTGCCCAGGCCCCTTAACATCATTGCTCCACAATGATGAGTTCACCCTTCCTCCCCTACCGACCGACGCAGGAACACTCAACAAGAGTCATGACATCCCCCTGTGGTCCTTGACTAACAACGAACAGATAAAAACTCAAGAGCTATTACTAGACTCTGGTCAGAGCTGGGCCAAAAACTGGTTTTCATACAGAAGGGTGCACCACTATCTCACAACTCACCCACAGCGTTTGAACATGTTGCGACCACTTACCAACATTGAAAAACTATACACATCTTCCCCTCCGGTTAGGCACTGCCTTTCCCACATTTACAACATTATCACCCAACTGCCCCCAGGTGACTTACCTCGCTCCATAGAAATGTGGGAGAAGGAACTAGGAGTTATCATAACACCCCAGACAGCAACTAACATCTTTCATAATATTAAATCCGCCTCCATGTCAGCCTCCATTAAAGAAATTAACTACAAGTTATTACATGGCTGGTACCTGACCCCCAGGAGAATCCACAAACTCTTTCCAAAATCCAATAACCGTTGTTGGAGGTGTGGCCACCATGGTAGCGGAATGAGTCATATGTGGTGGTGGTGCTCCCAGGTCCACTGGCTATGGCGTTCAGTGATCTCAGAGATAGAACAAATTTTTCAATTTACCCTCCCTCTGGACCCCCTGGTCTGGTTGTTAAACAAATCTATTAAATTGCCCCACTCCCACTTTACTCCCCTGTTAAAAATTATGAGAAACAGCTTAAAGGTTTTAATTGCACTAAACTGGAGATCTCCCGATGTCCCTTCAGTGGCCACTTGGCGTAATAAGGTCTCAGACCTGATAGAACTGGAAGAATATGGTTCCTTTTTAACGGGCAAGAGGGATCAATTTATAGAACTCCAAATTACTTGGGAAAATTATATTAAATCTAATACCCTAAAACAGGCCACCTGACGACGTTACGAGCTCTCTTGATTCAAAGCCCTGACAGACATTATCCATGTTCGAGTGCAATTTATGAAAGATGTCTCCAGGTAGACACGATCATTCCACAGGCTGAGCATTGAGATGGTATTACTACTGTTAGCATAGGCATATTAGGTTTTCCTTAGTTCAGTAAAAGTTTAAAACAAGATTCCAAGATGCACTATTCGCAAATTGTATTTTTTTTTTTATGTATGATTGATTATGTGATTATTTTCATTGTAATTTTCATGTTTTGTTGTTCTAACTGTATCACGGTCTCTTAATAAAAACATGTTGAAAAAAAAAAAAAAAATCCTAACACTAACCACTGAAGATCCACTTACCGGGAGAAGTCTTCATCCAAGTGGCAAGATGTCCTCAACGAAGCCGGCAGAAGTGGTCCTCCAGACAGGCAGAAGTGGTCCTCCAGACGGGCAAAGTCTTCATCCAGACGGCATCTTCTATCTTCATCCTTCCGACGTGGAGCGGGTCCATCTTCAAGACATCTCGTATGGAGCATCCTCTTCCAACGACGACTACCCGACAAATGAAGGTACCTTTAAGTGACGTCACCAATATGGCGTCCCTTAGATTCCGATTGGCTGATAGAATTCTATCAGCCAATCGGAATTAAGGTTGAAAAAATCCTACTGGCTGATGCAATCAGTCGTCGTTGGAAGAGAATGTTCCGCGTCGGATGTCTTGAAGATGTTCCCGCTCCGTGTCGGAAGGATGAAGATAGAAGATGCCGTCTAAATGAAGACTTCTGCCCGTCTGGAGGACCACTTCTGCCCGTCTGGAGGACCACTTCTGCTGGCTTCGTTGAGGACATCTTGCCGCTTAGACATTTTTTTTTTGCCGGCTCTCCCCATTGAAGCTGTTTTTACTTTTAATTCAGCTTTCAGATTTACCCAACTTTGGTTTGATATTACTGTGGGATATTTTATTTCTTGCCTGTTCATTCCATAGTTAGAGCATAATAATTTTTTGCTCATAAGTTAATTATCATACTTTACAATTCTACTTGTGCCTGTTTGTAATTGCTGGTTTTCTACAATATCCACTATAATATAGCTAGTGTCAGTGACAGATTACTCTGTCAGAATAGATAACTACAACTAGTCTTATGCAATTGGTACTTGAACCATTTAGCACTATTGTTCATTTAAATTTATACTTATCGCTAGTATGTCAAAAATATTCCTCCACCTCACATCCATCATTATATTCAGTGAGATGAGCTGTTTCGGAGTCTAAGGGCTCAATTTATCAAAGCCCTATGGCTGCAAGTTCTCACAAGAACTTGCTTGCCATAATTTAACAAGCAGCGGTCACCAGACCGCCGCTTTCCTAACCTCTTCGCCACCTCTAAGGTGGCAAAATTCAATCTCTGCGGTCTAGTCCGACCGAGGATATTGACAGCTCTTGCCCGCGTGTGATTGGCTGTGTGCGGGCAGGGGGCGGGATTGCACGCAAGAGCAAAATTGCGCTCGTGTGCAATGGTGATTACCTGAAAATACTTTTGCTCCGCCACAGACGAGCTGAGGCGTGCAGGGGCGCGTATACGTGCCCCTGTCCGCCTTAGCTTTGATAAATCTAGCCCTTATTCCTCTACTTATGCAGTTGCTCAATAAGATAATTCCAGAGTTTACATATTAAATTTCAACTATTGAGATTATATTATAAAACAGATTTCATGGGTAGATTTATTAATAGTCGAGCGGTCATGATTCACTGTCAGAATTTAACATTGCACAAACATTTCTAGTGAAATACTTGTGCAATTCCGCCCCCTGCTCACTGGCGGCTAATCGGCCGCTAACAGGGGCTGTCAGTCATTATTTGACCGCTGCTTCTTAACTTCCATTCAGGCAAGCCATGAACAATGGTGCTCCGAAGCAGCATCCACTGCTTAATTAATGGAGCCCTATTACTCATCATGAGGTTTGCCTATTTATGAAGATTTGTCTTGATCTGATGCAACTATTTTGATAGGAATGTATGACTAAGGCTATAATGCTTTGCAGAAAGTAGAGATGTATTAAGAAGATACCATATTGATTATTTGACTTTTATGGCTCATAAAAAATATATCTTAAAAAATGAATAATTTGACCAGTGTTTACAGCCCTTTTCGTAATGTGTTGTTTCTGTTTGGTTCCAATTTTTTTTTACTTACTAATACCGTGTTAGGAACATCATAATTATTAATTAGACTACTTGTTTAATTATTAATAGTTATTTGTCATATTTGTTCACTTGCAAGTAAATGTATAAACAATGAGGAGTACATCGAGAAATACCGTTGTGATATATAAAATCATGTACTATATGACTTTTTTGCTTATTATTTGCATGCAGTTAAGAAAACTTCAAGTAAAAAAAACAAAAAAACAAAGCAGCCAGGCAGTTTCTGAAAAATGGCAGAAGAGCTTGCACTCAGTTTCATAAAGCCAGCAGGAGGAGGCAAAGAGCACCCCAGCAAAGCTGTTAAGTGTAACTTCCCTTACCCATAATCCCCAGTCATTCTCTTTGCCTCTGTCAATGGAGGAGTGCAAAGTCGGTGTCTGAAGATATTTAATTCTTGCATGGGTACTTTTCCCTGCAAGCAAGGATTGGGGTCTAGCAGAGTCCATGTCAATCTCTTTAGTAAGAGTAGTGGTGACTTTTAGCAGTTAAAAGGCGACAAGGTAGTCTTTGCTTTACTTTTAACACTTGCTACCCCTTTGCAGAAAGCCAGGGTTGGTTACTCTGATCCTTCTTTTACTACAGGTCCCTGACAGGCAGTGGAGAACCGGTCCCACCTTAGTGTAGTAGAAAGAGAAACAGAACAACAGTGGAGGGGTGCACATAGGATCTGAGGACACTGCCAGGTCCCCAAGGAATATGTAAATACAGTAAAAGAAATCCTCAGCACTCCAAATTTCTTTTATGGCAATTTATTGTTACCAAGTATTGACGTTTCGGGGTCACAGCCCCTTATTCATGCTTGATACATTAATAGTTACATTGTTGTCTTTTAAACCTCTTAACTTTGGCGCCAATGCACCTAGACTGGAGCTCTAGCTCTATCTACTGGCAGTCTAACAGTATTACATTCAATAAAAAAACTTTGTTTACATGCATATTCACAGATATATAACAACTTAATCTAATAATTAATACTAAAACTTATATATAGATGCTGTTAATTTTATCTTATGGATCATTATATTTAGTATGGTATATCAGAACAGTAGTGACCGTCTATTTAGAAATAACAAGACAGGTCATAGTCCCTATTTAGTCCCCTAGGGGCAAGAGTCTCCAATTTGTGGATCCACCACATTACCTTTTGATTAAGTAACCGTTCCCTATCTAGACCACTTCTATCGGGCTTGATATGGTCTATGACCTGCCATCTGAGTTGGCTTATACTATGCCCTTTATCCAGAAAGTGTCTAGAGAGGGGAGCCTCAAAGTTCTTACATCTGATGTTGGAGCGATGTTGGCTCATTCTATCCCTTATTTATCTGGTCGTCACTCCAATGTATACCATGGGACAGGGACATTTAAATAAATAAACTACATAGGTAGTCTCACAGGTAAAATAACCATTTATGTTGTATTTTTTGCCACTATGGGGATGATGAAAATTTATACCCCTTATTAAAGAATTGCAACTCATGCAATTCAAACATGGAAAAGCTCATGTTCTTTTGCTACCTAAGGTGGTCTGTTTTAGTTCTTTACCTGGTCCTATGTCAGTCTTTATAAGGTGATCCCTAAGGCTCTTGACTCTTTTATGGGCCATTAATGGGGGTTCTTCAAATTGAACTATATCCTTGTTACATTCCTTAAGGATATGCCAATTCTGCCTAATGAGACCAGTAATTTTATCACTAAGTGGATTGTATTGACTAACAAATACCATTCTATTATCTTTGTTCCTATGTGTTATTTCTCTAGTTTTATGCAATGTCACTATTTATTGGCCATTTCTTTTAGCCTAGTCTTCTGTCTGTCTTTGTCACTTACAATTCCCTTGACCCTGAGAAGCTGACTTTTGGGTAAGGAATCAACTAGTGGTCTAGGGTGAAAGGGAACAAGGTCTAAGATTCTATTCAAATCTATATGTGGTTCACAAAAAGGAAGCAGCTTTTCGTCCTAGATCTCAAGTGTCTCAACAAATTCCTCAGGGTTCTGTCCTTCAAGATGGAAACTATTTGCTCCATTCTTCCACTGGTCCAGGAGAGTCAGTTCATGCTGACCATAGACCTGAAGGACGCGTATCTACATGTTCCCATTCACAGGGATTATCATCAGTTTCTCAGATTTGCTTCTGGACAAGCATTTGCAGTTTGTTGCCCTTCCGTTTGGTCTGGCCACGGCTCCCAGAATATTCACAAAGGTTCTGGGAGCGCTATTGGTGGTAATCAGATCCCAGGGAATTACTGTGGCGCCTTATCTAGACGACATTCTGGTTCAGTCGTCATCTTTTCAACTAGCACAATCTCATACAGAGATGATGGGGTTTTTTTCTATGTTCCCAGGGGTGGAAGGTGAATCTGGAAAAGAGTTATCTAGTTCCATCTACAACAGTGTGTTTCCTAGGGACAATAATAGATTCCCTGTCCATGGAGATTTTCCTGACGGAGGTCAGAAAGTCCAAGCTTCTTGCTTCCTCTTTCTCTCCATGCTTTTTGTCCATCAGTGGTTCAATGCATGGAGGTGATTGGTCTGATGGTGGCTTCCATGGACATCATTCCTTTTGCTCTGTTCCATCTGCATCTGCTGCAACTTTGCATGCTTTGTCAATTGAACAGAGACTATTCTGATTTATCGCAGAGGATAAATCTTGACCCTCTGACAAAAGGATCTCTTTTGTGGTGGATGTCTCTGGATCATCTGTCTCAGGCACTTGCCTCCTGAGAACTTCCTGGGTTATTGTGACAACAGATGCCAGCCTGTCAGGCTGGGGAGCTGTTTGGGGTTCTCTAAAGGCTCAGGGCCTGTGGTCTCGGGAAGAGTCTTCTCTTCCCATAAACATCTTGGAGTTTAAACCAATTTTCAATGCCTTGACAGCTTGGCCTCAATTGTCTTTAGTCCGGTTTAACAGATTCCAGTCGGACAACATCACCTCATGGCTTATATCAACCATCAGGGAGGAACTCGGAGTTCCTTGGCCATGAAGTAGGTGATTCAAATTCTGCAGTGGGCGGAAGCTCAATATTGTCTTCTATCTGCCATCCACATTCCAGGAGTGAAGAATTGGGAGGCAGATTTTCTGAGCAGACAGACCTTTCATTTTCAGAGTGGGGTCTCCATCTGGAAGTGTTATTTTAGATAACCCTCAGGTGGGGGGTTCCAGAGTTGGTTCTGATGGCGTCCCACCAAAATTCCAAGGTTCCAAAGTACGGTTCAAGGTCAAGAGATCCTCAGGCCATTCTGATAGATGCTCTAGCGGTTCCATGGATGTTTTCTCTGGCTTACCTGTTTCCTCCGTTTGCTCTCCTTCTACAAGTCATTGCTCATATAAAAAGTGAGAGAACATTGGAAATCCTAATAGCTCCTGCATGGCCTCTCAGGATCTGGTTCGTGGATCTGGTACGGATGTCATCTCTACCACCCTGGAGGTTACCTCTGAGGAAGGACCTTCTAATTCAGGGTCCTTACCTCCATCCAAACCTAGATTCTCTGAAGCTGACTGCTTGGAGATTGCATGCCTAGTTCTGTCTAAATGTGGCTTTTCTGAAGCAGTCATTGAAACTATGCTCCAAGCTCACAAACATGTTACTTGCAAGATTTACCATAAGGTATGGTGTAAATATTTTTATTGGTGCAAATCTAAAGGGTTCTCCTGGAGCCGGGTGAGGATTCCCCAGATTTTGCATTTTCTTCAGCATGGCCTGGAGAAAGGTTTATGGGTCAGTACTCTAAAGGGTCAGATTTCTGCCCTATCTATCCTTGCACAAATGTCTGGCAAACTTACTAGATGTTCAAACCTTTATTCAGGCCCAGGTTAGAATCAGGCCTTTGTTTAAACATGTTGCTCCCCTGTGGAACCTTAATCCAGTTCTTAAAGTTTTGCAGCAGGCTCCGTTTGAGCCGATGCATGTTGTTGATATTAAGTTGTCATATTGGAAGGTTTTGTTTCTTCTTGCTATTCTTGCTTCTTGCTATTTCTTCTGCTCGCAGAGTGTCTGAACTTTCAGCTCTGCAGTGTGATTCCCCGTACCTTATTGTTCATGCTGATAAGGCAGTTCTTCGTACCAAATTGGGTTTTCTCCCTAAGGTGGTGGCGGATCGAAACATTAATCAGGAAATTTTGTTTCCTTCTTTTTGTCCTAATCCTTATTCTCATAAGGAACCTCTTCTGCATAACTTAGATGTTGTGTGAGCTCTAAAATTTTACTTACAAATTACTAAAGAATTTTGGCAATCTTCTGCCCTTTTTGTTGTTTTTTTTCTGGAAAACATAAGGGTTAGAAGGCCACGTCTACTACTCTGTCTCTTTGGTTGAGAAGTTTGATTTGTTTGACTTATGAGACTGCTGGACAGCAGCCTCCTGAGAGAATTATGGCTCATTCCACTAGGGCTGTCTCCTCTTCTTGGGCTTTAAAAAATTAAGTTTCTGTGGAACAAATTTGAAAGGCAGCTACATGGTCCTCTGTGCATACTTTTTCCAAATTCTCCAAATTTGATACTTTTGCCTCGACTGAGGCTTCTTTTGGGAGAAAGGTTCTTCAAGCGGTGGTGCCATCTGTTTAGGTCCTCCTGTCTTTTTATCCCTCCCTGTTCATTCTGTATCCTCCAACTTGGGTATTGGTTCACACTAGTAATTGGAATGACGTCATGGACTCTCCATGTCTTAGGAAAGAAAACAAAATTTATGCTTACCTGAAAAATGTATTTATTTGTGGACATGGAGAGTCCACGACCCATCCCTCTTTTTAACTATAATTCAGCAGTTTTTCTGAGTAAACCTCAGGTACTTTTATTTGTGTTTTCTTCTTTTTCCATTTTCCTTCTGCCGAATGACTGGGGATTATGGGTAAAAGGAGTGACACTTAACAGCATGGCTGGGGTGCTCTTTGCCTCCTCCTGCTGGCCAGGAGTTGAATTCCCACTAGTAATTTGAATTAAGTTGTGGAATCTCCATGTCCAGAAAGAAAGAAACTTATCAGGTAAGCATAAATTTTGATTTTATAAAAATACAATTAATTAAAAAACACCATATTATGTATAGCTTAATATTAGAGCCAAATAATAAGAACAAAGGCAAAATCTTTATAAAGTGATCACAAAATTATATAAAAGTAACCACATACCAATGTATCCATTAAAACATTTCACCCATTATAGCAAGCAGCTTAAATAAAATGTTCCCTGCTTAGTTACATTATGGTTTGCCACAATTTAAGGGACAATTGGTTGGGCTTACACTACCCAAGCTATAAAATGTCTCAATTGTTTATCAGCACATGGAGTATAATGATAATAAACTCCATAAAAGCAGCCAAAAAAAGAAAATAGAAAAAAATATATATGATTCAATTTTATTAATAACAAATGGTAGCACTCTAATATATGAAAGTGTTTGCATACTGTTGGGATATTTAAAAAAAAAAAAAAGTTAAGTGTTAGGCTGTACTAAATGTTAGTTTCTTCAGTGCAGTTTTTCAAAAGCATAATAATGAATCTCTATACAAGTTGTAATGAAACACCATCCTCATATTTGTTAAGAAAATTAATGGAAGGTTATATGCTAATTACTGCTCTGCCAGTGCCTATTAGAGACATTATTTAATGATTAAGAACTTTTTTCTTGAACACTTTGCATAGAAATTTTGATTTCAGCAGATATTAGGCTTTTTATAATGCTTGTCTGACAATGGCATGTGTGTCAAGAACCTTTTTGTTCCAATATAAATCTGTACAAGGAAGATACTGAGAACTACCGTGCTGCTGCAAAATAAAGACAGTAACGACAATATCTTCTTAAATCTGAAATCTGCACTTCACAACATGTGAAAACCTATGTCATATGTCAGACCTGGCATGTCATTCATTAGCTTTTTTTGTTTGCTCTTATTTTTCAAATGTGTCATGTTTGACACTTTTTTTCCCCCACGTGTATGCAGTGTTGAGATTGATGTTAGTTGTTTTTCATGTGTTTGGCTCCATTTAATGTTGTTGTTCCATTTGGCTTGGACATTCCTAGCTGAACATGTGACCTTGGCTTGCTCCTGATGACTCTTCTGCTGCCTGATTTCAATTTTGAACGGCTTTCAAAATATATGGCCTTTGTAGCAAATACACAATTTTACAAGGATCTGATGAGTAATGAAGGGTATTTGATGAATATATATCTCACCAGTTCCTCCATATTCAATTAGAAACTGGAATACATTTTACAAGGCTAGTGAGATATACCTTGAACAGTGTATATCAAACACTGCAAGGTCTGCATCTCTTTGAAATTCATGGTTGTGCTTTAATATTATGTGTGATTCATCTGATCGAGATTAAAGGAAGATAAAACACACTGAGATTGTAATAAAATGCTTAATTATCCATAACAAACCCTTTACTAAATATGTTAATTTAATTTAGCTCTTAAAATTGTGTGTTTTTTCTTCTAACTCTGGGAATTGAAACTCCAGACATCACATGGCCAGTTGAGGGGAGTTTCGCCATTGGGGTAACAAATAAGGTGTTAATCTATCCTGAATAATTTAAAGTATGTATGACTGATATATTAGCAATTCTGTAAGACAACAAAAAAGCCTTGTTATTACATGGGGCAAGATTACAAGTTGTGCGGTATGAGCTTTCCGCGTGCGATATGGTCTTTTCACAATCAATTTTCATTGCGCAGATATTACAGGTCTTGAAAAATCGCCACTGTGCAATTGCGAAAAACAGATTTGCCGCACAGCTAGTACTCTTTCCCATGGTGTTTAATTGTCCTTTAAGCTGCCATACAAAATATAACATGTTTTTTGTTTTAATTCAAGACTGTAAAAGACACATAGAACATCACTGCATTCTACAAATTGAGCTATTAAACCCTACTTAATTGAGAATTAAAATGTCTATTAACCTCAAAACATTTTAATGCAATTAGCTCGCAGCTTTCAAGCATGAGTTGGAAGCCTCATCACTGATATATAGATATAGTATCCTTATTAAATACACATAAGAGAGGATCTTGCTAACACATAGGCCAAATTTTATGTTGCAATAAGGTTGTGGTGGATGATATCTGGACATTAATGTTATATGTGGGTTAATTGACCCAAATGAGAAAGAGTTAAAAAAAAAAAAAACACTAAATTATGAAATAAAAAAACCACATTATCAAAAATAAAAAAAGAATGACACCTAATCTAATAGCTCTATTAAAATAAAAAAAATCCCCCATAAAATAAAAAACCCTAGCCTACAATAAACTACCAATGGCCCTTAAAAGGGCCTTTTGTGGGGCATTGCCCCAAATAAATCAGCTCTTTTACCTGTAAAAAAAAATACAAACACCCCCAACAGTAAAACCCACCACCCAACCAACCAACCAACCCCCCCCCCAATAAAAGAGCAGCTCTCATCCTATTGGTTGTTCCCATCAGCCAATAGGATGAGAGTTCAATCCTATTGGCTTATTGGAACAGCCAATAGGATGAGGGCTGCTCAAATCCTATTGGATGATTTGAACAGCCAATATGATTTTAGCAGCTCTAATCCTATTGGCTGATTTAAATCTTTCAGCCAATAGGAATGCAAGGGACGCCATCTTGGATAAAGTCACTTGCATTGAAGTTCCAGTTTACGGCGGCAACCGTATGAAGAGGAGCTCTGTGCCGGTTGTCTTCAGGATGTACCCGCTCCTCACCGGATGGATGAAGATAGAAGATGCCGTCTGGATGAAGACTTCTTGCCGGCTGGATGGATCCTTCAAGTGGGACTTCAATAACTTTAAGTGGATTGTCGGGGGTTAGTGTTAGATTCATTTAAGGGTTTTTTGGGTGGGTTTTATTTTTAGAGTAGGGTCTGGTCAGTAAAAGAGCTAAATGCCCTTTTAAGGGCAATGCCCATACAAATGCCCTTTTCAGGGAAATGGGGAACTTAGGTTATTTTAAATATTTTTTTTATTTGGGGGGGTGGTTGGTTGGTTGGGTGGTGGGTTTTACTGTTGGGGGTGTTTGTATTTTTTTTTACAGTTAAAAGAGCTGATTTATTTGGGGCAATGCCCCACAAAAGGCCCTTTTAAGGGCCATTGGTAGTTTATTGTAGGCTAGGGTTTTTTTCTTATTTTGGGGGGGCTTTTTTATTTTGATAGGGATATTAGATTAGGTGTAATTATTTTTTTATTTTTGATGATGTGGTTGTTTTTTTTCCGTAATTGAGTGTTTTTTATTTTTTGTAACTTAGCGTTTTTTTTGGAAATGTAATTTGTAATAAGGTTTAATAGTAGATTTAAATAATTTGAGTAGGGTTTAATTTGTGGTAGTGATGTGGAAGGTCAGAGGTTTAGGGGTTAATATGTTTATTTAGTGACGGCGGGGTCCGGGAGTGGCGGGATAGGGGGTTAATAACTTGATTTAGGTTGCAGCAGTGTCCGGGAGCAGTGGGATAGGGGTCAATAACTTGTTTTAGGTTGCGGCAGGGTCCGGGAATGGTGGGATAAGGATTAAACATTTTAGTATAGTGGCGGCGTTTAGTGAGAGGGTACAAATAAAGTTGGTAAAAAGTCGAATAGACGCGAGATTTATAACTGCTGGTTAACAACAGTCCGATTCCCATCGCCCTGTACTTGGTGAGCGTTTTTTTTTTTTTTAAATATGGAGATCGTATTCAGGTCTGCGGCCGCGATTTTAGGCAAGCGTATTGGTGCCGGCGAATGCAGCACAGTTGACAGCTTGATAAATATCCCCCATAGGCTTTGGTTTAATATTGTTGAGTTTTACTTGTTTGTGAGGCTTCACCACACTATCCCATTACTAGATGTAGTAGTAAATACTAATATCCGCTTGGGAATAGGTGCTTTTGTAGAACAACCATATAAGCAAAAAAAAAAAAAAAATCATATTAATGTATAAAAGTAGATTTAGCACCTTTTAGCATTTAATAGTTCTCCTAACATATCAAGCTTTAATTGAATATCCTTTAAAAAACATATAAGGAAAAACATGTCAGTGGCAGTAAAAATTTGTTTTATGTTTCATTGTGGTGCCAATGTAGCTGCAAGGGAGCTGGGTATGGGGATTTTTTTTCTAAACCCCTCAATCTCAGCAACAGCTGATAAAGGCCCTTCATTTAAAAGAGGTTTGCCTGCTCTTTTGAATTGTTGTGATCTTGAAAAGAACCAAGCCCACCAAAAATAATAAAATAAAAGCTAGTCAGAAATGGGGTTTTAATGGGGAGGTGATTTTTAGGGACTCATAGAAAACTGAAAAGTGTGCAGATCCCCAATAAGAGCCTAGATTACTAGTAGAGGTCAATCATTACTGTGAGAAGTACAAATGCGATTTTAAGGTTGGAATACTTATACTGCTTTAAAAAAATATTTTGACCTCGCTTGGGCGAACTCTTGGTAATTAAAGGGATAGTAAAGTTCAAATAAAACTTTCATGATTCAGATATGGCATGTAATTCTAATCAACTTTCTAATTTACTTTTATCATCTAATTTGCTTTGTTCTCTTGGTATTCTTAGTTGAAAGCTAAACCTAGGAAGACTCATATGCTAATTTCTAAGCCCTTGCAGATCGCCTCTGTTCTGAATGCATTTGACAGTTTTTCACAGCTAGAGAGCGTTAGTTCATGTGTTTCATATAGATAATATTGTGCTCATGCATGTGAAGTTATTTAAAAGTCAGCACTAATTGCCTGAAATGCAAGTCTGTCAAAAGATCTGAGATAAGGAGGCAGTCTGCATAGGCTTAGATACAAGGTAATTACAGAGGTAAAAAGTATATTTCTATAACAGTGTTGGTTATGCAGAACCGGGGAATGGTAAATAAAGGGATTATCTATTTTTTTTTAAAACAATACCATTTTTGGTGTTTAATATCCCTTTAAACGTCCCTATACTTTCAATGAGAAGCACAAAGTGGTAACTTCCGCTTACATTCATGTCCATGGTCAAGTCTTGTGCTTAAACAATCATAACATTAACGCTGGAAATATTAACCAAAGTAAAAATCTCTGGTAATTGTGACTGCTTCAGAAACCACAAAACTAACTATTTAAGTTTTATTTTCAGACTATTTTAATATTTTTTTGAAAGAACATTGCTTTTGTGCATAGACAAAATACACTAATCACAAATAAATCAGGGAGAGTTAGTTCTAAATTACAGAGGTACAGTTTGCATTAATGTAGTTGGTAGAGTGAGATCCATTTGACATAAATGCACATGGTAGAGTGAGATAAGGTATGCATAAACGTGGTTGGCAGAGGGCGAAAAAAGCAGATCATTAGTTTCAATTATAGAAATTGCGCCTTTTTACAGAACACGTTTAACAGTGTGAGAAATGTTTCAGAATGCACTATTGTGACCAGCAAAAAAGGCTTCCCTTTTTATGCAGGATATTAATATCTCACAAAAATTAAAGAGATATGAAACCCAAATGTTTCCTTCATGGTTCAGACAAATCATACATTTTTTTTTTTTTAAATCTTTTATTTTCTCCTACATTGGTGTATCCGGTCCACGGCTTCATCCTTACTTGTGGGATATTCTCAATCCCTACAGGAAGTGGCAAAGAGAGCACACAGCAAAGCTGTCCACACAGCTCCCCTCAGGCTCCGCCCCCCCAGTCATTCTCTTTGCCGCTCTAACTAGTAGCATCTCCCAGGGGGTGGTAAAGAGTATGTGGTGTTAGTTGTAGTTTTTTATTTCTTCTATCAAGAGTTTGTTATTTTAAAATAGTGCCGGCTTGTACTATTTACTCTGCAGCAGAAAGTGAAGAAGATTTCTGCTAAGAGGACTATGATTTTAGCACCAGTAACTAAAATCCATTGCTGTTCCCACGCAGGACTGTTGAAACCGGATAACATCAGTTGGGGGGAACAGTTTGCAGGCTTAACTGCTTCAGGTATGAACAGTCATTTTTCTAACAAGACCCAGTAATGCTAGAAGACTGTCAGAAATTCCCTCTGGGATAGGTAAGCCATTGTTATTAGATTCAGCAATAAAAGGATGGCTTATTTTAAGGGCTTATGCTGGTTGACACTATTGTGGGCTAATCGATTGCTTTTTAGCAAGTTTTCAACTTAAATAGGTGTTTTTTATCAACTTAAAACACTTTTGGGGATTAATTTGCGCCTGGCACTTAGTTGGACACCTAATCTAGTAGTGATACACCCAGTTCCAACAGCGGAAGAAGGACTGGGTTTTTACTCAAACCTGTTTGCAGTTGCCAAAAAAGAAGGAACTTTCAGGCCAATTCTGGACTTAAAAATTCTAAACAAATTCCTCAGAGTTCCATCATTCAAAATGGAAACCATTCGGACAATTTTACCAACGATCCAGGAGGGTCAATACATGACTACCGTGGACTTAAAGGATGCGTACCTGCATATTCCTATCCACAAAGATCACCATCACTTCCTGAGGTTCGCCTTTCTGGACAAACATTACCAGTTCGTGGCTCTTCCGTTCGGTTTAGCCACTGCTCTCAGAATTTTCACAAAGGTGCTAGGGTCCCTTCTAGCGGTGCTAAGGCCGAGGGGCATTGCAGTAGCACCTTACCTAGACGACATTCTAATACAAGCGTCGTCCCTTCCCAAAGCAAGGGCTCATACAGACATTGTTTTAGCCTTTCTCAGATCTCACGGGTGGAAGGTGAACATAGAAAAAAGTTCCCTGTCCCCGTCCACAAGGGTTCCCTTTCTGAAAACAATAATAGACTCCGTAGAAATGAAGATCTTTCTGACAGAGGTCAGGAAGTTAAAGCTTCTGAACGCTTGTCGAGTTCTTCAATCCATTCCTCAGCCCTCCATAGCTCAGTGCATGGAGGTAATAGGACTAATGGTTGCGGCAATGGGCGTGGTTCCTTTTGCTCAAATTCATTTAAGACCATTGCAATTGTGCATGCTCAAACAGTGGAATGGGGATTATGCAGACTTGTCTCCCCAGATTCAAATGGACCAGAAAACCAGAGACTCACTCCTCTGGTGGCTGTCTCTAGATCACCTGTCTCAGGGAATGAGTTTCCGCAGACCGGAGTGGATCATCGTCACGACCGACGCCAGTCTTTTGGGCTGGGGCGCGGTCTGGGAGTCCCTGAAGGCTCAGGGTCTATGGTCTCGGGAAGAATCTCTTCTCCCGATAAACATATTGGAATTGAGAGAGGGTTTTGATGTTGGGGGGGGGGGTTGTATTTTTCTTTTACAGGCAAAAGAGCTGTTTTCTTTGGGGCATGCCCCCACAAATGGCCCTTTTAAGGGCTGGTAAGGTAAAAGAGCTTTGAACTTTATTTAATTTAGAATAGGGTAGGGCATTTTTTATTTTGGGGGGGTTTGTTATTTTATTAGGGGGCTTAGATTAGGTGTAAGTAGCTTAAAATGGTTGTAATATTTTTAACATGTTTGTAACTTATTTTTTTATTTTTTTTAACTTAGCTTTTTTTATTTTTTGTACTTTAGTTAGTTTATGTAATTGTATTTAATTGTAGTTATTTGTAGGCAGTTTATTTAATTAATTTAATGATAGTGTAGTATTAGGTTTAATTGTAACTTAGGTTAGGATTTATTTTACAGGTAATTTTGTATTTCTTTTAGCTAGGTAGTTATTAAATAGTTAATAACTATTTAATAACTATTCTAACTAGCTAAAATAAATACAAAATTACCTGTAAATAAATAGAAATCCTAAGATAGCTACAATATAATTATTAATTATATTGTAGCTATCTTAGGGTTTATTTTACAGGTAAGTATTTATTTTTAAATAGGAATAATTTATTAAAGTATAGTGTAGTGTTAGGTGTAATTGTAACTTAGGTTAGGATTTATTTTACAGATAAATTTCAGTTTCTTTTAGCTAGGTAAGCTATTAAATAGTTAATAACTATTTAATTGCTATTGTACCTAGTTAAAATAAATTGAAAGGTACCTGTAAAATAAAAATAAATCCTAAGATAGCTAGAATATAATTATTATTTATATTGTAGCTATATTAGGGTTTATTTTAAAGGTAAGTATTTAGTTAATAAGAGTTAACTAAATAAGAGTTAATTTATTTAGATTTATTTAATTAATATTTAAGTTAGGGGGGCGTTAGGGTTAGGGTTAGACTTAGGTTTAGGGGTTAATAATTTTATTACACTGGCGGCGGCGTAGTGGGGGGCAGGATAGGGGTTAATAAATTTATTATAGGGGCGACGGTGTAGGGGAGGCAGATTAGGGGTTAATAAATTTATTATAGGTGACGACGGTGTAGGGGGGGCAGGATAGGGGTTAATAGGTTTAATATAGGTTGCGGCGGGTTCAGGGAGCGGCGGTTTAGGGATTAAACTATTTATTTAGTTGCAGAGAGGTGCGGGATCAGCAGGATAGGGGTTAATAACTTTATAATAGAGGGCGACGGTGTATGGGGGGCAGGATAGGGGTTACTAGGTATACTGTAGGTGGCAGCGGTTTCCGGGAGCGGCGGTTTAGGGGTTAATACATTTATAAGAGTTGCGGCGGGGTCTAGGAGCGGCGGTTTAGGGGTTAGTAACTTTATTTAGTTGTGGGGGGCGCCGGTATAGGGATAGAACAGTGTAGTTTAGTGTGGGTGCTTAGTGACAGGCTAGCAATAAAGCTGGGAAAAAGCCGAAGAGCAGCGAGATCGGATGAGTGATAAAGCCAGAAAAGTAGACGGCTTGATAACTACCCCCCTTAGTGTAGTTTTTACCTTCAATCAAGAGTTTGTTATTTTTAAACGGTACCGGTGTTGTACTGTTTTACTCTCAGGCAGAAATTGGAAGAAGAATTCTGCCTGGAGGTTTGATGATCTTAGCGGTTTGTAACTAAGGTCCATTGCTGTTCTCACACATAACTGAAGAGTATGGAAAGAAAACTTCAGTTGGGGGGACGGTCTGCAGATTACCTGCTTTGAGGTATGTTCAGTATATTTTTTTCTAGAGAGATGATAAGGTCTAGAAAATGCTG
Organism: Bombina bombina; assembly: GCF_027579735.1. Classification (NCBI taxonomy): domain Eukaryota; kingdom Metazoa; phylum Chordata; class Amphibia; order Anura; family Bombinatoridae; genus Bombina; species Bombina bombina. The sequence goes on along the minus strand of NC_069505.1, from coordinate 364,253,329 downwards.
ACAGTCCCTGGTATATTTGAGGTAAGCCTGATACAGTGATTTAACAACGACTGGGATCATGCTTGCAAAAAAAGGTAATATTCATGTTAATACTCATATTTAGTGTAAAAACGTGTGCATGGTTTATAGAAAAAACGTTTTTTCTCTGAGGGTGATAAATCTTTATTTGGGGCCTATTTTTCCACATGGCTAGTTAGATTACTCCTAGGAGTACTTTTTTTAAGGCCCTCTGACATTGAGTGCATGGTGGGAGGGGCCTATTTCTGCGCTCTAAATGCGCAGTTGATTTTCAGATTGAGACATCCAGCTTCCCTAAAGGAGTCCTCTGGCATCTAGGTCCACTATAGAGGGTTTTTTCCCTGCAAAAATCGTGTTTAAGGGCAGGTAGGAGCCACAGCAGAGCTGTGGCAGTGTGTTTGACTGTTTGTTAACGGTTTTAACGGTTTTCTAATCCGATTTTGGGCCTAAGGGGTTAATCATCCATTTGCAAGTGGGTGCAATGCTGCTTTAGTCTCTTATACACACTGTAAAAATTTCGTAGAGTTTACTACTTTTTAACACTGTTTTGCAGTTTATGTGGTAGTTTTATTCTCTTAAAGGCACAGTACTGTTTTTGTATAATTGCTTTTTCACATTTATTAAAGTGTTTTCCAAGCTTGCTGGTCTCATTACTAGTCTGTTAAACATGTCTGACATAGAGGAAACTCCTTGTTCATTATGTTTAGAAGCCATTGTGGAACCCCCTCTTAGAATGTGTACCAAATGCACTGACCTTTCTATAAGTTATAAAGACCATATTATGGCTTTTAAAGATTTATCACCAGAGGTTTCTCAGACTGACAAAAGGGAGGTTATGCCATCTAGCTCTCCCCACATGTCAGAACCTATAACTCCCGCTCAAGTGACGCCAAGTACATCTAGCGCGTCCAATGTGTTTACCTTACAAGACATGGCGGCAGTTATGAATCATACCCTCACAGAGGTATTGTCTAAACTGCCAGGGTTACAAGGAAAGCGAGACAGCTCTGGGGCTAGAACAAATACAGAGCTTTCTGACGCTTTAGTAGCTATGTCTGATATACCCTCACAATGTGCAGAAGCCGAAGCAGGAGAGCTTCTATCTATGGGTGACATTTCTGATTCAGGGAAGGCGTTACTTCAGTCTGACTCTCAAATGACAGCGTTTAAATTTAAGCTTGAACACCTCCGCTTGTTGCTCAGGGAGGTTTTAGTGACTCTGGATGACTGTGACACCATTTTAGTCCCAGAGAAATTGTGTAAAATGGACAAATACTTTGCAGTGCCTGTTTACACTGACGTTTTTCCAATCCCTAAAAGGTTTTCAGAAATTATTACTAAGGAATGGGATAGACCAGGTGTACCGTTCTCTCCCCCTCCTGCTTTGAAAAAGATGTTTCCTATAGATGCCGCAAACACGGGACTCGTGGCAGACGATCCCTAAGGTGGAGGGAGCAGTCTCTACCCTAGCTAAGCGTACAACTATCCCTGTCGAGGACAGTTGTGCTTTCCTAGATCCAATGGATAAACAATTAGAGGGTTTCCTTAAGAAAATCTTTATACAACAAGGTTTTATTCTCCAGCCTCTTGCATGCATTGCCCCAGTCACTGCTGCAGCAGCTTTCTGGTTTGAGTCTCTTGAGGAGGCTCTACAGGTAGAGACCCCGTTGGATGATATCCTAGACAGGCTTACAGCTCTTAAGTTAGCCAATTCATTTATTTCTGACGCCGTTTTTCATTTAACCAAGCTAATGGCTAAGAATTCAGGTTTTGCCATTCAGGCACGTAGGGCGCTATGGCTTAAATCCTGTTCAGCTGACGTTACTTCTAAACTGCTCAACATCCCCTTCAAAGGGCAGACCCTATTCGGGCCTGGAATGAAGGAGATCATTTCTGATATTACTGGAGGAAAAGGCCACGCCCTTCCCCAGGATAGGTCCAACAAATTAAGGACCAAACAGACTAATTTTCGTTCCTTTCGAAACTTCAAGAGTGGCGCAGCTTCAACTTCCTCTACTGCAAAACAAGAGGGACATTTTGCCCAGTCCAAGCCAGTCTGGAGACCTAACCAGGCTTGGAACAAGGGGAAGCAGGCCAAAAAACCTGTGGCTGCCTCTAAGACAGCATGAAGGAGTAGCCCCCGATCCGGGACCGGATCTAGTGAGGGGCAGACTTTCTCTCTTCGCCCAGGCTGGGGCAAGAGACGTCCAGGATCCCTGGGCTCTGGAGATTGTTTCCCAGGGATATCTTCTGGATTTCAAAGCTTCATCTCCAAAGGGGAGATTTCATCTCTCACAATTATCCTCAAACCAGATAAAGAGAGAGGCATTCTTACGTTGCGTTCAAGACCTACTGGTTATGGGAGTGATCCACCCAGTTCCAAGGGAGGAACAGGGGCAGGGCTTCTATTCAAATCTGTTTATAGTTCCCAAAAAAGAGGGAACTTTCAGACCAATCTTGGATCTCAAGATCCTAAACAAATTTCTCAGGGTCCCATCCTTCAAGATGGAGACTATTCGAACCATCCTACCTATGATCCAGGAGGGTCAATATATGACTACCGTGGATTTAAAGGATGCTTATCTACACATTCCGATACACAAAGATCATCATCAGTTTCTCAGGTTCGCCTTCCTAGACAGGCATTACCATTTTGTGGCTCTTCCCTTCGGGTTAGCCACGTCACCAAGAATCTTTACAAAGGTTCTAGGGTCCCTTCTGGCGGTTCTAAGGCCGCGGGCATAACAGTGGCCCCTTACCTAGACGACATTCTGATACAGGCGTCGACTTTTCAAATCGCCAGGTCCCATATGGACATTGTTCTGGCATTCCTGAGGTCTCACGGGTGGAAGGTGAACGAAGGAAAGAGTTCTCTCTCCCCTCTCACAAGAGTTTCCTTCCTAGGAACTCTGATAGATTCAGCAGAAATGAAATTTTTTTTCTGACAGAGGTCAGGTTGTCAAAGCTTCTAACTTCCTGCCGTGCTCTTTATTCCACTTCTCGGCCGTCAGTGGCTCAGTGTATGGAAGTAATCGGCTTAATGGTAGCGGCAATGGACATAGTTCCGTTTGCCCGCCTACATCTCAGACCACTGCAACTTTGCATGCTCAATCAGTGGAATGGGGATTACACAGATTTGTCCCCTTTACTAAATCTGGATCAAGAGACCAGGGATTCTCTTCTCTGGTGGCTATCTCGGGTCCATCTGTCCAGAGGAATGAGTTTCCCCAGGCCAGAATGGACTATAGTGACGACAGATGCCAGCCTCTGGGCTGGGGTGCAGTCTGGAACTCCCTGAAGGCTCAGGGTTCGTGGACTCAGGAGGAGGCCCTCCTTCCAATAAACATTCTGGAACTAAGAGTGATATTCAATGCTCTTCAGGCTTGGCCTCAGCTAGCTGCGGTCAGGTTCATCAGATTTTAGTCGGACAACATCACATAGCCTATATCAACCATCAGGGGGAACAAGGAGCCCCCTGGCAATGTTGGAAGTTTCAAAGATAATTCTATGGGCAGAGGTTCACTCTTGCCATCTCTCAGCTATCCATATCCCAGGAGTAGAGAACTGGGAGGCGGATTTTCTAAGTCAGCAGACTTTTCATCCGGGGGAGTGGGAGCTCCATCCGGAGGTATTTGCACAGTTGATTCAACTATGGGGCAAACCAGAACTGGATCTCATTGCGTCTCATCAGAACGCCAAGCTTCCTCGTTACGGGTCCAGGTCCAGGGATCCCAAGGCAGCGCTGATAGATGCTCTAGGAGCACCCTGGTCCTTCAGCCTGGCTTATGTGTTTCCACCGTTTCCTCTGCTCCCTCGTCTGATTGCCAAGATCAAGCAGGAGAGAGCTTCTGTGATTTTGATAGCTCCTGCGTGGCCACGCAGGACTTGGTATGCAGATCTGGTGGACATGTTGTCCTTTCCACCATGGACTCTGCTGCTAAGGCAGGACCTTCTACTTCAAGGTCCCTTCAAACATCCAAATCTAATTTCTCTGCATCTGACTGCTTGGAGATTGAACGCTTGATTCTATCAAAGCGTGGTTTTTCCGAGTCGGTCATTAATACCTTAATTTAAGGCTCGAAAGCCTGTCACCAGGAAAATATATCATAAGATATGGTGTAAATATCTTCATTGGTGTGAATCCAAGGGTTACTCATAGAGTAAAGTTAGGATTCCTAGGATATTATCCTTTCTCAAAGAGAGATTGGAGAAGGGATTGTCAGCTAGTTCCTTAAAGGGACAGATTTCTGCTCTGTCTATTCTTTTGCACAAGGGTCTGGCTGAGGTTCCAGGCATTCAGGCATTTTGTCAGGCTTTGGTTAGAATCAAGCCTGTGTTTAAACCTGTTGCTCCGCCATGGAGTTTAAATTTAGTTCTTAAAGTTCTTCAAGGGGTTCCGTTTGAACCTTTGCATTCCATAGATATTAAACTTTTATCTTGGAAAGTTCTGTTTTTAGTAGCTATCTCCTCGGCTCGAAGAGTTTCGGAGTCATCTGCTTTACAGTGTGATTCCTCTTATCTGATTTTCCATGCAGATAAGGTAGTTTTACGTACCAAACCTGGGTTTCTTCCTAAAGTGGTATCTAATAAGAAAATCAATCAGGAGATCGTTGTTCCTTCATTATGTCCTAATCCTTCCTCTAAGAAGGAATGTCTATTACACAATCTTGATGTAGTTCGTGCTTTAAAGTTTTATTTACAAGCTACGAAGGATTTTCGTCAAACATCTGCTTTGTTTGTTGTCTACTCTGGACAGAGGAGAGGCCAAAGGGCTTCGTCAACTTCTCTTTCTTTTTGGCTGAGAAACTTAATCCGCTTTGCTTATGAGACTGATGGCCAGCAGCCTCCTGAAAGAATTACAGCTCATTCCACTAGAGCGGTGGCTTCCACAAGGGCTTTTAAAAATGAGGCCTCTGTTGAACAGATTTGTAAGGCGGCGACTTGGTCTTTGCTTCATACTTTTTCTAAATTCTACAAATTTGATAGTTTTGCTTCCTCGGAGGCTATTTTTGGGAGGAAGGTTTTACAGGCAGTGGTGCCTTCCGTTTAAGTGCCTGCCTTGTCCCTCCCTTCATCCGTGTCCTAAAGCTTTGGTATTGGTATCCCACAAGTAATGGATGAACCCGTGGACTGGATACACCTTTACAAGAGAAAACAAAATTTATGCTTACCTGATAAATTTATTTCTCTTGTGGTGTATCCAGTCCACAGCCGCCCTGTCACTTTAAAGCAGGTGTTTTTTATTTTTAAACTACAGTCACCACTGCACCCTATAGTTTCTCCTTTTTTCTTGCTTGTCTTTGGTCGAATGACTGGGGGTAGCAGTTAGGGGAGGAGCTATATAGACAGCTCTGCTGTGGGTGTCCCCTTGCAGCTTCCTGTTGGGAAGGAGAATATCCCACAAGTAATGGATGAACCCGTGGACTGGATACACCACACGAGAAATAAATTTATCAGGTAAGCATACATTTTATTTTATTTTCTGCGAGTGGACGTCTCTAGTGAGTAATCTTGAAATATTAGTATTGTTTTGTCTTTTAAAAGGACTCTAGCTTTCTTTTTTTTTGTAGTAGCTCAGAATAGTTATCTTGTCTTGAAAATGTGAGATTTTAACAATTATAGGTCTACTCAAAATTGTGCCATCAGGTCTAGTTTTCTCAGGTCCTATCCTATGTATTATTTCAATCATTATTTTAGCTCGCCCATTGGGTAGGTCTAGAAGAGTTGGCAATGTTTCATCTATGAACTTATTAAGATCACGCAATTATTGGGTCTCTGGGACACCTAGTATTCTTAAATAGTTTCTTCTAGAGCGATCTTCAAGATCATCAAGCCTATCTTGTAATCTCTTAATAGAAGTATCATAATATTTAGAGTCTTGTTCTCGTAATTTCATTCTATCTTCAATTTCTGAAATTCTAGCCTCCGCTTCCTCTAACCTGTTATTAAACTGCCTTACTTCCAGTGACAGAGCTGCAACATCTTGTCTAATCAACTCGAGATGAGGTAACATTGAGGATGAGAATTGCTCAACCAACTGTTGAACATCTAGATTTGTCTGGGGTATAGAATGCTCTTCAATTATACTGTCTTGTGAAAGAGAATTATGACTTTTAGCTTTCTGTTTGTCTTTTCTGGGTGGCATTGTGGGCGATTTGTTTTTAGCTGTATAAACAAATTTCTCCATATAAAGTGAGAAAAGAGACCAAAGGGTGTGATGTGCAAAATAATTGTCTTGTGGGTTTATTTATTATCGTGCAGTAGTATCATGTGAAGAGAAAAAAAAAAAAAAAAGATTGGAATAAGTTCCTCAGTAGGAGTAATAACGTGCTATGTGTTCAAGTGTAGGATAAAGTGTGTAAATTGTGTAAAGGGGAAAATTCTACCTTCGCTATACCGACTACTGTTCTATCGATGTCAGAAAGAATTTCAAAATCACCAATTATTATAACACAATAATATAGGTGAAGAGTGTCTGTACTTGTTATGATTACTATTTGTGAGAAAATTTCAATAACAAGACTTGGTAGGAGTTCTTTACTACAATGATACAGGAAGAGGAACTAACCTCTTTAAAGCAATGGGCGTTTAATTATTAGGTCTGTCACCTTCAGGAGGGAAGTTCTATCTCCACAGTTATTATGATACACTCAGTTTAGGCAGCAAATATCTGTGCTTATTATAATTATTACATGTATGAGAATTTCAATATCAAAACTCAATGCAGGTCCTCAAGTGCAGGGAAACAGGAATTAGGGTCTAAGATCCTTTAAAACATGAGACGTATAAATGTTGGACACCCCTTTTACATCTTTTAATTAACGTTATTTTTTATATAATTATATTCCCTGAATTCGAAAGCAATGCAACAGGTTTCAACTGCCGAAGTTGAAAAAATTCCTCAACAGTGAAAAAGCAAGCTGGGGAGCTAAACTCCTCTGCATCAAAACGATATCATATAACACACCTTAATGTCCTTGGCATGAAAAAAGGTTATTCTCAATACACAGTTAAATGCCACACCTATAAATAATCAAATATATGTAATGACTATACAACATTTTAGGATAAGAGGTTCAAACATATACTTGGATTTCGGCAGCCCTGCTTAATAGACTCCTTAACAGGGGCAATTTGTAAAAAAAAAAATATAACTGCCCTAAACCAAGGAGAGCAGGACAGCTAACAGACACCAGCTTTGAGCTAGTTAATCGCCGTTAATTTCTGTGTAGTTGGAAACCATTACTTCAAAAAACCTTGCTGTCTTATATTCAATATAAGCATGAAAAATAGGCAAAGCACATTGAAGTATGGTGACATTCATACTTTAGGCAACACTTGCAAGCTATCATTCAGAACAGCAAAAAAAAAGCACAAAGCATAATAGAATAGTCAGCACCAGTGCCCCCAACACTCAGAGGCTCTCTCCTTCTTCCCCCCTTTCTTTTCTAGGCCAAAGCACTCCTTCCGATTTAAGGTTTGCTTTACTGGGTTAACACACTCCCTGAGGGGGGACTATTATTGAGGAATTCCACCTCACCCCTGTCTTTTGGCACAAGTCCAGCAGACTCCGTAATTTTTACGCATAAGCAAGGGGTAGCTTCACCCACCCTCTGTAGGACCCAGACTGGATTAACCTTAAGTGTGGATGTAATTGTAAATACAGGGGTTCTGGGGGTAAAGTGACCAAAGTGGGGAGAGAGTTTAGATTTTCCAAGATTACTTGCAGTTCTAGTTCATTTGATTCCCTAGCTATCTTCACTGGGCTGTGTGTGACTCAGAGGGGGGACTTATGTCAACTGGGTTTCCCTGTTCCCAAGCTGTATACCTGTCAAACAGCAGGTTTCTTAGGAGTGTTATAAATGTTTGAGCTGTCTTCATCCTCCCTCCTGAGCTCCCAGACTTTATAGCTACGGCTGATGTGCAGGGGCTACAGTCGCCACAGTTTTAATTATCTTAAGGCAAATCACAGACTTTGATCCCCTCACCAGAACTTTAAGTATATCCGTAGTCTTTTGTCAAAAGTTAGTATGGGTGTCGGGCTATGAGTGACACAGGCTACTGAATAAAGTCAAACAAAACTTCCTCGCCACTTCTCCCTCTTTGTCCCAGTGGCTTTGTCCCGGGCGAATCCTGTCCGCCAAGAGCTGCGTCGTCCTCGCAGGCAGTGTGCAATGGTGAGCAGTCAGGAGCTATAGGTCACTCCTCGTGGCCTCCGACTCAATAGCCTTCGCTGTAATTTCTATTTTTGTCTGGCGGAGCCTGGAGGTAGTAAACCTAAGCGGGATCTTTATTCGGCTGGCTCAAATGCCGACACGCTGTTCACGCACACTGGATGCGCACGTCAGGGCTGCTGACGTCATGTCCGGGAATAACAAGATTTATGCTTACCTGATAAATCTATTTATTTCCGGATATGGTGACGGTGAGTCCACGGCCCCGCCCTTTATTTCAAGACACTTATTTTTTGTCTAACTTCAGGCACCTCTACACCTTGTGTTACTTTTTTTTTCTCCTTTCTCTTCGGTCGAATGACTGGGGGTTGTGGGAAGGGAAGTGATACTTAACAGCTTTGCTGTGGTGCTCTTTGCCTCCTCCTGCTGGCCTGGAGTGATATTCCCCACAGTAATTGATGAAACCGTGGACTCACCATATCCGGAAAGAAATAGATTTATCAGGTAAGCATAAATCTTGTTTTTGATACTTTGCCTTGGATTTTTTGCTTGTGAGCTGTTTCTGCACCTGAGTTCCAGAACCTATCTTAACCTTTTTGGGTTGTTACACTCAAGGGGGTTGATTTATCATTTGTCGAGTGGACATAATTTGCTATAGCGAATCATGTCCGCTCGACATTGCTACATGCAGAAAGCATACAGTGGTGAAATGCTTTTGCAATGCTGCCCCCTGCTCACTTTCTACAAATCAGCTGCTATCAGGGGCTGTCAATCATCCCAATAGTATTGGATCTGGATTATTTCAATCCGCCACGTAAAAAGTGGCAGACAAGTTAAGGAGCTGCTTCTTAAGTTGTGTTTCAGACAAGCCTGAAATGATGGGCCTCCAAAGCAGCAGCCACTTCTTAATAAATGGAGCCCAAGGAGTTTACCCTAAACTGGCTGAAGAAAAATAGGCTCATGTAGTAAAGAGCAATACCACTATGAGTAGAGTTTATACACCAAAATAGGAAGGTAACTCTATACTTAAATCATTGTTTGACTCGATTGAGAAATCTGAGATAGTTTAACCTAACTATATGAAATAAGTAGAGACTGTAATGTCAGCAAAATACCTAATGTCTATATGTTTATGTTTGTAATTCACTATACATGAGAAAGGAAACTGCAGGAAGCCATCAATAAGTAGTTTACTGGCAGCGAGAGCATAAAATAAAGTATTATACACTGTGTGCAGAATTATTAGGCAAATGAGTATTTTGACCACATCATCCTCTTTATGCATGTTGTCTTACTCCAAGCTGTATAGGCTCGAAAGCCTACTACCAATTAAGCATATTAGGTGATGTGCATCTCTGTAATGAGAAGGGGTGTGGTCTAATGACATCAACACCCTATATCAGGTGTGCATAATTATTAGGCAACTTCCTTTCCTTTGGCAAAATGGGTCAAAAGAAGGACTTGACAGGCTCAGAAAAGTCAAAAATAGTGAGATATCTTGCAGAGGGATGCAGCACTCTTAAAATTGCAAAGCTTCTGAAGCGTGATCATCGAACAATCAAGCGTTTCATTCAAAATAGTCAACAGGGTCGCAAGAAGCGTGTGGAAAAACCAAGGTGCAAAATAACTGCCCATGAAATGAGAAAAGTCAAGCGTGCAGCTGCCAAGATGCCACCAGTTTGGCCATATTTCAGAGCTGCAACATCACCGGAGTGCCCAAAAGCACAAGGTGTGCAATACTCAGAGACATGGCCAAGGTAAGAAAGGCTGAAAGACGACCACCACTGAACAAGACACACAAGCTGAAACGTCAAGACTGGGCCAAGAAATATCTCAAGACTGATTTTTCTAAGGTTTTATGGACTGATGAAATGAGAGTGAGTCTTGATGGGCCAGATGGATGGGCCCGTGGCTGGATTGGTAAAGGGCAGAGAGCTCCAGTCCGACTCAGACGCCAGCAAGGTGGAGGTGGAGTACTGGTTTGGGCTGGTATCATCAAAGATGAGCTTGTGGGGCCTTTTCGGGTTGAGGATGGAGTCAAGCTCAACTCCCAGTCCTACTGCCAGTTTCTGGAAGACACCTTCTTCAAGCAGTGGTACAGGAAGAAGTCTGCATCCTTCAAGAAAAACATGATTTTCATGCAGGACAATGCTCCATCACATGCGTCCAAGTACTCCACAGCGTGGCTGGCAAGAAAGGGTATAAAAGAAGAAAATCTAATGACATGGCCTCCTTGTTCACCTGATCTGAACCCCATTGAGAACCTGTGGTCCATCATCAAATGTGAGATTTACAAGGAGGGAAAACAGTACACCTCTCTGAACAGTGTCTGGGAGGCTGTGGTTGCTGCTGCACGCAATGTTGATGGTGAACAGATCAAAACACTGACAGAATCCATGGATGGCAGGCTTTTGAGTGTCCTTGCAAAGAAAGGTGGCTATATTGGTCACTGATTTGTTTTTGTTTTTGAATGTCAGAAATGTATATTTGTGAATGTTGAGATGTTATATTGGTTTCACTGGTAAAAATAAATAATTGAAATGGGTATATATTTGTTTTTTGTTAAGTTGCCTAATAATTATGCACAGTAATAGTCACCTGCACACACAGATATCCCCCTAAAATAGCTATAACTAAAAACAAACTAAAAACTACTTCCAAAAATATTCAGCTTTGATATTAATGAGTTTTTTGGGTTTATTGAGAACATGGTTGTTGTTCAATAATAAAATTAATCCTCAAAAATACAACTTGCCTAATAATTCTGCACTCCCTGTATTTCTAATATGTTACTGACATGTATATCAACTGTTAATTGAGATACCCCCCCCCCCTTATCTCTTTCACACCACTCCTTATCTCTTGTCCAGATGTGAAATAAAGATTGTCCTGATGAAACAGAGAGCCACATAAATTTCTAAGTCAGACATTTGAGAATATAGACATAATCCAGTATAAAGTCCTCAATCACTGCAGAGGTCAACCTAATAGCACAGCCTCAGCCCAGCTTCCTTCCCCATTCCAAAACACGCTGGGTGCTCCTATAACCTGAGAGGCACACCTCCAATAGCATATCTAAAGTAAAAGAATCAACTGGGCCCAAAGGAAACAACAGTAGAACTTTGGACTCCATTTTCTCTCTCACTTCCTTAAATCAGTTTTGAAACACACCTCCTGGCTCTATCCTACTCCTCTCGTGGTGGATGACCAAAGGGCTTACTCACATCTGAGGTAGGTTCCATATATCGTTGTACCATACTATGTCCTTCTTCTTCCACTTCACTCAATGCAGTCTTCTCAGACTAGTCATCAGCCATGTACATTGCCTCCGTCGATGCAAGGGGCAAATCTCAATTTCCAGCTTTGAAATGATGCAGGCTCACATCAAAGCATTTATCAATAAGCAAATGGAGTCTCTCAAAATGTTCCTCCAGATTTGACTGTAGTACTGCTGCAATATATATCATATTTAACAGTTTAGTATGCTCTTATTTATTTAATCTACAGTAGCCATTTCTTAAAGTGAAGCGAGTGTTATTCTACTCAATGCATACTCACCTTCCAAAACAGGGCAACCTCATATCTTAAGGTTACAGACCGGAAAAGCAGACAATAAAGACACAGAGGCAATATCCAATGCAGTAACCTTTGCAGTATCTGGATATAGTAAGGATTTTGTTGGATGGCAATGATAACTCTTGATATGTATTATTTCAATGCACAGCTGCCATTATTGTAACCAATCATGGCCACCACCCAGATACGCCACCCAATTTAATAGACAAGTTTAAACTCATAATCTTTGTTGTATCAAATAGATGGTAATTTAAAATTTTCTGCAATTTGTTAGTAGTAATAGTAATATTTTCAAAAGCAGATATTGTCATCTGAATTTACATCCCATATTTTTACTACTTTGTCAAAACCTCATTTAGTTTACTTTTGCTTTTTTACTACTGGAAAAAAAATCAATGCATTTTGTCCATAGCACTAAATTAGCTTCTAGTTTCAGTCTTCCAGTTTTTATTTTGCTTAAGGCATTGCGCTGAAAACTGTAAATCTGTCATTCTATAGCTTAGGTCAGTTTAACAGAAATGTCATTGGAGACAAAATATGAATGGGAGTTTATTTTTGCTACATTTCTACAATGTCAGTTTGTTCCTGTTCATTAACCCCTTACCCTATAAGGTCTGGGCATTCATCTGTGATAATATATGTGGGTTGTGTTTCTTTTTCATTTGTGTTTGTCTCAGAAACCAATTCTACATTTTTCCTAGTCATGACTTCTTTGGCGATACTGTAGTTAAAATATGGCATTCAAAAAATAAGCTTATTTTATTTATATAGCTTTTCTTTACTTAAAAAGTTATAAAGGTCAAATGGAAAAATGCACAGGTGAATTTAATTTTTAAATATAAACATTATTGCAATATACTTTCATTGACAAAAAATTTTCTAATAAAACTATATTACTTTTTTTAATCAGCATACACACATATGCTGTGAGTGCCCTGCACGGACATGCAAACACCACACCTTTTCAGAGAGTCAGCAGTGGCTCTTATGACACAAATGAAAAAATCACTGATGTGATACAGCCTACCACCAGCTCTCTGAGTAGGCATTGTGTTTAAATCTTGATCATTTTGTCGCACGTAGCATATCTGCGTATGACATTGAAACAGTATATTGAGTATATTGAAATTGCATCCATGCACATTTCAGTTTTGACCTTTTTATCGCTTTTAAAGGGGTGTAAATATTTACTCCACATTTCATGGGGTAGCAAGGGGACATGGAACATAAATAATCGTGCATTGCAGGAAAATATAAAGTTTTACTACCCCTTTTATTTTACAATCCTTTCAACTTTCAGAGAAGCCTGCATAAAGCTAAATAAACACGTTTGCTTCTTGTATATGATCAGCTATTTCAGCACTCTGCAAATAGCCCAGGTGGCAGAAAGAAAAAAAACATTTTATAAACCAGTGTATTCTATTATTACAATGTTCCTGTAAATACAGCCCTGCTGGTTAATAATAAATCATTTGAATTATTACATTCCCTTTTGAGTTTTTAGGGGAGGGGGGGTTTATGCAGCTTGGTGCAGGTAAGAATCATGAGGAAAAAAAGGCTATCTTTTAGTAACATAGAACAATAACATTTCATTTAGACAGTTAAGGAATGAGACTGAAGCTAATTCTTCAAAAGAAGATCAAGCATAAAGTTATAATAGTAAAAAAACAAAAGAAAACTTCATTTTATAATAAGTAATACCTTCTTAGAGAGGCGTGTTTCTGCCAAGTTGTATGGTGGTACCTGTTTTGGTACGGGTATTGTTTTCCTGCCTTTTAATATTATTATTCGAACTTAAAACTCCATTCACCCTCTATTTCCATCATTTACTTTTAGAAGACATGAGAATCTACTAGATTATCACATGTGAAATTACACTCCATTCTTCTAGGAGGAGGCAAAATGCCCCTAAATATCAGAGCTTTAATTCCTTCTATGCTCCCAGAATCCCTCAGGAAATGTTTTTCTCCTTGATGGAGTGAGGTGAATTTAGAAGTGCTGATCTGCAAGATATAGAAATTGATTCTCTAACCTACTTGAAACCTTATTTCATCATCAGAGACACTACAAAAAGGACAGAGGGGTAGACCTCCCAGATGAAATGTGAATTTATCCATCACTCTAGGGTCTACACAGAGTGCTGCTCCTTGTATGCTGGCACAGTGCTTCAGACAAAATTTGGTTTTATTTACAAATCACTTAGCTAGGAGTGGCTGCGCTGTAACAGATCCTTTGCACCATGCTTGCACTAACTCAGATGGGCTCATCTACTGGATATTATTCTTCTGGAACTAAGCAAAGTAGACACAGACGCTTACATGTAAGTATAATGCACCTCATAGTCCAACGGTTATTTAAATGAACATGAACACTCAGACTATAAGGACCAGTCTTAAAGGATCGCTTTAGATCCCAGACAGTCTTTGAAATGGTTGCAGGCTCACCATTTCCTAATCCAGGGAGCATCCTTTGTTCAACCCGCTTAGGTAGAGTGTGGTCTCCTTGGAGATGAGGTTACCAATAAGCATCATGGAACTCAGCACACTCTTCAGGGCATATCAGAGTTGGCCCAATCTCATGCAAGAATCCTTCTTTCATTTCCTATTGGAGAACATTATGCAGTGGCATACACAAATCACCAGGGAGGAACCTACAGTTCCTTAACAATGAAGGAAATGTCCCACATTTTAACCTCAGCAGAACAGCACCATTGTCTGATATCAGCCATTCACAATACCTGAGTGAAGAATTGGGAGGCAGACCTCCTAAGTCACCAATGTCTTAGCTAGCTTGCATTCTATTGGCTGATCGGAACAGCCAATAGAATGCGAGCTCAATCTGATTGGCTGATCGGATCAGCCAATCGGATTGAACTTGATTCTGATTTGCTGATTCCATCAGCCAATCAGAATATTCCTACCTTAATTCCGATTGGCTGATAGAATCCTATCAGCCAATCGGAATTCGAGGGACGCCATCTTGGATGACGTCATTTAAAGGAACCGTCATTCGTCGTTCAGTCGTCGGCCATGATGGATGTTCCGCGGTGGAGGTCTTCAGGATGATGCCGCTTCGCTCCGGATGGATGCCGCTTGGATGAAGACTTCAATCGGATGGAAGACCTCTTCTGGCCCGCTTGGATGAAGACTTCAGCCGGATCATGGACCTCTTCAGCCCCCCGCTTGGGCTTGGATCAGGACATCGGAGGAGCTCTTCTGGACCGATCGGTGAACCTGGTATGGTGAAGACAAGGTAGGATGATCTTCAGGGGCTTAGTGTTAGGTTTATTTAAGGGGGGTTTGGGTTAGATTAGGGGTATGTGGGTGGTGGGTTGTAATGTTGGGGGGGGGGTATTGTATGTTTTTTTTTTACAGGCAAAAGAGCTGAATTTCTTGGGGCATGCCCCGCAAAGGGCCCTGTTCAGGGCTGGTAAGGTAAAAGAGCTTTGAACTTTAGTAATTTTAGAATAGGGTAGGGTATTTTTTTATTTTGGGGGGCGTTGTTATTTTATTAGGGGGCTTAGAGTAGGTGTAATTAGTTTAAAATTGTTGTAATATTTTTCTTATGTTTGTAAATATTTTTTTATTTTTTGTAACTTAGTTCTTTTTTATTTTTTGTACTTTAGCTAGCTTATTTAATTGTATTTCTTTGTAGAAATTGTATTTAATGAATTTATTGATAGTGTAGTGTTAGGTTAATTGTAGGTAATTGTAGGTAGTTTATTTAATTAATTTATTGATAGTCTAGTGTTAGGTTTATTTGTAACTTAGGTTAGGATTTCTTTTACAGGTAAATTTGTAATTATTTTAACTATTTTAGCTATTAAATAGTTCTTAACTATTTAATAGCTATTGTACCTGGTTAAAATAAATACAAAGTTACCTGTAAAATAAATATAAATCCTAAAATAGCTATAATATAATTATAATTTATATTGTAGCTATATTAGGATTTATTTTACAGGTAAGTATTTAGCTTTAAATTGGAATAATTTATTTAATAAGAGTTAATTAATTTCGTTTGATTTAAATTATATTTAACTTAGGGGGGTGTTAGTATTAGGGTTAGACTTAGCTTTAGGGGTTAATACATTTATTAGAATAGCGGCGAGATTCGGTCGGCAGATTAGGGGTTAATAATTGAAGTTAGGTGTCGGCGATGTTAGGGAGGGCAGATTAGGGGTTAATACTATTTATGATAGGGTTAGTGAGGCGGATTAGGGGTTAATAACTTTATTATAGTAGCGCTCAGGTCCGGTCGGCAGATTAGGGGTTAATAAGTGTAGGCAGGTGGAGGCGACGTTGTGGGGGGCAGATTAGGGGTTAATAAATATAATATAGGGGTCGGCGGTGTTAGGGGCAGCAGATTAGGGGTACATAAGGATAACGTAGGTGGCGGCGCTTTGCGGTCGGCAGATTAGGGGTTAATAAGTGTAGGCAGGTGGAGGCGACGTTGAGGGGGGCAGATTAGGGGTTAATAAATATAATACAGGGGCCGGCGGTGTTAGGGGCAGCAGATTAGGGGTACATAAGGATAACGTAGGTGGCGGTCGGCAGATTAGGGGTTAAAAAAATGTTTCGAGTGTCGGCGATGTGGGGGGACCTCAGTTTAGGGGTACATAGGTAGTTTATGGGTGTTAGTGTACTTTAGAGTACAGTAGTTAAGAGCTTTAGAAACCGGCGTTAGCCCAGAAAGCTCTTAACTACTGACTTTTTTCCTGCGGCTGGAGTTTTGTCGTTAGATGTCTAACGCTCACTTCAGAAACGACTCTAAATACCGGAGTTAGAAAGATCCCATTGAAAAGATAGGATACGCAATTTACGTAAGGGGATCTGCGGTATGGAAAAGTCGCGGCTGGAAAGTGAGCGTTAGACCCTATTTTGAGTGACTCCAAATACCGGCGGTAGCCTAAAACCAGCGTTAGGAGCCTCTAACGCTGGTTTTCACAGCTAACGCCAAACTCTAAATCTAGGCCTAAGTTTGTACTAGACTTGAATTTAACTATCATCTCATAATATTGATTAAACAGTTGTGCATTTACGTTTATCTACCCAGATATCATTAAGACGTGTTTTCTACAGTTATGCTAGTTATAGGTTTAAAGTTGAGGCAGCACACTTTACTCCCATATTTTAATGTGTTAACAGTGTATGGTGTAATTTAGTTAGACATAATAGGTTTACCTCAACAATACTTTTTTTCCCATAGCATTCGATTGTTCTCATAGATGTCTTATGTATATAATCCCGAAAGGGAGATTAGCTGCTAACAATATTTGTTTTTGTTTGTATTTTATATATATGTGTATAGGGGCTTATGAGTGTGATACAAGATATATAGCAATCATCTTCCCCCTCATGCTGTGTTAACAGTTTAGACTGTGCTATTTTATAATCCTTATGAGATGGAAATTTTCTAAGCAACATTACTGGCTAAGGTTTCAAACACAAGCTCCTTTTAGATATTTATCTGTGTAACCTATGGAAGTGCATTCCTCCCCTATAGTTCTCATATTCCACCATATTTCCCCTCTAGGGAATTAACTAAGGATGGGCTGGGTAATCGACAATTATAAATATTCCTGTAGGCTTATGTATAGTGGGGAGTCTGCTGCCTACGGCCGTGGTAGTGGATTATCCTATGTTTCTGCTGATGTCAGCCCTATTTAACTTAATTTAAACTAATCCATTTTTGCAACCTTAATAGAAGGTTTTAATTACTTAGCCACACTATCACCCTAACCAGCCATCTTCACCCTATATATCTTTTTACCTGTATTGTCGGCAGTCTAGCTTACATGTTGACTCGCACACAGCTTGTCCTAATGTTAGCTAACTTGAGATGATTCTTTTTCACAATCCTTATATAACATTATTGCAACCTTTCTATTCATATGTTCTACGCTGAGGAGTAAAATTTTCCCCTTATATTTTATTCTCTTACCATCTACCCTCGGTATTAGTGTTAAAAATATTGTTCTAGTTCATATGGAGCCTTTATAGCTTATTATTATAATGCTTCCTAACTTATCATGCTTCCCTATTTTTATATCCCATATCATACGATTTATAAAGCTATATCATACTCACATCATATACTAAAAGTAAGCGAGTACCATCTCTTCCCCCATCCCATATTACTTTTGCATATAAAAATCCCCCCCCCCCCCCAGAAAATCATAAAAACCTGAGGTATTCCAGCTGATACCCAAGAGAGGTCTCCTTGTTTCAGATTACCTTCTTCTATTTATACCCACTTTTAAGCATTTGAGGTCCAAGAGTGACCTATTGAGTCATGTTTGGAAGGTTTTGCAAAGTACAGGCAATAGGTATCAATGCTGTTAACTCAATCTGTTAAGTATACTTTTACTGAGCCACAAAATACAGTGTGAACATATTGTTCTTGTTATGCTAAATTATGAAATATGTTATATGTATTGTGCTATATTGTAATATTCTCTACATAACTGTATACATGTTGTATGCCTGATTTAATTACCTCAATAGAAATAATATTTTAAAAACAAAAATGCATAAACATATATTCTGTGAATTCTTGCACATGCTCAGTAGGAGCTGGTGACTCAAAAAGTGTAAATATATAAATACTGTGCACATTCTGTTAATGAAAGTAAATTGGAAAGTTGTTTAAAAATTGCATGCTGTATCTTAATCATAAAGTTTAATTTTGACTTGAAGGCTCACGGCGAAATAAGCAGCATTTTCTGCTTAATAAATTGGCCCCTGTATCTCTGGTATGTAGAGCTGTTTTTACCTCCTATTAGGGGAGTGCGGTGCAATCCAACATGTGATGATCTTGTGGACTCTCACCATTATGAAAGAAATTAATTTATCAGGTTAGAATTTTTTTTCTTGAGTAGGAAATATAATGTAAAAAGTGATGCCAATGTATGGATATTAATCAGTTTTTGAAAACTGGAGGTACTACAATAATAAGTAACCTCAGCAGCTTCTGACAATTATTTGCTGATGACGTACATGGATTAAGATTGCATATATATATATATATATATATATATATATATATATATATATATATATATATATTAGACGATTTCCAGTTCAGCCCACCAGTGGTCAACACGCCTGGGTGCAATGATATATTGTAAAAATAGAAAGCAAGAGAATGCACTCTCAGGACTTTTTGCAAAAGAAACCAATTTAATGGAACGTTTTCGGGGTTCACAACCCCTTCATCAGCATGCAAAACAAACCAAATTCAACTCATTTATAGTGTTACATATCAATTACATCACATCAACCTGAGTGTTTCCAAAGAAAAAGTGCGCCAATTTTTTTGAATTTGGAACGCATCTTGCGTTCCACAGTGTTATCCGAAACCGGAAGTTGTATTACCTCACTTCCGGTTTACGGATTAGATCAACGAACATAAAGTTAGTATAAGATTATACACTATACAATTTTAAACATGTTAGGGTGACATGCTAATGTAGAAACTTGTTAAAACAAAATGTGCCACATTATCGTAAGTGCCTATACAATTTTGTGATTAATATGTGGTGTCAAATGTTACTGCGTCCAGTCGGCATGGAGACAGTCACCATGGTGATCATATACAATCCGGTTTATCCGAAAGTGTCACAACTTATGTGGAGTTTATAATTATGTGCCAGCTGTATGGGACCACTATTTTCTTAGGCCTAGATTTGGAGTTTGGCGGTAGATGGGCTGTTAACGCTCTGCGGGCTTTTTTCTGGCCGCACCATAAAATTAACTCTGGTATCGAGAGTTCAAAAAAAGGCTGCGTTAGGCTCCAAAAAAGGAGCGTAGAGCATTTTTACCGCAAATGCAACTCTCGATACCAGAGTTGCTTACGGACGCGGCCAGCCTCAAAAACGTGCTCGTGCACGATTCCCCCATAGGAAACAATGGGGCTGTTTGAGCTGAAAAAAAGCCTAACACCTGCAAAAAAGCAGCGTTCAGCTCCTAACGCAGCCCCATTGTATTCTATGGGGAAACACTTCCTACGTCTGCACCTAACACTCTAACATGTACCCCGAGTCTAAACACCCCTAACCTTACACTTATTAACCCCTAATCTGCCGCCCCCGCTATCGCTGACCCCTGCATTATATTATTAACCCCTAATCTGCCGCTCCGTAAACCGCCGCTACTTACATTATCCCTATGTACCCCTAATCTGCTGCCCCTAACACCGCCGACCCCTATATTATATTTATTAACCCCTAACCTGCCCCCCACAACGTCGCCGCCAGCTACCTACAATAATTAACCCCTAATCTTCCGACCGCAAAGCGCCGCCACCTACGTTATCCTTATGTACCCCTAATCTGCTGCCCCTAACACCGCCGACCCCTATATTATATTTATTAACCCCTAACCTGCCCCCCACAACGTCGCCGCCAGCTACCTACAATAATTAACCCCTAATCTTCCGACCGCAAAGCGCCGCCACCTACGTTATCCTTATGTACCCCTAATCTGCTGCCCCTAACACCGCCGACCCCTATATTATATTTATTAACCCCTAATCTGCCCCCCACAACGTCGCCGACACCTGCCTACACTTATTAACCCCTAATCTGCCGAGCGGACCTGAGCGCTACTATAATAAAGTTATTAACCCCTAATCCGCCTCACTAACCCTATCATAAATAGTATTAACCCCTAATCTGCCCTCCCTAACATCGCCGACACCTAACTTCAATTATTAACCCCTAATCTGACGACCGGAGCTCACCGCTATTCTAATAAATGTATTAACCCCTAAAGCTAAGTCTAACCCTAACACTAACACCCCCCTAACTTAAATATAATTTAAATCTAATGAAATAAATTAACTCTTATTAAATAACTTATTCCTATTTAAAGCTAAATACTTACCTGTAAAAAAAAATCCTAATATAACTACAATATAAATTATAATTACATTGTAGCTATTTTAGGATTAATATTTATTTTACAGGCAACTTGGTAATTATTTTAACCAGGTACAATAGCTATTAAATAGTTAAGAACTATTTAATAGTTACCTAGTTAAAATAATAACAAAATTACCTGTAAAATAAATCCTAACCTAAGTTATAATTAAACCTAACACTACCCTATCAATAAATTAATTAAATAAAATACCTACAATTACCTACAATTAACCTAACACTACACTATCAATAAATAAATTAAATACAATTCCTACAAATAACTACAATTACATAAACTAACTAAAGTACAAAAAATAAAAAAGAACTAAGTTACAAAAAATAAAAAAATATTTACAAACATAAGAAAAATATTACAACAATTTTAAACTAATTACACCTACTCTAAGCCCCCTAATAAAATAACAAAGACCCCCAAAATAAAAAAAACGCCCTACCCTATTCTAAATTAATACATTTAAAAGCTCTTTTACCTTACCAGCCCTGAACAGGGCCCTTTGCGGGGCATGCCCCAAGAAAATCAGCTCTTTTGCCTGTAAAAAAAACCATACAATACCCCCCCCAACATTACAACCCACCACCCACATACCCCTAATCTAACCCAAACCCCCCTTAAATAAACCTAACACTAAGCCCCTGAAGATCTTCCTACCTTGTCTTCACCATACCAGGTTCACCGATCGGTCCAGAAGAGCTCCTCCGATGTCCTGATCCAAGCCCAAGCGGGGGGCTGAAGAGGTCCATGATTCAGCTGAAGTCTTCATCCAAGCGGGGCAGAAGAGTTCTTCCATCCGATTGAAGTCTTCATCCAAGCGGCATCCATCCGGAGCGAAGCGGCAGCATCCTGAAGACCTCCACCGCGGAACATCCATCCTGGCCGACGACTGAACGACGAATGACGGTTCCTTTAAATGACGTCATCCAAGATGGCGTCCCTCGAATTCCGATTGGCTGATAGGATTCTATCAGCCAATCGGAATTAAGGTAGGAATATTCTGATTGGCTGATGGAATCAGCCAATCAGAATCAAGTTCAATCCGATTGGCTGATCCAATCAGCCAATCAGATTGAGCTCGCATTCTATTGGCTGATCGGAACAGCCAATAGAATGCGAGCTCAATCTGATTGGCCCCTTAAAGGAACCGTCATTCGTCGGGAGACAACGGAAGAAGAGGATGGATCCGCGTCGGCTGCTTCAAGATGGACCCGCTCCGCACCGGATGGAAGAAGATCGAAGATGCCGCTTGGAGAAGATGTTTGCCGGTCCGGATGTCCTCTTCTTGCCGGATAGGAGGAAGACTTTGGAGCCTCTTCTGGACCTCTTCAGCACCGGATGCCAAGACGGATCGGTGATACCTGGATGGTGAAGACAAGGTAGGAAGATCTTTAGGGGCTTAGTGTTAGGTTTATTAAAGGGGGGTTTGGGTTAGATTAGGGGTATGTGGGTGGTGGGTTGTAATGTTGGGGGGGGGTATTGTATGTTTTTTTTTACAGGCAAAAGAGCTGATTTTCTTGGGGCATGCCCCGCAAAGGGCCCTGTTCAGGGCTGGTAAGGTAAAAGAGCTTTTACATTTATTAATTTAGAATAGGGTAGGGAATTTTTTATTTTGGGGGTCTTTGTTATTTTATTAGGGGGCTTAGAGTAGGTGTAATTAGTTTAAAATTGTTGTAATATTTTTCTAATGTTGGTAAATATTTTTTTATTTTTTGTAACTTAGTTCTTTTTTTTTTTTTGTACTTTAGTTAGTTTATGTAATTGTAGTTATTTGTAGCAATTGTATTTAATTTATTTATTGATAGTGTAGTGTTAGGTTAATTGTAGGTAATTGTAGGTAGTTTATTTAATTAATTTATTGATAGGGTAGTGTTAGGTTTAATTATAACTTAGGTTAGGATTTATTTTACAGGTAAATTTGTTATTATTTTAACTAGGTAACTATTAAATAGTTATTAACTATTTAATAGCTATTGTACCTGGTTAAAATAATTACAAAGTTACCTGTAAAATAAATATTAATCCTAAAATAGCTACAATATAATTATAATTTATATTGTAGCTATATTAGGATTTATTTTACAGGTAAGTATTTAGCTTTAAATAGGAATAATTTATTTAATAAGAGTTAATTAATTTCGTTAGATTTAAATTATATTTAAGTTAGGGGGGTGTTAGTGTTAGGGTTAGACTTAGCTTTAGGGGTTAATACATTTATTAGAATAGCGGTGAGCTCCGGTCGGCAGATTAGGGGTTAATAATTGAAGGTAGGTGTCGGCGATGTTAGGGAGGGCAGATTAGGGGTTAATACTATTTATGATAGGGTTAGTGAGGCGGATTAGGGGTTAATAACTTTATTATAGTAGCGCTCAGGTCCGCTCGGCAGATTAGGGGTTAATAAGTGTAGGCAGGTGTCGGCGACGTTGAGGGGGGCAGATTAGGGGTTAATAAATATAATATAGGGGTCGGGGGTGTTAGGGGCAGCAGATTAGGGGTACATAAGGATAACGTAGGTGGCGGCGCTTTGCGGTCGGCAGATTAGGGGTTAATTATTGTAAGTAGCTGGCGGCGACGTTGTGGGGGGCAGGTTAGGGGTTAATAAATATAATACAGGGGTCGGCGGGGTTAGGGGCAGCAGATTAGGGGTACATAAGTATAACGTAGTTGGCGGTCGGCAGATTAGGGGTTAAAAAATTTTAATCGAGTGGCGGCGATGTGGGGGGACCTCGGTTTAGGGGTACATAGGTAGTTTATGGGTGTTAGTGTACTTTAGGGTACAGTAGTTAAGAGCTTTATGAACCGGCGTTAGCCCAGAAAGCTCTTAACTCCTGCTATTTTCCTGCGGCTGGAGTTTTGTCGTTAGATTTCTAACGCTCACTTCAGCCAAGACTCTAAATACCAGCGTTAGAAAGATCCCATTGAAAAGATAGGATACGCAATTGACGTAAGGGGATCTGCGGTATGGAAAGGTCGCGGCTGAAAAGTGAGCGTTAGACCCTTTAATCACTGACTCCAAATACCGGCGGTAGCCTAAAACCAGCGTTAGGAGCCTCTAACGCTGGTTTTCACGGCTACCGCCGAACTCTAAATCTAGGCCTTAGTGTCAGAAATAACGTACTATTAAACTGTATACGATCATATCGCATATTGAAAACTTGAAAAACTAAAAAATTAAAAAATTAAAATGTTGGACCATATAACAGTACAGGTGATTAGAGTGGCAAATTGTAAATGAGAAGCAAATACAATATTGCAGATATGGGTGCTGTGTGTTACAATGTATCACCAGTATATTGAAGCAGGATGACAATTAGCATGTGCGCTGCTACAATGTATGTGCAAGCAAATAGATATATCAAATGGGAACAGTATATAGAAAAAAGCAATATATACAATATATGTAATATCGTAGGGCTGTGCTATTATAACGCTGGGGTACCATTTTTATATGCCCTTGATTTGGCCATTTAAAGGATTGTGGCTTATATCGGCCACATGTAGATGTAAATGGCTATGCACAAGATCGTGTAAGGAAAAAAGAACCTTATTTTCAAACTCTATCCTTAAACACAATTATAAAACAAACGAGAATTTGCAAAAAGAGGTAGTTATGGTAATGGTCAAAAGGACATAAAGCTCATATGGATACTGTCCACCTTTGGGATTTATTCAAGTGGGTGAAATAATTTTTTATGTCCATTTTTAAGACTGGTGATGCATATTAAAGCCGTGGGTAATGGCTCCCGGCGGACCAGACTTCCACGGAGAAGGTGGAGACAGATGTCCCCCCCTAAACCATGCCGTTAGGCACACAACACTTTCCCCTACATCTAGGGGAGAGTGGAATGTGGGCCAAAACGGAGCCACAATGTCCACCTGGCCTACCCCAAGTATGTAGCACCCCAGTTGTTGATCATATAATGCTCTTAAAGTCCGGCATAGTGTTCAGGCCACCTGGCTGTATTGTGCCTAATCTGAACATCCACTGGGCCTCTCGTTTCAAGAGTTGCTTGTTCCGGTCTCCCCCCCGATCCAATGGGGGTATGTGGTCTATTAGGATATAGCGGATGGAGGACACAGAGTGTGCCTTCTTAGCGCAATGTCGCGCCACTGGCTGTTCAGAGTCACCGTTTTTAAGGGCTGTCCTTATAGCGTGGCGGTGATTGGCCATACGCTCACAAAGTGTGCCAGAGGTCTTCCCTATGTAGAAACAGGAACATGGACAAAACAATAAGTATATAACGTGAGTGGTGGTACACGTTATGGAGTGTCGGATAGAAAATGTTCGATTGGTGTGTGGGTGATGGAAAACTTTAGTACCCACTAGGCCATTGCACGTTGTGCAGCCCAAACAACGATAGGAGCCTTTTATATTCCTTTTCTTAATGGTCGAATAGCTTTGTTTGGGATCCGTTTTCACCAGAAGATCTTTAAGATTGGTTCCCCTCTTAAACCCAACCATAGGTCGTAGATTCTGAGTAAATGTGAGTTTTGGATCCGAAGACATAATTGGCCAGTGCTGTCGGAGGATCTGGCCAATATTTTTTGTCTCTGGAGTAAAAGTGGTAGACATCATGAGCTTGTCACTAGCATCCCTCATTATGTCTACCACTTTTACTCCAGAGACAAAAAATATTGGCCAGATCCTCCGACAGCACTGGCCAATTATGTCTTCGGATCCAAAACTCACATTTACTCAGAATCTACGACCTATGGTTGGGTGTAAGAGGGGAACCAATCTTAAAGATCTTCTGGTGAAAACGGATCCCAAACAAAGCTATTCGACCATTAAGAAAAGGAATATAAAAGGCTCCTATCGTTGTTTGGGCTGCACAACGTGCAATGGCCTAGTGGGTACTAAAGTTTTCCATCACCCACACACCAATCGAACATTTTCTATCCGACACTCCATAACGTGTACCACCACTCACGTTATATACTTATTGTTTTGTCCATGTTCCTGTTTCTACATAGGGAAGACCTCTGGCACACTTCGTGAGCGTATGGCCAATCACCGCCACGCTATAAGGACAGCCCTTAAAAACGGTGACTATGAACAGCCAGTGGCTCGACATTGCGCTAAGAAGGCACACTCTGTGTCCTCCATCCGCTATATCCTAATAGACCACCTACCCCCATCGGATCGGGGGGGGGAGACGGGAACAAGCAACTCTTGAAACGAGAGGCCCAGTGGATGTTCAGATTAGGCACAATACAGCCAGGTGGCCTGAACACTATGCCGGACTTTAAGAGCATTATATGATCAACAACTGGGGTGCTACATACTTGGGGTAGGCCAGGTGGACATTGTGGCTCCGTTTTGGCCCACATTCCACTCTCCCCTAGATGTAGGGGAAAGTGTTGTGTGCCTAACGGCATGGTTTAGGGGGGGACATCTGTCTCCACCTTCTCCGTGGAAGTCTGGTCCACCGGGAGCCATTACCCACTGCTTTAATATGCATCACCAGTCTTAAAAATGGACATAAAAAATTATTTCACCCACTTGAATAAATCCCAAAGGTGGACAGTATCCATATGAGCTTTATGTCCTTTTGACCATTACCATAACTACCTCTTTTTGCAAATTCTCGTTTGTTTTATAATTGTGTTTAAGGATAGAGTTTGAAAATAAGGTTCTTTTTTCCTTACACGATCTTGTGCATAGCCATTTACATCTACATGTGGCCGATATAAGCCACAATCCTTTAAATGGCCAAATCAAGGGCATATAAAAATGGTACCCCAGCGTTATAATAGCACAGCCCTACGATATTACATATATTGTATATATTGCTTTTTCTATATACTGTTCCCATTTGATATATCTATTTGCTTGCACATACATTGTAGCAGCGCACATGCTAATTGTCATCCTGCTTCAATATACTGGTGATACATTGTAACACACAGCACCCATATCTGCAATATTGTATTTGCTTCTCATTTACAATTTGCCACTCTAATCACCTGTACTGTTATATGGTCCAACATTTTAATTTTTTAATTTTTTAGTTTTTCAAGTTTTCAATATGCGATATGATCGTATACAGTTTAATAGTACGTTATTTCTGACACTAAGAAAATAGTGGTCCCATACAGCTGGCACGTAATTATAAACTCCACATAAGTTGTGACACTTTCGGATAAACCGGATTGTATATGATCACCATGGTGACTGTCTCCATGCCGACTGGACGCAGTAACATTTGACACCACATATTAATCACAAAATTGTATAGGCACTTACGATAATGTGGCACATTTTGTTTTAACAAGTTTCTACATTAGCATGTCACCCTAACATGTTTAAAATTGTATAGTGTATAATCTTATACTAACTTTATGTTCGTTGATCTAATCCGTAAACCGGAAGTGAGGTAATACAACTTCCGGTTTCGGATAACACTGTGGAACGCAAGATGCGTTCCAAATTCAAAAAAATTGGCGCACTTTTTCTTTGGAGACACTCAGGTTGATGTGATGTAATTGATATGTAACACTATAAATGAGTTGAATTTGGTTTGTTTTGCATGTTGATGAAAACGTTCCATTAAATTGGTTTCTTTTGCAAAAAGTCCTGAGAGTGCATTCTCTTGCTTTCTATATATATATATATATATATATATATATATATATATATATATATATATATATATATATATAAATATATATATATATATATATATATATATATATATATATATATATATATATACATATACATATACATATACATATACATACATACATATATATATATATATAGTTTTTTTAAAGTTGCCGCTTACTTGCATACAATCACAAACCTCTTTACATTTAAAATAACAAAAACTTGAAACTTTTTTTCCCATTAACAGAGCTCCGCTGCACCCTCACAGGTACTATACAACATATCCTATCAAAGTACTATACAGCAGCATGCCATATTCCTTTAAATATTGTTGCTTGTCCTGTTAATTTGAAACTATGTAGCATGTCCTGATTTAGTTTTACACTTGAAATCCAAGTTGGTTGTTCATTTTTATCAATTTATTTATTTATTTATTATTATTATTATTATTATTTTTTATTAGACATATGTTTTACATGTGCATAGCAGCACAAGGAAGAAGTAAATTATTAGGAGACATTGCTCTCTGACTTTTTCTATATCTTTGAAAATTGTTAGGTGTAGAAGAGATGGGGAAGGTTGTTTTACCTCAATTATTACCCCTGGACACATTTGTTTACTTCCTGTAAGGGAACAGGGTCTTGAATTCTTTTCATTCCTGTTTGTGATTCCCAAAAAAGATGGAATTTTCGAACCTGGAGGATGTGTATGTTCAAGTTCCTCTTTTTTTGCCTTTCTGTCAAACACTTTCAGTTTGTTTGTAGCTCTTCCCTTTGGCCTTGCCATAACTCTAAGAGGGGGCTATATTGCCAGTGATCAGGTTTCAGGGAATTGCTGTGGTGCCCTTCCTGGACGTCATAAGGTTCAGGCGCCATCTTTTCAACAGGCAAACTCTAATACAGAGATATTGTTGTTTTTTCTTCATTCCACGGATGGAAGTGAATCTCAAGATTAGTTCCCTTGTTCCAGCTTCAGGGGTTATTGAGACCACGATTCAGGTTCACAAACCTGTTCCTAGTAACTTTTACCATAAGGGATGGTGTAAATTCCCTGATTGGTGTGAATCCCAGGACTACTCTTGGAAGTAGGGTCAGGATTCCTAGGAATTTTGTCCTTTCTCCAGGAAGGTCTGGACGACAGTCTGTCAATCAGTTCTCTGAAGGGTCAGATTTCTGTGTTCTCCTTTTTTACACAAGTATCTGGTGGATGTGCCAGATGTGTAAAAACTTTTTTTGTCAGACCCTGGTTAGTTTCAGGCCTGTGTTTAAGTCTGTTGCTCCTCTTGGAGTTTTAACCTTGGTTTTAAGGTTTTGCAGCATGCTCAGTTTGAGCCATAGCATTCCGTAGATTTTAAAGTTTTCCCTTTTGCTATATCTTTTGCTTGGAGAGTTTAGGTACTCTCAACTTTGCAGTGTGACTTGCCTTATCTTATCTTTCTTATTGATAAGGCAGTTTTTCGTACCAAGTTGGGATTCTTCCTAAGGTGGTTTCAAAATAAAGTTGTGGTTCTTCTCTATGGCCTAAATCCTTCTTCTCATAAGGAACGTTTGTTGCACAACCTGGATGTGCTCTGAAAATCTACCTACAGGCGGCTAAGGTTTTTTTGCTAGTCTTTTACCCTGTTTGTTTGTGTTTCAGTAAACATATGGATCAGAAAGCTACTGCTACTTCTCCTTCTTATTGTTGAGAAGTATGATTTGTTTTGTTTGTGAGTCTGCGGGTCAGCAGCCTCCTTAGAGAATTACAACTCATTCCTCGTGGGCTGTTTCCTCTTTTTGAGCCTTCAACAATCAAGTCCTTGTGGACCAGTTTTGCAGGCCTGCAACTTGGTCTTCTCTTCATACTTTTTCTAAATTTTGCAAATTTGATACTTTTGCCTCAGCTGAGGCTTCTTTTGGGAGAAAGGTACTTCAAGCGGTGGTGCCTTCTGTTTAGGTTTCCTGTCTTGTCCCTCCCTAATCATCTGTGTCCTCTAGCTTGGGTATTGATTCCCAACAGTAATTGATGATTCTGTGGACTCACCGTGTCTTAAGAAAGAAAACAAAATGTATGCTTACTTGATAAATTTCTTTCTTTCTAAACATGGTGCGTCCACTGCCCACCCTTATTTTCAGACATTTTTTTTTATCTAAACCCCAGGCACCTCTACACCTTGTGTTATTTCCTTTCTCTCCTTTTCCTTCGGTCGAATGACTGTGGATTGTGGGAAGGGAAGTTATACTTAACAGCTTTGCTGTGGTGCTCTTTGCCTCCTCCTGCTGGCCAGGAGTGATATTCCTAACAGTAATTTATGATTCTGTGGACTCACCGTGTCTAGAATTAAATAAATTTATCAGGTAAGCATAAATTTAGTTTTTTCTAACTTTGACCCCCAAAATCTGTTACGCATCTACAACCACCAAAAAACTCTCATGCTAATTAGTTTCTGAATGTTGTCCTGAGTTTATAAATACCCAATGTTTACATGTTCTTTGCTTTTTTTTTTGCAAGTTTTAGCACTTTGCTTTTTCCAAACCATTTTCCCCCCCAAAAAATAGCGAAAGTTACATTGTAACACTGATATATGTCAGGAATCCCTAAATAACCCTTCACATGTATTTTTTTTTTTTTTTTTTTTATTTTTTTTTAGTAGACAACCCAAAGTATTGATCTAGGCCCATTTTGGTATATTTCATGCTACCATTTCACCGACAAATGCGATCAAATAAAAAAAAATGTTACATTTTCACAAACTTTAGGTTTCTCACTGAAATTATTTACAAACAGCTTGTGCAATTATGGCACAAATGGTTGTAAATTCTTCTTTGGAATCCCCTTTGTTCAGAAATAGCAGACATATATATGGCTTTTGCATTGCTTTTTGGTAATTAGAAGGCCGCTAAATGCAGCTGTGCACCACACTTGTATTATGCCCAGCAGTGAAGGGGTTAATTAGGTAGCTTGTAAGGTTAATTTTAGCTTAAGTATAGAGATTGCCCTCCCAACTGACACATCCCAACTCCTTATCCCTCTCTCATACCTCTCAAACAGCTCTCTTTCAACCCCACCCCTCAATTGTCATCCCCATCTTAAGTACTGGCAGAAAGTCTGCCAGTATAAAAATAAAGTTTTTTTTTCTTTTTTAATATATTTTCTGCAGTGTAGGATCCCCCATTCCCCCTCATAACTTCCCTGATCCCCCCCAAACAGCTCTATAACCCTCCCCCTCTACCTATATGCCGCCATCTTAGGTACTGGCAGCTGTCTGCCAGTACCCAATTTGATCTAAATTATTGTCATTTTTTTATAAAAAATTAAAAAAACATGTTTTTCCATAGTGTAGCTGCCCTCATTACCATACCCACCTCCCCCTCCCAGATCCCTTTCCAGACACGGATCCCACATATGATCTCTCTCCTTCCTTCCTCCTCCTCATTCCTCCTTTCCACTCACTGCCATGCTGTATCTTGGCATAGCGGTTCCACCCACTCCCGCCCCATTCATGCCCCCTTCCTGCCCTTCTCCCGCCTCCTCCAGCGATGGGCCGCCCACCCACCTCCCTCCAAGCCCTCCCACGCCACGATCAGCACCATCGATAGCCGTCTGCTACAGGCAGTCTCCTTAATGCATCCATGGCACCTCTGGATACATTAAGAGGATCACCTGAAGGGAGAGACTGTGTACATAATATTAACAATTTAAGGAGCTGGCAGAACTGAAAAATGTAATTAGTGCAGGTCAAGGCCTCAGCAAACTTTAATAAATTGACATCTCTCTCAGACTGTGGAAGGAGATATCAGCTGTCATCTAGAGCTATACTTGGTCACTATGCATAACCTTTGGTGCACTAACTAGTACTTTAAGGCATAGCATACTGGTCTCAATCTAATTGAAATGTCACAACTGTATGAAAGTTCAGATTGTGATTATGTGTGTCACATTTCAAATGTTCCAGGCTGCAAATGCCACAGGGTAGAGAGAGAGTTCTGCTTATTAAAAAAAAAATATATAGGAATATCACATATTGATATCATAATATAAACAAAGTTCAATTTAATATCGGGAAATTGGGCATTCATCCTATAGAAATTGTCAATAGTAGAAATAATACCATCAATACTAATCATATACCCACAAGTGTAAGCACTGGGAAGCCAATACATTTTGTCTGGGGGGTCTTGCTCTGTGAGGGTTTAATGCATTCAGTTTATCTGTGTTAAAGGGACATTACACCCAAAAAATGTCTTTCATTATTCAGATGGAGAATACATTTTTTTTAAAGTTTCCAATTTACTTCTATTATCAAATTTATTTAATTTTCATGTTATTCTTTGTTGAAGAGATACCTAGGTAGGTAGCGTGCACATGCCTGAAGCCCTACATGACAGGAAATAGTGCTGCCACCTAGTGCTACTGCTAATGTATAACATTGTTGCAAAACGTGCACACTCTTGAGCTTACATTTCTGCTTTTTAAATAAGTATAACAAGAAAACGAAGAAAATATATTATAGAAGTAAATTAGAAAGTTGTTTAAAATCTGATGTTCTATCTAAATCATGAAAGAAAAAAAAATTGGGGTTTATGTCTTTTTAAGCATGTTTCTCTATTTAAGTATAGAGTTAGGCATAACAAATCCTAAAAAAATATTACTAGCAACATACTACAAACCATCCAACATTAGTGACATAGAGGAAACTCAACTACTAATGCAAATAGAAAAGGCTACTAATAATAACAGGGCTGTAATTATGGGAGATTTTAACTACCCCAACATAAACTGGGCCAATGGAACTAGTAATACAGCTGAGAAAGATAGAACTGTAAATGTTATCAGGGATAACTTCTTGTCAGAATTAATAGAGGAGCCAACTAGGAATAAAGCTATATTGGATTTAGTGCTATCACACAATACAGAAATCAAACATAGAAGTCAAAGAACATTTGGGTAATAGTGATCATAACATGGTCACATTTGAAATCTCTTTCCATAAGCAGTGTCTTAAGGGTTCAACTAAGACTTTTAATTTTAGAAAGGAAAATTCAATGATTTAAGGAAATCATAACAATCACCAAGATTACAAGTGTTGCGGTACGGCTATAACGTTGAAAAATTGGCCATTGCACGCGTAATATGCAGATCTCCCTTATTACAAGTTGCGGCGGTACGGCTATACCGCTAGCATTTTAGCCTTTACGCAACTCTCCATTCCGCACTCAAAAAATGAATTTTGAGTGTGGAATTTTGAGGTCTACCGTATTACAGGTTGTACGGTCCGGCTATAACGCTAGCGTTACAGCTTATACCGCCACAATCCATTCTGCGATCTGAGACCAGTAGTTATGGATTTTGCTAAACAAAATTTTTTCACAAAACTCATAACAAAAATGTTACAAAGTACGCTAACACCCATAAACTACCTATTAACCCCTAAACTGCCACCCCCCTGCATTGCAAGATATAATAATAAGAAGAAGAAGAAGATTAAACTATAAATTAACCTAAGATTACTATTTTAATAAAATAAACGGAAAATAACAAATCAAAGTTACAAAAACACTACAAAAAAATAAAAAAACTAACATTACAAAAAACACACTAGAATTACGAAAATTAAAAATAATCTAACATTACAAAAAAAAACACATTATGAAAAATAAAAAAACACTAAGATTACAAAAAATAAAGAAATGATCAAAAATAATAAAAATTAAACCTAATCTAATACCCCTATAAAAACAAAAAAGCCACCCCAAAATAAAAACACCCCAAAATCTATCATTAAACTACCAATAGCCCTTAAAAGGCTATTTTTCTAGGGCCCTTTTACCTACATTCTCTAGCTGAATAGTGAAAGAAAATGCTTTTCGTACGGCCCCCACCCAAACAAACCCCCCAAAAAAAACAACCTAAGTCTAAAAAAACCTAAGCTACCCATTGCCCCAAAAGGGGCATTTGTATGGGCATTGCCCTTAAAAAGGCAATCAGTTCTTTTGCACTCATTAGAAAATAAAAAAAATTAAAAAAAATTACCCCCCCCAAAAAAAAAACTAACGCTAACCCCATAAAATGTACTCACAGTTCATGAAGTCTGGACATCCATCTTCATCCAGATGGAGAGAAGTCTTCATCCAGACGGTGTCATCTTCATCCACCTTTTATCTTCATCCCGGTGGCGGCGATGGATGAAGATGTTGCCATTCCGCAACACTTTCTCTCCATTGATGGATGGGGGAAAACGTGCAAGAGCAAGTCAACTCAGGCCTTGGCTTTTGTGCGGTATGGAGCTTATCACACCATATCGCACAACAAAAGAAGGTTTGTTTGAAACTTGTAATGGCAGCGCTATGGAAAGTGTGATACCACTAATTTTTTTGCGTTATTTAAGCAAAGGGTTTAGCGCACAACTTGTCATCTTGATGATAAATTGGTACTAAGTATTCTCTAATAAAAACCCAGAGGATAAATAGATAACGTTTAAAACTTTGTTAAATAAATATAGATATCATCACATGCCACATGGTTATAAAATTAAAAGAAATAAATCCAAACCTAAAATATGGCTAAATAAAAATGTGTTAAGAGAAATTAGGAAAAAATGTAGGGCATTTAAATTATTCAAAGAAAATAGTACAGGTTCAACATACCATGGACTCGATCCGATATGCAGCGTCGCCCGCAAAAGCCGGCGACACCGAATTTTGCGCTGGTTTGGTATCACATATACGGCGTAACATAGATGTTACGCTCATATATTTCTGCCATCGGCCGTAGTTTTTTGGCCCATAGACAGGTATACCAAACCAGCGCAGTTTGGTATCCAATATACAGCGTAAGGACTTACGTGGCGAAAATGGATAAATTCTACTCCATTTTCACCTCGCCACAAATTGCAGGCGTAGTAAGCCTTATGCTGTCTATTGGAGCCCCGTAACTCCCTAAACTAGCTGCTAAATAAAACCTAACGCATGTGCAATGTCTATCTACCTGTCAACCGTGATCCCCCGCCGCAATCCCTAATAAAGTATTTAACCCCTAAACCACCGCTCCCGGACCCCGCCGCCACCTACATTAATTGTATAACCCCCTAATGTGAGCACCTACACCGCCGCCATCTACATTACTTACCCCCTAATGTGAGCCCCTTACACCGCTGCCACCTACATTAACTACCCCCTAATGTGAGCCTCTTACACCGCCGCCATCTACATTATCTACCCCCTAATGTGAGCCCCTTACACCGCCGCCATCTACATTATTTATCCCCTAATGTGAGCCCCTTACACCGCCGCCACCTACATTAACTACCCCCTAATGTGAGCTCCTACCCCGCCGGCAGCTATATTAAAATTATTAACCGCTAATCTAATCCCACTATACCTCCGCCACCTATATTAAATTATTAACC
The DNA here is from genome assembly GCF_027579735.1 of Bombina bombina. Classification (NCBI taxonomy): domain Eukaryota; kingdom Metazoa; phylum Chordata; class Amphibia; order Anura; family Bombinatoridae; genus Bombina; species Bombina bombina. The sequence goes on along the minus strand of NC_069505.1, from coordinate 364,218,628 downwards.
CCTAATCTAATCCCCATATACCGCCGCCACCTATATTAAATTATTTAACCCCTAAAATACTAAACTATCCCTACCACTAAACCTAAGTCTAACCCTACAAATAGCCCTGAAAAGGGCTTTTTGCGTGGCATTAACCCAAAGTAAACAGCTCTATTGCCAGCCCTTAAAAGGGCTTTTTGTGGGCCATTGCCCTAAAGTAATCGGCTCTTTTACCAGCCCTTAAAAGGGCTTTTTGCAGGGCTTTCTCACAAAGTAATCAGCTCTTTTGCATCTAATCTAAATCCTCCTACACCTCCGCCACCTATAATGAATGTATTACCCCCTAATCTAATCCCCCTACACCGCCGCCACCTATATTAAATACATTAACCCCTAATCTAATCCCACTATACCGCTGCCACCTATATTAACCCTAATTATATTAGGGTTAATATTGTTATTATAATATATATATATATATATATATATATATATATATATATAAGTATAGTAAGTATAATAACCCTATCTAACTCTAACACCCCTAACTAAATTCGTATTAAAATAAATGTAATTAATATTATTAATTAAAATATTCCTATTTAAAATTAAATACTTACCTATAAAATAAACCCTAAGATAGCTACAATACAATTAATAATTACATTGTAGCTATTTTAGGGTTTATATTTATTTTACAGGTAACTTGGTATTTAATTTTAACTAGGTACGATAGCTATTCAATAGTTAATAACTATTTAATAGCTACCTTGTTAAAATAATTACCAATTTACCTGTAAAATAAATCCTTACCTAAGTTACAAATACACCTGCACTATCAATAAATTAAATAAACTACAAATCTCTAAACTAAAATACAATTAAATACACTAAACTAAATTACAAAAACAAACAAACACTAAATTACAAAAAATAAAAAAAAATTACAAGAATTTTAAGCTAATTACACCTATTCTAAGCCCCCTAATAAAACAATAAAGCCCCCCAAAATAAAAAAAATTTCCCTACCCTATTCTAAATTACAAAAGTTAACAGCTCTATTACCAGCCCTTAAAAGGGCCTTTTGCGGGGCATGCCCCAAAGTAAACAGCTCTTTTGCCTGTAAAAAAACCACAATGTCACCCCCCAACATTAAAACCCACCACCCACATACCCCTACTCTAAACCCACCCAAACCCCCCTTAAAAAAAACCTAACACTAAGCCCCAGAAAATCTCCCTACCTTGAGTCATCTTCACCCAGCTGGGCCGAACTTTAGAGATTTGTAGTTTAGTTAATTTATTGATAGTGTAGGTGTAACTTAGGTTAGGATTTATTTTACAGGTAAATTGGTAATTATTTTAACAAGGTAGCTATTAAATAGTTATTAACTATTTAATAGCTATTGTACCTAGTTAAAATAAATACCAAGTTACCTGTAAAATAAATATAAACCCTAAAATAGCTAAAATGTAATTATTAATTATATTGTAGCTATCTTAGGGTTTATTTTATAGGTAAGTATTTAGATTTAAATAGGAATATTTCTCCTACATTGGTGTATCCGGTCCACGGCTTCATCCTTACTTGTGGGATATTCTCATTCCCTACAGGAAGTGGCAAGAGAGTACACAGCAGAGCTGTCCATATAGCTCCCCCTCTGGCTCCGCCTCCCAGTCATTCTCTTTGCCACTCTGAACAAGTAGCATCTCCACGGGGGTGGTAAAGAGTATGTGGTCGATTGCTTTTTAGCATGTTTTTCTCTATAAATAAGGTGTTTTTTTTAAACACTTTTGGAAAGGCCCCTCCACTCTGGAATGAAGAGAGGCCTCATTTTCAGGCCTAAATTGTGCAGTTGTTTTTGCCTAGGCAATCCATGCAGCTTCATGTGGGGCATCACAAAAGACTCAAGAGAGGCTTATTTCCTACTAAAATAATCCCTAAGGAAGGTAAATGGCTACAGGAGAAGCTGTGGCTAGTACTGTAGTGTGTTAACTGGTTAATAACTGTTATTAGCTCCGGTTTGGGCATTAAGGGGTTAATTGGTCTGAAAATTTGTGTGCAATCTTTTCAAAGCATTAAGGCTCTGTGGTGAAAATTTCATTAAAATCAGATGTTTCTTTCATGGTTTTTTGATGTTTCAATAATAATGTGTGCACTTTTATTATTTAAAGAGACAGTAACGTTTTTGTCAAAAATAATTTTTATTGCATTGTAGTTCTGTTTAAGTCTGTCAAACATGTCTGAATCTTCAGATAGCCTATGTTCTGTATGTCCAAAGGCCAAGGTGGTTCCCCCATTAAACTACTGCAGCGGCTTTTAGTTTGAGGAACTGGAAAACTTGCTCTAGAAGGAGACTGCTTATGTCGAAGTCATGGATAGAATTCACGCCCTAAAGCTGGCTAATTCTTTCATCACAGATGCCGCTTTGCAAGTAGCTAAACTAGCGGCGAAAAATTCTGGTTTTGCCATCGTGGCGCGCAGAGCGCTTTGGCTAAAATCATGGTCGGCTTATGTGTCGTCCAAAACAAAATTGCTTAATATTCCTTTCAAGGGTAAGACCCTATTCGGGCCAGAGTTGAAAGAGATTATTTCAGATATCACTGGGAAAGGGCCATGCCCTTCCACAAGGTAGAGTCTTCAAGGCTAAAAAACAAGGCCAATTGTCGTTCCTTTCGCAACAACAGGGACGGACCTGCTTCAACCTCTACAGCTACTAAGCAAGAGGGTAAAGCTTACCAGCCCAAGCCAACATGGAAACCTTTGCAGGGCTGAAACAAGGGTAAACAGGCCAAGAAGCCTGCTGCTGCTGCCAAGACAGTATGAAAGGGTAGCCCCCGATCCTGGACCGGATCTAGTAGGGGGCAGACTTTCTCTCTTTGCTCAGGCTTGGGCAACAGATGTTCCGGACCCCTTGGCACTAGAAATTGTCTCTCAGGGGTACCTTCTAGAGTTCAAAGACCTTTCCCCAAGGGGAAGGTTCCACATGGCTCACTTATCTTTAGACAGATAAGGAGACAGGCATTCTTACTTTGCGTACAGGACCTTTTAAAAATGGTAGTGATACACCCAGTTCCGACAGCAGAGCGAGGACTGGGTTTTTACTCAAACCTGTTCCCAAAAAAAGAAGGAACTTTCAGGCCAATTCTGGACATAATTTTTTTTAGAAAAAATTCAAAATGGAACCATTCGGACAATTTTAAGAATGTTCCAGGAGGGTCAATATATGACTACCGTGGACTTAAAGGATGCGTATCTGCATGTTCCAATCCACAAAGATCACCTTCAGTTCCTGAGGTTCTCCTCTCTGGACAAGCATTATCAGTTCGTGGCTCTTCCTTTCGGATTGGCCACTGCTCCCAGAATTTTCACAAGGGTGCTAGGGTCCCTTCTAGCGTTGCTAAGGCCAAGGGCATTGCAGTAGCACCTTACCTAGACGACATGTTAATACAAGCGTCGTCCTTTCACAAAGTGAAGACTCATTCAGACATTGTCCTAGCCTTTCTAAGGTCTCACGGGTGGAAGGTGAACATAGAAAAAAGTTCTCTGTCCCCGTTCACAAGGGTTCCCTTCCTGGGAACAATAATAGACTCAGTAGAAATGAAGATCTTTCTGACAGAGGTCAGGAAGTTAAAACTTCTGAACACTTGTCGAATTCTTCAATCCATTCCTCAACCCTCCATAGCTCAATGCATGGAGGTAATAGGACTCATGGTCGCAGCAATGGACGTGGTTCCATTTGCTCGAAATCATTTAAGACCATTGCAACCGTGCATGCTCAAACAGTGGAATGGGGATTATGCAGATTTGTCTCCCCAGATTCAAATGGACCAGAAAACCAGAGACTCACTCCTCTGGTGGTTGTCTCTGGATCACCTGTCTCAGGGAATGAGTTTCCGCAGACCGGAGTGGATCATTGTCACGACCGACGCCAGCCTCCTAGGCTGGGGCGCGGTCTGGGAGTCCCTGAAGGCTCAGGGTCTATGGTCCCGGGAAGAATCTCTTCTCCAGATAAACATTTTGGAATTGAGAGCGATATTCAATGCGCTCCAGGCATGGCCTCAACTAGCGGAGACCAAATTCATCAGATTTCAGTCGGACAACATGACGACTGTAGCTTACATCAATCATCAGGGGAGAACAAAGAGTTCCCTGGCGATGAGGGAGGTATCCAAATTCATCAAATGGGCAGAGGATCATTCCTGCCATCTATCAGCAATTCACATCCCAGGAGTGGACAACTGGGAAGCGAATTATCTGAGTCGTCAGACTTTCCATCCGGGGGAGTGGGAACTCCACCCAGAGGTTTTTGCCCAGTTAGCTCAACTAGGGGGCATTCCAGATCTGGATCTGATGGCGTCACGTCAGAACTCCAAAGTTCCACGTTACGGGTCCAGATCCAGGGATCCCAAGGCGACATTGGTAGCTGCCTTAGTAGCGCCTTGGTCGTTCAATCTAGCTTATGTCTTTCCACCGTTTCCCCTTCTCCCCCGGCTAGTAATCGAACAGGAGAAGGCTTCGGTAATTCTGATAGCTCCTGCGTGACAAGCAGGACTTGGTATGCAGACATGGTGAATATGTCATCGGTTCCGCCATGGAAGCTATCTTTGAGGATAGGACCTTCTAATTCAAGGTCCATTCGAACAGGGTTTTCGGATTCAGTATAGATACCCTGAGGCGGAAATAGCTTTGTTGGTGCGAATCCAAGGGTTATTCATGGAATAAGATTAGGATTCCAAGGATATTGTCTTTTCTCCAAGAAGGATTGGAGAAAGGTTTGTCAGCTAAGCTAGTTCCTTAAAAGGACAGATATCTGCTCTGTCTATCCTGTTACACAAGCGTCTGGCAGAAGTACCAGACGTTCAAGCGTTTGCACAGGCTTTAGTCAGAATCAAGCCTGTCTATAGACCTGTGGCTCCTCCATGGAGTCTCAATTTAGTTCTTTCAGTTCTTCAAGGGGTTCCGTTTGAACCTTTACATTCCATAGATATTAAGTTATTATCTTGGAAAGTTTTGTTTTTGGTAGCTATATCTTCTGCTCGAAGAGTTTCTGAGTTGTCTGCTTTGCAGTGTAATTCGCCATATCTGGTGTTCCATACAGATAAGGTTGTTTTGCGTACCAAACCTGGTTTCCTTCCAAAAGTGGTTTCCAATAAGAATATTAACCAGGAAATAGTTGTTCCTTCTCTGTGTCCTAACCCAGTTTCTAAGAAGGAACGGCTGTTACACAATCTTGATGTGGTTCGTGCTTTAGAATTCTATTTAAAAGCGACTAAGATTTCAGACAAACATCGTCCTTGTTTGTTGTCTATTCTGGTAAGAGGAGAGGTCAGAAAGCGACTGCTACCTCTCTTTCCTTCTGGCTGAAAAGCATCATCCGATTGGCATATGAGACTGCTGGACAGCAGCCTCCTGAACGAATTACATATTATATATTATTATATATATTAACTATATATAGTTATTTTATATATATATATATATATATATATATATATATATATATATATATATATATATATATATATAGTATAATAACCCTATCTAACTCTAACACCCCTAACTAAATTCTTATTAAAATAAATCTAATTAATATTAATATTATTAATAAAAAACAGAATTTATGTTTACCTGATAAATTTCTTTCTCCTACGGTGTATCCAGGCCACGGCCCGCCCTGGCATTTGGTCAGGTTTAAATTTTTATTTTTGTACACTACAGTCACCACTGCACCCTATGGTTCTCCTTTTTCTCCTAACCGTCGGTCGAATGACTTGGGGGCGGAGCCAGAGGGGGAGCTATATGGACAGCTCTGCTGTGTGCTCTCTTTGCCACTTCCTGTAGGGAATGAAAATATCCCACAAGTAAGGATGAAGCCGTGGACCGGATACACCGTAGGAGAAAGAAATTTATCAGGTAAACATAAATTCTGTTTTTTATTAATAATATTAATTAGATTTATTTTAATAAGAATTTAGTTAGGGGTGTTAGAGTTAGATAGGGTTATTATACTATATATATATATATATATATATATATATATATATATATATATATATATATATATATATATATATATATATATATATATATATATGATAGAAATAATAGAGATCAGCGCTAGAAGTTTATGAGTGTGCTGCTGGTCTTAATATATCTTCCCATCCACTACTGGAAAATATATATATATACACGCAAGACACTTGCTAGTTAGGCAGCAAACAGTCTCATTCAGTCAAGTGTGGCAAGTCTATGGATGTGTATTATTCATTAATATCCACAATGCTAGTTCCTGTGTGCTGTGGAGGAGTAGGCTGCTCGTCTGAGAGAAGAAGAATGATCCCCCGCAGGGCGAGGTTCCTCTTAGTGATCTAGAAGAGTGTGAGACAAAACAAGCGCCCAGAGGCACACTTCGTGTAGTACGTTCAAATAAATTACTTATACTGTAACAGTTGGAAAAAATCCGCTCTCACCTGGTTCAACCTCAACTTATGAGGTATGTAATAGGCACTTCTGTTTATATACTCTTGTCCCGTATCGTCCTCCTATAAGTCCTCAGGTCTCCAGTTCTTCCTTGGAGTCTGCAGAGTGTTCCTGGAACTCTGCAGCCTATATTTAGAAGGGGACTAGGGCAAACTAACAGCGCTTTCAAGAGGCCCTCCTATAAATAGCCTGGGAGCCGCCCTTGGACTCTGTGTTCTTTTTAATTTGCTGCAGATGGTCATCTGTCTAGGTGCAATATTTCATTGTTCGCTTTGTCCTCTGTTCATTGAAATAAAACTAAATTAGAAATAAAACTTTTATTTTTTATGACAGAGCATGCGAACAACAGTATCCAATTTATTTCTATTTTCAAATTTGCTTTGCTTTTTTGTATCCAATGCTGAAAGAGTAAACCTAATTATGTTCTTTCAGCATTGGATACAAAAAAGCAAAGCAAATTTGAAAATAGAAATAAATTGGATACTGTTGTTCGCATGCTCTGTCATAAAAAATAAAAGTTTTATTTCTAATTTAGTTTTATTTCAATGAACAGAGGACAAAGCGAACAATGAAATATTGCACCTAGACAGATGACCATCTGCAGCAAATTAAAAAGAACACAGAGTCCAAGGGCGGCTCCCAGGCTATTTATAGGAGGACCTCTTGAAAGCGCTGTTAGTTTGCCCTAGTCCCCTTCTAAATTCAGGCTGCAGAGTTCCAGGAACACTCTGCAGACTCCAAGGAAGAACTGGAGACCTGAGGACTTATAGGAGGACGATACGGGACAAGAGTATATAAACAGAAGTGCCTATTACATACCTCATAAGTTGAGGTTGAACCAGGTGAGAGCGGATTTTTTCCAACTGTTACAGTATAAGTAATTTATTTGAACGTACTACACGAAGTGTGCCTCTGGGCGCTTGTTTTGTCTCACACTCTTCTATATATATATATATATACATATATATATATATATATTATAACTATATATAGTTAATATATATAATATAATAACTATATTAACTGTTTTAACCCTAATATAATTAGGGTTAATATAGTTAATATAGGTGGCGGCGGTGTAGGGGGATTAGATTAGGGGTTAATGTATTTAATATAGGTGACAGCAGTGTAGGGGGATTAGGTTAGGGGTTAATACATTTATTATAGGTGGCGGCGGTGTAAGGGGATTTAGATTATAGGCAAAAGAGCTGTTTACTTTGTGACAAAGCCCCGCCAAAAGCCCTTTTAAGGAGCGAGCTGCACTTAGTGCTATGGCGCGGTCGGGCCGGGCTGTGACTATACAGCTGGCCCGATGCGCTGACTGAATATTACAGACCCGCTCAGCAGAGAGCGGGTCTGTAAAAGCGCCGTAATTTTAACATATTTAAAGAGAAAAAAGCCGTTTAGAACTATAGCACTTAAATAATGTTATATAATTCTGCACTATGTGCAGAATTATATAACATTATTTTTAAGGTTTACTGTCCCTTTAAGTACATAAATGGCAAAAAAATCTAAGAAGGAGAATATAGGTATAATAAAATGTGTAAAGGGTAGCATAATTAACAGTGATAGGGAGAAAGCTGGGGTACTAAACCGGTTCTTTTCTTCAGTATACACAAGAGAGGAACCAGTGGGAGATACTGTTGCAATGATACTCCTTTTTTCAGATAAATGTTGCTTATATATATGATAAGTTTCTATCTAAAAGTATTATCAGAAACAAAATGAAAAGTTATGCTCTGATAGAAAATACTATGTAGCGTTACTCAGATAAAGGCAGAGGAGGAGCTAAAATGGAGTTCAAAACAATGTTATAATAAACTTCCTAGCACGTACTTAAAGGGGCCGTAAAATTACAAACTAATGTTATATAATTCTGCACATTATATAACATTAGCTTACCGGCACATTTATACTTTAAAGGATTGCAGAGAAATTGTAACTAAAACCTTCTTTTACCAGAATGCCACTCCTTGCTCTATTGAGCGGGTCTGAATTTTACACAGCGCATCACTGCAACACTGTGTGCCCGGTTGCGCCATTTAAATGAATGTAGTTCGCTCCCGCTCTGGTCATTTAAATGGCGCGACCGGGCACAGTGTTGCAGAGATGCACTGTGTAAAATGCAGACCCGCTCAGTAGAGCAAGGAGGGGCGTTCTGGTAAAAGAAGGTTTTAGTTACAATTTTTCTGCAATCCTTTAAAGTATAAATGTGCCGGTAAGCTAATGCTATATAATTCTGCACTATGTGCAGAATTATATAATATTAGTTTGTAAGTTTAAAGCACCTTTAATAATTCACAAAGAACACACAGGTTGGTAAAGTGATGTGCACAAACTTTAGATTAATAAATCAGAACCTGTCAGATTTTATGAAGAGAGAGGAAAAATCCAGTGGTAAAGAGTATGTGGTCGATTGCTTTTTAGCATATTTTTCTCTATAAATAAGGTGTTTTTTCAGAGTTTAAAACACTTTTGGAAAGGCCCCTCCACTCTGGAATGAAGAGAGGCCTCATTTTCAGGCCTAAATTGTGCAGTTGTTTTTGCCTAGGCAATCCATGCAGCTTCATGTGGGGCATCACAAAAGACTCAAGAGAGGCTTATTTCCTACTAAAATAATCCCAAAGGAAGGTAAATGGCTACAGGAGAAGCTGTGGCTAGTACTGTAGTGTGTTAACTGGTTAATAACTGTTATTAGCTCCGGTTTGGGCATTAAGGGGTTAATTGGTCTGAAAATTTGTGTGCAATCTTTTCAAAGCATTAAGGCTCTGTGGTGAAAATTTCATTAAAATCAGATGTTTCTTTCATGGTTTTTTGATGTTTCAATAATAATGTGTGCACTTTTATTATTTAAAGAGACAGTAACGTTTTTGTCAAAAATAATTTTTATTGCATTGTAGTTCTGTTTAAGTCTGTCAAACATGTCTGAATCTTCAGATAGCCTATGTTCTGTATGTCCAAAGGCCAAGGTGGTTCCCCCATTAAATTTATGTGTGAAGTGTGCCATAGCGTCCAAACAGCTTAAGGACAGTACAATCACACTTAAAAATATAGCCCAAGATGATTCTTTAGCTGAAGGTAGTGAAGATAGCTTGCTTTCGTCTCCTTCTGTGTCAACACCAGCTATGCCCGCCCAGGCGATGCCCAGTATATCTAGCGCACCAATTGCGATTACTATGCAACAATTAGCATTTTTTATCCAAACTGCCAGCTTTTCCTAGGAAGCGTGATTGCTCAGTTTTAAACACAGACAATGAGCAAGCAGACGCAGAGGATAATTTATCTGTAGTGCCCTCACATCAATCTGACTTGGCGGTGAGGGAGGGCCTGTCTGAGGGAGAAATTTCTGACAGGAAAAGTTTCTCAGCAGGCAGAGCCTGATACTATAACATTTAAATTTAAGCTAGAACACCTCCGCGCCCTACTTAAGGAGGTTCTAGCTGCACTTGATGATTGTGATCCTTTGGGGATCCCAGAAAAATTGTGTAAAATGGACAAGTTCCTAGAGGTCCCAGTATACACTGATGCGTTTCAGATATCTAAGATGGCGGATATCGTGTCTAAGGAGTGGGAGAAGCCAGGTGTACCTTTTGTTCCCCCTCCTATATTTTAGAAAATGTTCCCAATTGTTGACCCTAGAAGGGACGCGTGGCAGACGGTCCCCAAGGTAGAGGGGGCAGTTTCAACGCTAACTAAGCACACAACTATACCATTAGAAGACAGTTGCGCTTTCAAAAAATTAGAAGGTTTACTTAAGGGAATATTTGTTCTACAAGGTTTCCTTCTTCGACCAATTTCCTGCATTATTCCTGTAACTACTGCAGCGGCTTTTAGTTTGAGGAACTGGAATACTCGCTCCAGAAGGAGACTGCTTATGTCAAAGTCATGGATAGAATTCACGCCCTAAAGCTGGCTAATTCTTTCATCACAGATGCCGCTTTGCAAGTAGCTAAACTAGCGGCGAAAAATTCTGGTTTTGCCATCGTGGCGCGCAGAGCGCTTTGGCTAAAATCATGGTCGGCTTATGTGTCGTCCAAAACAAAATAGCTTAATATTCCTTTCAAGGGTAAGACCCTATTCGGGCCAGAGTTGAAAGAGATTATTTCAGATATCACTGGGAAAGGGCCATGCCCTTCCACAAGGTAGAGCCTTCAAGGCTAAAAAACAAGGCCAATTGTAGTTCCTTTCGCAACTTCAGGAACGGACCTGCTTCAACCTCTACAGCTACTAAGCAAGAGGGTAAAGCTTACCAGCCCAAGCCAACATGGAAACCTTTGCAGGGCTGGAACAAGGGTAAACAGGCCAAGAAGCCTGCTGCTGCTGCCAAGACAGCATGAAAGGGTAGCCCCCGATCCTGGACCGGATCTAGTAGGGGGCAGACTTTCTCTCTTTGCTCAGGCTTGGGCAACAGATGTTCCGGACCCCTTGGCACTAGAAATTGTCTCTCAGGGGTACCTTCTAGAGTTCAAAGACCTTTCCCCAAGGGGAAGGTTCCACATGGCTCACTTATCTTTAGACAGATAAGGAGACAGGCATTCTTACTTTGCGTACAGGACCTTTTAAAAATGGAAGTGATACACCCAGTTCCGACAGCAGAGCGAGGACTGGGTTTTTACTCAGACCTGTTCCCAAAAAAAGAAGGAACTTTCAGGCCAATTCTGGACTTAAAAATTTTTAGAAAAAATTCAAAATGGAACCATTCGGACAATTTTAAGAATGTTCCAGGAGGGTCAATATATGACTACCGTGGACTTAAAGGATGCGTATCTGCATGTTCCGATCCACAAAGATCACCTTCAGTTCCTGAGGTTCGCCTCTCTGGACAAGCATTATCAGTTTGTGGCTCTTCCTTTCGGATTGGCCACTGCTCCCAGAATTTTCACAAGGGTGCTAGGGTCCCTTCTAGCATTGCTAAGGCCAAGGGCATTGCAGTAGCACCTTACCTAGACGACATGTTAATACAAGCGTCGTCCTTTCACAAAGTGAAGACTCATTCAGACATTGTCCTAGCCTTTCTAAGGTCTCACGGGTAGAAGGTGAACATAGAAAAAAGTTCTCTGTCCCCGTTCACAAGGGTTCCCTTCCTGGGAACAATAATAGACTCAGTAGAAATGAAGATCTTTCTGACAGAGGTCAGGAAGTTAAAACTTCTGAACACTTGTCGAGTTCTTCAATCCATTCCTCAACCCTCCATAGCTCAATGCATGGAGGTAATAGGACTCATGGTCGCAGCAATGGACGTGGTTCCATTTGCTCGAAATCATTTAAGACCATTGCAACCGTGCATGCTCAAACAGTGGAATGGGGATTATGCAGATTTGTCTCCCCAGATTCAAATGGACCAGAAAACCAGAGACTCACTCCTCTGGTGGTTGTCTCTGGATTACCTGTCTCAGGGAATGAGTTTCCGCAGACCGGAGTGGATCATTGTCACGACCGACGCCAGCCTCCTAGGCTGGGGCGCGGTCTGGGAGTCCCTGAAGGCTCAGGGTCTATGGTCTCGGGAAGAATCTCTTCTCCCGATAAACATTTTGGTCTACTGTGTGCTCTCTTTGCCACTTCCTGTAGGGAATGAGAATATCCCACAAGTAAGGATGAAGCCGTGGACCGGATACACCGTAGGAGAAAGAAATTTATCAGGTAAACATAAATTCCGTTTTTATTAATAATATTAATATTAATTAGATTTATTTTAATAAGAATTTAGTTAGGGGTGTTAGAGTTAGATAGGGTTATTATAATATATATATATATATATATATATATATATATAACTATATTAACTATATTAACCCTAATATAATTAGGGTTAATATAGTTATAATATATAAAATAATTGCTATATTAACTATATTAACCCTAAAATAATTAGGGTTAATATAGTTAATATATATATAATAACTATATTAACTGTATTAACCCTAATATAATTAGGGTTAATATAGTTAATATAGGTGGCGGCGGTGTAGGGGGATTAGATTAGGGGTTAATGTATTTAATATAGGTGGCAGCGGGGTAGGCGGATTAGATTAGGGGTTAATACATTTATTATAGGTGGCGGCGGTGTAAGGGGATTTAGATTATAGGCAAAAGAGCTGTTTACTTTGTGACAAAGCCCCACCAAAAGCCCTTTTAAGGGCTGGCAAAAGAGCTGATTACTTTGGAGTAATGCCACGCAAAAAGCCCTTTTCAGGGCTATTTGTAGGGTTAGACTTAGCTTTAGTGGTAGGGATAGTTTAGTATTTTAGGGGTGAATTAATTTAATATAGGTGGCGGCGGTATAGGGGGATTAGATTAGGGGTTAATAAATGTAATATAGGTGGCGGCGGGGTAGGGGGATTAGATTAGGGGTTAATAATTTTAATATATCTGGAGTCGGGGTAGGAGCTCACATTAGGGGTAGTTAATGTAGGTGGCGGCGGTGTAAGGGGCTCACATTAGGGGGTAGGTAATTGTAGGTGGCGACGGGGTAGGAGCTCACATTAGGGGGTAGTTAATGTAGGTGGCGTCAGTGTAAGAGGCTCACATTAGGGGGTAGTTAATGTAGGTGGCGGCGGGGTAGGAACTCACATTAGGGGGTAGTTAATGTAGATGGCGGCGTGGTAGGAGCTCACATTAGGGGGTAGGTAATGTAGGTGGCGGCGGTGTAAGGGGCTCACATTAGGGGGTAGTTAATGTAGGTGGTGGCGGGGTCCGGGAGCGGCGGTTTAGGGGTTAATAACTTTATTAGGTGTGGCGGGGTCCGGGAGTGGCAGTTTAGGGGTTAATACATTTTTTATTATTAGGAGCGTGAGGGGGGATAACGGATAAAGGGTTAGACGTGTCGGGCTATGTTTGGGAGGCGTGTTAGACAGTACGGGAGATTTTATAACTTAGTCAGGTTTTGTAGGCGCCGGCAGTTTCTAAAGTGCCGTAAGTCACTGGCGACTCCAGAAATTTGTACTTACGCAGATTTCTGGACATCGCTGGTTTATCCGATTTACGGCACTTTAGCATCTGACGGCGCCGTATATGGGATAGCTCGAGTTGCGAGCTGAAACTACGGGCGGCGGGGGTTCCCTCGCTTGCACCGCAAACTACGATCTATATCGGATCACGCCCCATATATATAAGGAATGTAACAAAGCATGCAAAAAGTCAAATTAGCCAAAATTGAAAATGAAAGATTATTTAAATGAAAAAAATATTTTAAACCCGATAAGGTTTGTTAAGTACATAAATGGCAAAAAAATCTAAGAAGGAGAATATAGGTATAATAAAATGTGTAAAGGGTAGCATAATTAACAGTGATAGGGAGAAAGCTGGGGTACTAAACCGGTTCTTTTCTTCAGTATACACAAGAGAGGAACCAGTGGGAGATACTGTTGCAATGATACTCCTTTTTTCAGATAAATGTTGCTTATATATATGATAAGTTTCTATCTAAAAGTATTATCAGAAACAAAATGAAAAGTTATGCTCTGATAGAAAATACTATGTAGCGTTACTCAGATAAAGGCAGAGGAGGAGCTAAAATGGAGTTCAAAACAATGTTATAATAAACTTCCTAGCACGTACTTAAAGGGGCCGTAAAATTACAAACTAATGTTATATAATTCTGCACATTATATAACATTAGCTTACCGGCACATTTATACTTTAAAGGATTGCCGAGAAATTGTAACTAAAACCTTCTTTTACCAGAATGCCACTCCTTGCTCTATTGAGCGGGTCTGAATTTTACACAGCGCATCACTGCAACACTGTGTGCCCGGTTGCGCCATTTAAATGAATGTAGTTCGCTCCCGCTCTGGTCATTTAAATGGCGCGACCGGGCACACAGTGTTGCAGAGATGCACTGTGTAAAATGCAGACCTGCTCAGTAGAGCAAGGAGGGGCGTTCTGGTAAAAGAAGGTTTTAGTTACAATTTTTCTGCAATCCTTTAGAGTATAAATGTGCCGGTAAGCTAATGCTATATAATTCTGCACTATGTAAGTTTAAAGCACCTTTAATAATTCACAAAGAACACACAGGTTGGTGAGGTGATGTGCACAAACTTTAGTTTAATAAATCAGTACCTGTCAGATTTTATGAAGAGAGAGGAGAAATCCAGTGTAAGCTGTTCACAAGAGAGACTGTGAGGATTCACTTTGCAGCTGTAGCAGGCAAAGAGGAAATGAAGGCAGTCAGGTGGAGGAATGACAGAGAAACTCCAATATGATTGAGAAGCAATCCTGAATACAGCAGGCAAGCAGAAAACGAGAACCGGAGGTTGAGAAATAGACAGGCAAACTTGAGAATCCTGAAACAAGCTGGAAGCTGACAAGCAGAGAAATAAATCAGCAGGCAAAACAGAGGTGAAGTGACTTGATAGTAGTGCACCATACAAACAGCACAATAACTGAAGCAATTTGTGGAGGAGGGAGGATCCCTTAAATAGGCACTGAGTTTGAGAGGAGGAGATGATTTAAAGAGACAGTCATGATTGACTGATACATTACAGTATCCCATTTCAAGGGCCCACCTGAGAAGGATTTGCAACTGGCTTAGAAGGATGTTTAGTATGAAAAGTTCTAATGAGCCTAGGGGCATGAATGTCCCTAGAGGATACCCAGGAATCCTCCTCTGGTCCATATCCTTTCCAGTGAATAAGGTATTCCAACTTCCCACGAACCAGTCTAGAGTCAAGTATTGAGTGTACCTCATATTCAATGTGGTCATCGATCAGGATAGGAGAAGGAGGTGTTGGAGGTAGATCTTGATCATATTTTCCAGTGTAGGGTTTCAATAGAGATAGATGGAAAGTAGAGTGTATTTTGTAAGAACTAGGAAGGGTAAGTCTCATTGCATTCTTATTCAACACCTGCTGAATAGGAAAAAGTCCAATGTATTGAGAAGCTTACTTTTTAGAGGGGACTTTGAGCCGTAAATTCTTAGTCGAGACGCAAACTAAGTCCCTGACTTTATATTGAGGGGGAGATGAGTGTCTCCTGTCGTAAAATAGTTTTTCTGAGGTTTTAGCTTCAGACAAATGTTATTTTGCGAGTGCCAATGTCTCCTTAATATGTTTAGCAAAATCATAGGCTGCAGGCGAATTATTGGAATTAGGCAAAGTAGGTAGGGAGTTAGGATGATAACCGTATGTAGCAAAAAATGGGGAGGTTTTTGTAGAGGAACTTGTGGAATTATTGTAAGTGAATTCGGCCAATGGAAGTAGATTGAACCAATCATCTTGAAGGTGTGAGGTGTAGAAGCAAAGGTATTGTTCCAGAATCTGATTTGTTCTCTTAGTGAGACCATTAGTCTGAGGATGATATGCTGAGGAAAACCTAGAATCAATCTTGAGAAGTCGACACAATTGTCTCCAAAATTTGGATGTGAACTGTGTCCCCCTGTCACTGAGAATGGTGGAAGGTATCCCATGTAATCTGACAATATGATTAACAAAAACTTTTGCAGTTTTAAGGGCTGTGGGTAAGGTCTTGATTGGAATGAAATGAGCCAATTTAGTTAAGTGGTCAATCACCACCAGGATTGTAGAGTGTGACTGAAATAATGGAAGATCAACTATAAAATCCATAGAAACAAATTCCCAGGGTCTATAAGTAACAAGTGCCCAACAGGTTTTTTACGATCTGTTTTGTTCCGGGCACAATTTACACAAGAGCTAACCAATGGCTAGATTACGAGTTTTGCGGTAAGCTGAAAAAGCAGCGTTAACAGGTCCTAATGCTGCATTTTCACTACCACTGGTATTACGAGTCTTGCAGGTTTAGGGGCACCACACACTTTTTTGGCCTTACTGTAAAATGACTTACATAAACTTTGTAAAGTATTTTTTCTATGGGACTTCCATAGCGCTGATATTACAAGTCTGTCCTGGGAGGCCAAAAAGTGAGCGGTACACCCTACCCCGTCAAGAGTCCTAACGCATTTAAAAGTCAGTAGTTAAGAGTTTTATGGTACAACGCCGTAACATAAAACTCATAACTAAAGTGCTAAAAAGTACACTAACACCCATAAACTACCTATTAACCCCTAAACTGAGTCCCTCCCGCATCGCAAATACTAAAATAACATATTTAACCCCTAATCTGCCGCTCCGGACATTGCCGCAACTATAATAAACATATTAACCCCTAAACCACCACACTCCCGCCTTGCAAACACTAGTTAAATATTATTAACCCCTAATCTGCCATCCCTAACATTGCCGCCACTTACCTACATTTATTAACCCCTAATCTGCCGCCCCCAACGTCACCACCACTATTTTAAATGTATTAACCCCTAAACCTAAGTCTAACCCTAACACCCCCTAACTTAAATATAATTTAAATAAATCTAAAGATAAAATAATATTATTACCTAAATAATTCCTATTTAAAACTAAATACTTACCTATAAAATAAACCCTAAGCTAGCTACAATATAACTAATAGTTACATTGAAGCTATCTTATGGTTTATTTTTATTTTACAGGCAAGTTTGTATTTATTTTAACTAGGTACAATAGTTATTAAATAGTTATTAACTATTTAATAACTACCTAGCTAAAATAAATACAAAAGTACCTGTAAAATAAAACCTAACCTAAGTTATAATAACACCTAACACTACACTATAATTAAATAAATTTACTAAATTAATAACAATTAAATAAATTAAATTAGCTAAAGTACAAAAAAACACTAAATTACAGAAAATAATAAACAAATTACAAGATATTTAAACTAATTACACCTAATCTAATAGTCCTATCAAAATAACCCCCCACAAAATAAAAAAAAACCCTAGCCTAAACTAAACTATCAATAGCCCTTAAAAGGGCCTTTTGCAGGGCATTGCCCCAAAGTAATCAACTCTTTTACCTGTAAAAAATACAAATAACCCCCCCAACAGTAAAACCCACCACCCACACAACCAACCCCCCAAATAAAATACTATCTAAAAAAACTTAAGCTCCCCATTGCCCTGAAAAGGGCATTTGGATGGGCATTGCCCTTAAAAGGGCAGTTAGCGCTATTGCAGGCCCAAACCCTAACCTAAAAATAAAACCCACTCAATACACCCTTAAAAAAAAACTAACACTAACCCCCTGAAGACCGACTTACTGTTCTGAAGACCAGACATCCCTCCTCAAGGAAGTGGCAGGAGTCTTCATCCAACCGGGCCGAAGTCCTCAACGAAGCCGGGAGAAGTCTTCATCCAAGCCAGGCGAAGTGGTCCTCCAGACGGGCAGAAGTCTTCATCCAGACGGCATCTTCTATCTTCATCCATCCGACGCGGAGCGGCTCCATCTTCAAGACATCCAACGTGGAGCATCCTCTTCATCCGGAGTCTTCTTACTGAATGATGGTTCCTTTAAGTGACGTCATCCATACGGAGCTTGATACATAAGCCCCTTTGACTTTATCTGTGCTGTATGTTGTTGGTTTTAATGAGAACATAAGGAGACAGGCATTTTTAAAGTGCTTGAAATCAGACCTATTCCCAGAGAATGGAGTGGGAGGGTTAAGAGTGGGTTCCGGTGATTCAAATGTTTTAGTAGTAACTATATCTTAAAAAAGTCATTTTAGGGTTAAGACCTCTGCCTGTACTTCTGTTAAACCCCTGGCCAAGTAATCCACCTTTTGATTAAGTGTGCTGAAGTGTAATTCTAATTCCTTAGGATCCATTTCAAAGGTAAAATAGGATAAACAAAAAGGAAAAACAAAAGTTTTATATATATATATATATATATATATATATATATATATATATCTTGATGTAGGCTTCAGTTATACTGCAATGATACTCCTTTTTTCAGATAAATGTTGCTTATATATATGATAATTTTGTGGCTAAAACTATTATCAGAAACAAAATGAGGAGTTATGCTCTGATAGAAAATACTATGTAGCGTTACTGAGATAAAAGCTGGGGAGGAGTTACCTTAGCTAAAATGGAGTTCAAAAGAATGTTATAATGAACTTCCTAGCACGTACTTAAAGTGAATGTAAAGTGCCCGGTTTTTAAAAATTCGATTTAAAACAGGGGCACTTTAATTCATCAAAAATTACATTTCACTCCTGTTGTGAAAAAATACTTACCTTTTAATCTTGACAGCAGCTCTAGCTTCCTCCACCCATAGTAAAGCCTCTTCCTGGGTCTAAAATGAGGAATCCAGCTTCCTCCAATCATGGCATTGAATCAGACTCTGATTCCCGGGGGGGGGGGGGTCGGCGAGCCGTGATTGGAGGATGACCCATCCATCATTTCTGACATCAGAAATGGCTTGGGACGACCGGAGGAAGCTGGAGTGGCTGTGAAGATTAAAAGGTAAGTATTTTTTCACAACAGGAGTGAAATGCAAATGTGGATGAATTAAAGTGCCCCTGTTTTTAATCAAATTTTTAAAAAACTGACACTTTAGCATCAAAATTTACATTCACTTTAAAGAACACACAGGTTGGTAAGGTGATGTGCACAAACTTTAGTTTAATAAATCAGTACCTGTCAGATTTTATGAAGAGAGAGGAGAAATCCAGTGTAAGCTGTTCACAAGCGAGACTGTGAGGATTCACTTTGCAGCTGTAGCAGGCAAACAGGAAATGAAGGCAGTCAGGTGGAGGAATGACAGAGAAACTCCAATATGATTGAGAAGCAATCCTGAATACAGCAGGCAAGCAGAAAAGGAGAACCAGAGGTTGAGAAATAGACAGGCAAACTTGAGAATCCTGAAACAAGCTGGAAGCTGACAAACAGAGAAATAAATCAGCAGGCAAAACAGAGGTGAAGTGACTTGATAGTAGTGCACCATACAAACAGCACAATAACTGAAGCAATTTGTGGAGGAGGGAGGATCCCTTAAGTAGGCAATAAGTTTGAAAGGAGGAAATTATTTAAAGAGACAGTGATGATTGACTGATACATTACAACTTAGAACATAGAAGCTCATACCATTAACTCAGTTATCTCTAGAGGATATCAGGAAAAAAATAGATAATATTAAGGTAAACAAAACTCCAGGCCCAGATGGAATACAACCAAGGGTTTTACTGTAACTTAGCACTGTTATAGCCAAACATCTACTCTTAATTTTCACAAGACTCATTATCCTCAGGCATGGTCCCCCAGGACTGCTGTAAATCTGATGTGGTTCCACTCTTTAAAAAGGGAAGCAGAGCTGATCCAGGAAGCTATAGACAAGTTAGTTTTACATCAATAGTGGGGAAGATACTTGAAGGGATTATAAGGGATGATATTGATGAGTATATTTGTGTAAACAATATTATGAGTTCAAATCAGCAAGGTTTTATGAGAAATAGATCATGTCAAAGTAATCGAATTAGATTCTGCGAGGAAGTAAGTAAAAATATAGATAAAGGGGAATCAGTTGATGTGATATACTTGGATTTTGCGAAGGCGTTTGATACAGTGCCACATGAGAGATTAATGCACAAAATTAAAGGACTGAGAATAGCTAAAAATGTTAGCTGAGCTCATGGATAAATAACTGGATAAAAGATAGGGAGCAAGTAGTAGTAGAAGTAAGCGGATCATAGTCAGATTGGACAAAGGTAATCAGTGGAGTCCCCAGGGATCAGTACTGGGCCCTGTTCTTTTTAATATTTTATTAATGAATTGGAACAAGGATTAAATAGCAACATCTTTATATTTGCAGATGATACAAAGTTGTGTAAGGTCATTAGGTCAGGGCAGGATGAAATTGCTTTTCAAGGGGATCTACAAAAATTAGAAGAATGGGCAAGTAAATGGAAAATTAGATTTAATACTGTAAAATGCAACATTCTACATTTTTAAATTAAGCAGGCAATCTATTATTTAAATGGGATTAGACTTAGTCAAACAGAGGAGGAAAGGGATTTGGGAGTAGTAATACTGTATATAACAAGTTAAAGACGGGCGCAAAATGCAGGGTAGCAGCTTATAAGGCTAATAAGATACTAGCATGTATTATAAGAGGCATTGATGCAAGGGAGGAGATCATAATTCTGTAACTCTATAAATTCCTAGAAAGATCTCACCTTGAGTATGGAGTGCAGTTCTGGGGACAAATCTAAAAAAAAAGACATTGCAGACTTAGAAAAAGTTCAGAGAAGGGCCACAGAGCTAATAAGGGGAATGGAGAATCTAAGCTATGCGGAGAGGCTAGTCAAACTAGAAAAAAGGCGCTTAAGAGGTGACATGGTTACTTTATATAAATATATTCAAGGCCCCCATATACAGATATGGAAAAAGCTCTGTTTATTCCAAGAAAATTATTTTTGACAAGAGATCACAATTTAAGGGTGGCATAAAGGAGATTTAATCTCCTGCAACGTAAATATTTTTTTTCACTGTAACAGCAATCAAAGTGTGGAACTCATTACCTGAGGAGGTGGTAAATGCTAATATCTTAGATACATTTAAAAATGTTTTTTGTACATTTCTGGTTAGAAACAAAATTTAGGGATAGGATTGCTTGTGTTAACTGGTTCACCATTTTTAATGGGATTAATTTAAATTCAACTGGAACTTTTTTGAAAGTATATTAAGATTAGTATACAATGAACTTGATGGACTTCTGTCTTTTTTAAACCTCATCTGCTATGTTACTATGTATGTATTAATCCTAAGGAATAGATAGGACAATCAGGTTCCATTTTTTAATATACAGCATTCATGGGGGGGGGTATGAGTTTGGGTGAAAATGGTTTATGGTCAGTTACATTTCACCAATGTTTCGTTCTGTATTCAACCATCCGAAGTCAAGTAATGAGTTGATCAAATAGTATTAACACTAGCTGGGGGCAAGATACTCAAGGCTGAAAAAAGACACATTATATGGATATAGAACCTCCTGTGTAATCATAATAATGCATATACTGGTGCATTAAGTTAATCTTTATGCATAATATTTCCCATACAGTCGAGTGGCCATGCAGCGTGCCCCTCTTACTTGCGGGGTCCCTTCCTGCATTGCAGGGCCAGGATTGCCACCCCTGCATTTACAGAACCACTTCTCTAAGCCATGTACCAATGCCTAAATAGGTGGGAGTACTTGGGAGCACAGTGGACATCACTGGTGTGTTACCAAGGCTTCCCGGTACTCTACAACAATGTGATCACAGGTACCGGGTGAGGAGGTCTGTGCTGCTGTACACTCCTTACCCTACAGGATGCATCTGTGCAGGGCATTTTCACAGATCCCATACTTTGTTATTAGCTGTAATGTCTAGTTGAGTCGTTCTTGGTCTGCTTCCCCAGTGAGATCCTGTATTTACTGCCCTAGACACATTTATTTATGCATCCCTATGTACCCAATGGGGATGCTGACTACCTGTTTTATTTACCCTTCCTGTATAATTGACCAGGGAATCCTAGTATTACCTCTTTGTAACCATTGTAATTTTGAATGACCCTTTTCCACCTATGATGCGCAATAACTACACAGCCTTAATATGTTAATCCCACATGGGATACTTTGTGATTAAACTTTGAGTTAAAGCTTATGCTTTACTCTAGCTTGGTATAAAGTTATTAGTGTAAAAATTAACATATTAAGTTGCGTTATCGATATGTTAATAACCCGTTATTATAAATTAAAGAGACATACATGTCCAAATTGTTTCCTTCATGCCTTAAAAAGAACATGCAATTTCTCCAACAGTGTGTCCGGTCCACGGCGTCATCCATTACTTGTGGATATTCTCCTCCCCTACAGGGAAAGGCAAGGAGAGCACACAGCAAGAGCTGTTCATATAGCTCCCCCTCTAGCTCCGCCCTCCAGTCATTCTCCTTGCCGCTCTGAACAAGTAGCATCTCCACGGGGATGGTGAGGAGTTTGTGGTGTTAGTTGTAGTTTTTTATTTCTTCTATCAAGAGTTTGTTATTTTAAAATAGTGCTGCTATGTACTATTTACTCTGAAACAGAAAGAGATGAAGAGTTCTGTTTAAAAGAGGAGTATGATTTTAGCAGCAGTAACTAAAATCGATTGCTGTTCCCACACAGGACTGTTGAGATGAGAGAACTTCAGTTGGGGGGAACAGTTTGCAGACTTTTCTGCTCTAGGTATGACTAGCCATTTTCTAACAAGACTGTGTAATGCTGGAAGGCTGTCATTTTTCCCTCATGGGGATCGGTAAGCCATTTTCTTAGACTTAGAAAGAATAAAGGGCTTATTATGGGCTATTAACTGGTGGACACTCTTAAGGGCTAAATCGATTGTTTATTTAAGTTTTTATTTAAAGTTTGAAGTGGATTTCACACTTTTATTATTTGGGGAATGTTTTTTATCACCAGGCACTAGTTAAGACACCTTCCCAGTCAGGAAGGGCCTTTCACTGTATTAGGCAGAGCCTCATTTTCGCGCCATTATTGCGCAGTTTCTTTTAAGTACAGTGCATGCAGATGCATGTGAGAGGGTCTGGTGTCCACTGAAAAAGTTCCTAGAAGGCTTGAAATACCCCCCTGGGATAGTTGAAGTCACAACAAAGGCTGTGGCTGGGACTGTAGTGGGGTTAAAATTGCAAACGGCTCCGGTTTCCACATTTTAAGGGTTAACAGCTTGAAAATTGGGGTGCAATACTTTGAAGGCATTAAGACACTGTGGTGAAAATTTGGTAAAGATTGGATAATTCCTTCATAGTTTTTCACATATTCAGTAATAAAGTGTGCCCTGTTTAACATTTAAAGAGACAGTAACGGTTTTGTTTTAAAACGGTTTTTGTACTTTATTAACCAGTTTAAGCCTGTTTAACATGTCTGTACCTTCTGATAGATCATGTTCTGTATGTATGGAAGCCAATGTGGTTCCCCCTTCAAATATATGTGATAATTGTGCCATAGCGTCCAAACACAGTAAGGACCGTATTGTCACAAATAGTAAGGTTGCCCAGGATGATTCCTCAGATGAAGGAAGTAGAGATAGTTCTACATCTTCTCCTTCTGTGTCTATACCAGTTATGCCCGCGCAGGCGACCCCTAGTACTTCTAGCGCGCCAATGCTTGTTACTATGCAACAATTGACGGCAGTAATGGATAACTCCATAGCTAATATTTTATCCAAAATGCCAGCATTTCAGGGAAAGCACGATTGCTCTGTTTTAAACACTGTAGAGCAGGAGGGCGCTGATGATAATTTTTCTGTCATACCCTCACACCAGTCTGAAGTGGCAGTGAGGGAGGGTTTATCAGATGGAGAAATTTCTGATACAGGAAGAATTTCTCAGCAGGCAGAACCTGATGTTGTGACATTTAAATTTAAATCAGACCATCTCCGCGCATTACTTAAGGAGGTGCTATCTACTCTGGATGATTGTGACAATCTGGTCATCCCAGAAAACTTGTGCAAGATGGACAGGTTCCTAGAGGTCCCGGTGCACCCTGATGCCTTTCCGATACCTAAACGGGTGGCGGACATAGTGAATAAGGAGTGGGAGAAGCCAGGCATACCTTTTGTCCCTCCTCCTATATTTAAGAAATTGTTCCCTATGGTCGACCCCAGGAAGGACATATGGCAAACAGTCCCTAAGGTCGAGGGGGCGGTTTCTACACTAGCCAAACGCACGACCATTCCCATTGAGGACAATTGTGCTTTCAAAGATCCTATGGATAAAAAATTGGAGGGTTTGCTTAAAAAGATTTTTGTACAGCAAGGTTACCTCCTTCAACCTATTTCGTGCATTATTCCTGTCACTACAGCGGCGTGGTTCTGGTTCGAGGAACTGGAAAAGTCGCTCAGTAGGGAGACTCCGTATGAGGAAGTCATGGACAGAATTCATGCACTTAAGTTAGCTAATTCCTTTATTTTAGACGCCGCTTTGCAGTTAGCGAGATTAGCGGCGAAAAATTCAGGGTTTGCAATTGTGGCGCGCAGAACGCTCTGGCTAAAGTCTTGGTTGGCGGATGTATCTTCCAAGACAAAATTGCTTAATATCCCTTTCAAAGGTAAGACCCTTTTTGGGCCAGAATTGAAAGAAATTATTTCAGACATCACTGGGGGAAAGGGCCATGCCCTCCCACAGGATAGGCCTTTCAAGGCTAAGAATAAGTCCAATTTTCGTTCCTTTCGCAATTTCATGAACGGACCGGCTTCTAACTCGGCAGCCTCTAGACAAGAGGGTAACGCTTCCCAGACTAAACCAGCTTGGAAACCAATGCAAGGCTGGAATAAGGGTAAACAGGCCAAGAAGCCTGCTGCTGCTACCAAGACAGCATGAAGGGGTAGCCCCCGATCCGGGACCGTATCTAGTAGGGGGCAGACTCTCTCTCTTTGCTCAGGCTTGGGCAAGAGATGTTCAGGATCCCTGGACACTAGAAATAGTCTCTCAGGGTTATCTTCTAGAATTCAAGGCACTACCCCCAAGGGGAAGATTCCACATTTCTCACTTATCTTCAAACCAAATAAGTAGACAGGAATTCTTACATTGTGTAGAAGACCTGTTAAAGATGGGAGTGATACACCCAGTTCCAGGGTTTTTACTCAAATCTGTTTGTAGTTCCCAAAAAAGAGGGAACTTTTAGACCAATTCTGGATTTAAAAATTCTAAACAAATTTCTCAGAGTTCCATCGTTCAAAATGGAAACTATTCAAACAATTTTACCTACAATCCAGGAGGGTCAATATATGACTACCGTGGATTTAAAGGATGCGTATCTACATATTCCTATCCACAAAGATCATCATCAGTTCCCAAGGTTCGCCTTTCTGGACAAACATTATCAGTTTGTGGCTCTCCCATTCGGACTAGCGACTGCTCCCAGAATTTTCACAAAGGTGCTCGGGTCCCTTCTAGCGGTTCTAAGACCAAGGGGCATTGCAGTGGCACCTTATCTGGACGACATTCTAATGCAAGCGTTGTCTCTTTCCAAGGCAAAGGCTCATACAGACATTGTTCTAGCCTTTCTCAGATCTCACGGGTGGAAGGTGAACGTGGAAAAGAGTTCCCTGTCTCCGTCGACAAGAGTTCCCTTTTTGGGAACAATAATAGATTCTTTTGAAATGAAGATCTTCCTGACAGAAGTCACAAAGTCAAAGCTTCTAAACGCTTGTCAAGTTCTTCTCTCTATTATGCAGTCTTCCATAGCTCAGTGCATGGAAGTAGTAGGGTGATGGTTGCAGCAATGGACATAGTTCCTTTTGCTCGAATTCATTTAAGACCATTACAACTGTGCATGCTCCAGTAGACAGGATCACCTGTCTCAGGGAATGAGTTTCTACAGACCAAAGTGGGTCATTGTCACGACCGACGCCAGTCTATCAGGCTGGGGCGCGGTCTGGGATTCCCTGAAAACTCAGGGTTTATGGTCTCGGGAAAAGTCTCTTCTCCCGATCAACATCCTGGAACTGAGAGCGATATTCAATGCTCTCCGGGCTTGGCCTCATCTAGCGAAGGCCGGATACATAAGATTCCAGTCAGATAACATGACGACTGTAGCTTACATCAACCATCAGGGAGGAACAAGGAATTCCTTGGCGATGAGAGAGGTATCCGAGATCATCAAATGGGCGGAGGATCACTCCTGCCACCTATCTGTAATCCACATCCCAGGAGTAGACAACTGGGAGGCGGATTATCTGAGTCAGATTTCTATCCGGGGGAGTGGGAACTCCACCCGGAGGTGTTTGCCCAGTTGACTCAATTATGGGGCATTCCAGACATGGATCTGATGGCGTCTCGTCAGAACTTCAAGGTTCCTTGCTACGGGTCCAGATCCAGGGATCCCAAGGCCACTCTAGTGGATGCATTAGTGGCGCCTTGGTCGTTCAACCTAGCATATGCGTTTCCACCGTTCCCTCAACTTCCCAGGCTTGTAGCCAGGATCAAACAGGAGAAGGCCTCAGTGATTCTGATAGCTCCTGCGTGGCCGCGCAGGACTTGGTATGCAGACCTGGTGAATATGTCATCTGCTCCACCATGGAAGCTACCTTTGAGACAGGATCTTCTAGTACAAGGTCCATTCGAACATCCAAATCTAATTTCTCTGCAGCTGACTGCTTGGAAATTGAACGTTTGATTTTATCCAAGCGTGGGTTTTCAGATTCAGTGATAGATACTCTGGTCCAAGCCAGAAAACCTGTGTCTAGAAAGATTTACCATAAAATATGGAAAATATATATCTGTTGGTGTGAATCCAAGGGATTCTCCTGGAGTAAGATTAAAATTCCTAAGATCCTCTCCTTTCTCCAAGAAGGTTTGGATAAGGGATTGTCAGCGAGTTCTCTAAAAGGACAGATTTCTGCTTTATCTGTCTTGTTATACAAACGACTGGCAGCTGTGCCAGAGGTACAAGCTTTTGTACAGGCTTTGGTCAGAATCAAACCTGTTTACAGACCCTTGACTCCTTCTTGGAGTCTAAATTTAGTTATTTCTCTTCTTCAGGGGGTTCCGTTTGAACCCTTACATTTCATAGATATCAAGTTGCTATCTTGGAAAGTTCTGTTTTTGGTTGCTATTTCTTCTGCTAGAAGAGTTTCTGAATTATCTGCTTTGCAGTGTGATCCACCCTATCTGGTGTTCCATTCAGATAAGGTTATTTTGCGTACCAAGCCTGGTTTTCTTCCAAAAGTTGTTTCCAACAAGAATATTAACCAGGAAATAGTTGTTCCTTCTCTGTGCCCGAATCCAGTTTCAAAGAAGGAACGTTTGTTTCACAATTTAGATGTAGTCCGTGCTTTAAAGTTCTATTTAGAAGCAACAAAGAATTTTAGACAAACATCATCCTTGTTTGTCGTTTACTCTGGTAAGAGGAGAGGACAAAAAGCTATTGCTACCTCTCTTTCTTTCTGGCTGAAAAGCATTATCCGATTGGCTTATGAGACTGCCGGACGGCAGCCTCCTGAACGAATCACAGCTCACTCCACTAGGGCTGTGGCTTCCACATGGGCCTTCAAGAACGAGGCTTCTGTTAATCAGATATGTAAGGCAGCGACTTGGTCTTCTCTGCACACTTTTGCCAAATTTTACAAATTTGATATTTTTGCTTCTTCGGAGGCTGTTTTTGGGAGAAAGGTTTTGCAAGCCGTGGTGCCTTCTGTTTAGGTAACCTGATTTGCTCCCTCCCTTCATCTGTGTCCTAAAGCTTTGGTATTGGTTCCCACAAGTAATGGATGACGCCGTGGACCGGACACACCAATGTTGGAGAAAACAGAATTTATGCTTACCTGATAAATTACTTTCTCCAACGGTGTGTCCGGTCCACGGCCCGCCCTGGTTTTTTAATCAGGTTTGAAAAATGTTTCTTTTTCTTTATACACTACAGTCACCACGGCAACCTATAGTTTCTCCTTTTTCTCCTAACCGTCGGTCGAATGACTGGGGGGCGGAGCTAGAGGGGGAGCTATATGGACAGCTCTTGCTGTGTGCTCTCCTTGCCTTTCCCTGTAGGGGAGGAGAATATCCACAAGTAATGGATGACGCTGTGGACCGGACACACCGTTGGAGAAAGTAATTTATCAGGTAAGCATAAATTCTGTTTTTAAACAACTTTCCAATGTACTTATATTTTCTAATTTGTTTAATTCTCTTTATATCCTTTGTTAAAAAGCATTTATATATATAGGCTTAGTAGCAGCTGATTGGTGGCATCACATAGATGCCTCGTGTGATTGGCTCACCCATGTACATTGCTATTTATTTAACAAAGGATATCTAAATAATGAAGTAAATTAGATAATAGAAGTTAATTGGAATGTTGTTTAAAATTGTATTCTCTATCTGAATCATGAAAGAGAAATTTAGGTTTCATGTCCCTTTAACAATCTGCTATTACAACTGTCATCAACAGTTGCACAAGCACAGTGACATAGGAGAGACGTTTACTTTGTATCCTGTCATTGGAAGAAAACAGATTAAAGGTTTATCTACTTGATATTTTAGTTGGTCCATGGAGAGCGTCTTTGCCTGAACTAGCAATGCCTCCACCAGGCGTTGCAGCCAATCACAAAGTATCTCATGTGCGAACTGTGAAAATGCCTGTGGAAGGGAAGTGGAAGACGGAAGCTGAATCTGATTAGATCGCAGCGCTATCTCACCCCTACTAGAGACGACCAGGATTGCTCTCAGGGAGCCTACTGAGGGGGGTTTGCCCTGGGGGGGGTGCATTCATTATTACCTATAAGAGAGAATCATGTAGTAAACGAAAAAATGTTTTATTTAAAAAAAAAGAAGAGAACAATTTTAAAAATTAAACCTGTACTTTTAAACTGGAAAAAAGACTGGTTGGTGGCAATTCAGGACTGTAGACTGTCTAAGTGGGACAGCAAGGAGGTATGCAAACATAATAAGCAGGTATTCAATGTACATTTATTCTGCACAAGACTGTTGTTTTTCTATAGAATAACATATCAGCCAAGTCTGAACATTTTTAGAACAAATTAACATGTTTCCTGCACTTGTTTTTTGATACTCTAACTCCACTCACCACTTACCTTTTGCTTCTGGAGAAGAAAATCTAGTATTAATTGCTTTGCATTCTTTTTTTCTGCTGAATTTGGTACAAATATATAGCAGGGTTATGCTTTATAAGTTTGCAAAATGGATTTCTAATAGTGAAATTACATGAAAATAATTTAAAAATAATGAATAGTAAATTATGAAAATATATTGCAAAGTTGTTTTACTATGCATCACTAAGCATTTTGGCCCAGATTACAAGCGGAGTGCTAATGATAGTGTGGGGGTGCAATATCAATATTGCTGGACCCCACTAAAGTTAGTGCGCAAATTGATATTACAAGTCCATGGTAAAACAGATTTAACAGAGAAGGTTTGGTGCTACGGATATCCCTTTAGCTCTTCTTAAATAGCTTTCATATTGCAAGTTGAAAGTTATGGGTTGTGCTCGAGCGCAAGACAAATTAGTGCTAGAAAAATTAGACCCATTCATATTACTTGGCCTTGTCAATCATGCCTAATTTTACAAGAGATTTGTTGGTGCAGGTGACGTTGCATATTTTTCCATTTGGGGAACAGTAGTCAGCATGTTCTGTTAGTCAAAGACTGTATTTCTTGAAAATGTAAACTATGAAAAAGTTTAGACAGATTGTAAAGTAATCCCACATATCATGAGCAACATTAATTGGAATGCAATCTCAGGGACATTGATACCTTAACTGTTCACTGTTCTGCAAAGGGTTGACAAACCATAATATCTGTAGGGTACTGATCCTTGGGGGTAGATTTATTAGGTAGCAGATGCTGCATTCTGCGCCTATCGTTTCAAGGTCCTTAACTTGTCTGCCACCTTTTAGGTGGCAGACTGAAATCATCCCAATCCGATACAATCAGGATGATTGACACCCCCTGCTAGCAGCATTTCACAAGAAATGCTTGTGCAATGTTAAATGTCGACATCATATGCTGTGCTACAGCGAATCATGTCCGCTTGACCATTCATAAATCTACCCTTTGGTGTAAAGTCAGAAGATTTCTACATTTAGTTTTATTTTAATAAATGTGAATATCCTAGGATCAAAAATGTTAAAAGAAAAGTTGTGTATTAATCCATTAGGGTTAATCCAGGGTAATACACTACAGTTAAAATCTACAAGCTATTTGTGTTTACTCCATGAGAAATTGTATGTGATTTTTCTTTTTAAACCATGCTCCTGTGTTTAATATTTTTGCTTTAGTTCTTTTAATCAACTGCATATTGATATTATTATTATTATTATTATTATTATTATTATACTTTCCACTGATATTTATCACATATTTTTATTTGCTCACAGGCATTTTGTGGATTCAATGCATATGGATAGAGAGAGGAACAGTGATGGAGCTCAATCTGGAGAAAGGTAATGTTTTACTGCTTGGGAATTGTGCCCAACAAAATATATTCTACTGGTAATACTTTAAAACTTGAAAATAGAGCAACACTTGATGTGCGGTGATAATTATGATGATCTCCTCTTATTGTAATGAGAGAAAACTGCTTATAACAAACAATATATGTATATTTTAAATGTTATTTGTAAATAAAACCTATGGTTTGTGCTAATCAAGGCAGAGAACTCTATTAGGCAATTTAAAACACTTCCCTGGTGTTTTAGCATCAAATTAATATTTTTTCTCTAGACTTTATAATCTTGCAAGGTTTATTCTTTGAGGGGTCGTATCAAGACAATGCTGTAGAGGAACATATTGTATCTGTCACAACTGCAACAAATAACTAGATCTATCACTCTCAACCCCTTGATGAATGTCATATAAGACTTATGGTGCTTCACAAGATCCTTCTTGTATCATTACATTTTTCACATCCCAGAAAGACCTCAAATATTTAATTGCCCTGCCAAACAATAAAAAAATAAATTTTAACGTTGACTGTCAAGAAAAAAACTCCAAATAGATAACAAGATGTAAAATAATCTCCATGAAATTACATTAGCACAGCAGAATTATGAATCATAACACTGACTTAAAATAGATGTTTTTTAAATATGTATCTGATACTGATTAATAAATTGAATATAGTGGCACCTGGATGAGTCTCATCGACCACATGCAGACGATAAGTCTGCATTGACCGTACATGGAGGCTGACTGTTAGTGACTAGCAATGACTATAAGAAATTGAATTGACTTATTTTTACTAATAATCCTCTCACTTGTGTGGAATATTGATGTATAAAAACCAAAAAATTGTATACGTGCCTGACAAGAGATTTGAGTCAATTATGGCACTGTCCTTACATGAATAATTGTTCCACTGAAAATATAAGTGAATTGTTAGTTAGGGACTGGGTAGTGGAAAAGGACATGAAGTAGAACTTGAAGACATTATTCTATTTTCTTCTTATTGCAAAGCATATTGTTGTGGAGAAAGTGTCCGGTTTTAACCCAATAAATGCAGAGGTTGAGAGAGCATTGTCTAGTATGCTCTGCATCAGTTAGTCATCCTTGGAGGAGTCCTACTTCCTCAAGGTTTTATATAGTGTCACTAGCAGGTGAGGTTAGACGTTCAGCAGTGTGAGGGGGGCAGTTTTCTATACATTAAAATAACATGATATTAAAGGGACAGTCTAGGCCAAAATAAACTTTCATGATTCAGATAGAGCATGTAATTTTAAACAATTTTCCAATTTACTTTTATCACCAATTTTGCTTTGTTCTCTTGGTATTCTTAGTTGAAAGCTTAACCTAGGCGGTTCATATGCTAATTTGTTAGACCTTGAAGCCCACCTCTTTAAGATTGCATTTTAACAGTTTTTCACCACTAGAGGGTGTTGGTTCACGTATTTCATATAGATAACACTGTGCTCGTGCACGAGAAGTTATCTGGGAGCAGGCACTGATTGGCTAGACTGCAAGTCTGTCAACAGAACTGAAAAAAGGGGCAGTTTGCAGAGGCTTAGATACAAGATAATCACAGAGGTTAAAAGTATATTATTATAACTGTGTTAGTTATGCAAAACTGGGAAATGGGTAATAAAGGGATTATCTATCTTTTACAACAATAACAATTCTGGTGTAGACTGTCCCTTTAATATCCTCCAGAGTGGCAGGGAGATCTATAAGGGCTAGTTTATCTTTTAGAGATTCAGAGAGATCATTTCAGAACTTGTGAAGGAAAAGAGGTTCATTCCATACTGAGAGCTAGATTACGAGTGGAGAACTTTTTATCTCTCCCACTCACGAGTTAAAGGGCCAGTAAACCTAGACAATAATGTTATATAATGTTTTTTGGTACAATCTCTCTCTGTCTCTCTCTCTCTCTCTCTCTCTCTCTCTCTCTCTCTCTCTCTCTCTCTATCTCTCTCTCTCTCTCTCTCTCTCTCTCTCTCTATATATATATATATATATATATATTAGAGCTGCAACAACTAATCGTCATAATCGATAATAATCGATTATGAAAATAGTTGTCAACGAATCTCATAATCAATTAGTTGGTTTGCAATTAGTTGGTCTGTTCACAACAGCAGCTGCTTTACTCCAATGAACTCCTGCACATGGTATTGTGGTTTATGGTTATGTCCTTAGCCTAAAGGACGTCTACAGACGTCTACTTTTCACTTTTTTCAGGACAGTATACGTTTACAACTACCCCTGGCTTATGTGCAACCCAGATATAATAGTCCATCATTTGGATTGTTTATATTAAATCTGGTGATTTGGAACTATGCTTTTCATGATATAGTGCCAAGCTTGTTGTTTACAACTTGCCCCTAGATTGAAGGAAGTTATTTAAATTGATGTGCACTATTATCTGTTTGCACAATTATTAGCTTATTGCTTGCTATTGCTGATTATATGTACTGTATAAATAAATGTGTAAGCTTTTTCCTGTTATTGATATACAGTCCTTAGCGCTTTTGATTTGTTTTTTTATATTTTTAATAAATTGTGATAATATGTACCAGATTCAACCTTTATAAGTATATATCCGTTATTTTTAGAGCGGACTAGATATTTTCCCCTAACCTTATAGCTGGTTATTTACCATTGCATGTAGATATTCAAGATATTTTTATGTTAGAATGAAGTCAAGGGTTACTTTATTGAGAGGCTTTGCCAAGGTGAAAAACTCTTTGCATTGGTGAAGGGCTAACAAAGATAAATATCCCACTTTGGTGAAATTGGCAAAACCCTACTTATACATCTCAAGCACCTCAATACCATCTGGGTACCTTTTCTCTGCTGCAGGAAATATAGCTGCAAACAGAGAACCAGACTTAGCCAGAACAATGTGGACATGTTGAGATGTTTGCATTTCAATGCAAAGTTTCTGAAAGAGTGAATAACAGAATGTTATTAACAGTGATAGTCTAACTCTTTCTAGTTCTACCTCTTTTCAAACAGTTTGTGGTTTTGTTTTGTTTAATTATAAAACTGTGCTCTGCTGCATAAACATTGAAGAAACAGTTGTGTTAATGTAAAGTTTTCGTCTGAAGTTTATATTTGTAACACTCATTATGTGGATTTTATTTAAAATATAGGAAACTATTATTGATTTTTTTTTTATCCGATTAGTCGATTAATCGAAAAAAATAATCGGCCGATTAATCGATTATGAAAATAATCGTTAGTTGCAGCCCTAATATATATATATTTATTTAAAAATACTTAGAACATATTCCCAATGTGAAGAACATTGGAATGTGAAATAATTACCAGAAGAATTCTATTTCATGAAGGTTTTTTTTAATTTTTTATTGAATATTGCCAGTGTTTCTTTAATGAAAAAGGGTACCACATAGATATATCATTGAGGACCTTTTGTTGGTAAAAAAAACTTATTTCATATTTAGTGAAACAAATATTTATTTTTGCAACATTGGCAGCCTATAGCTTACTCAGGGCTCCATGTACTAAGCAGTCAGCGAGCTACCCGCAACAAATCTCGCGTCAAAACTCGCAAACTGATATGTACAAAGCCGTCAATTATGTTAAAACTCGCATCTTTAAAATTGCGAGCGTACTTATCCGCCAAACCTCGCTACCGCTCCATTTTTCACTGTAATTAGACACATTGACCACCAACTCGCCAAAAAACGAATGTACTAAAAAATCTATTTGTCCGCTCGCTACAATTTCCGCTCCCACCTCGCTATTTTTGCCTCGCCACCTTTAGGTGGCGGGCAAGGTACAAAACAATAGGAAAGTCAATCTAGACGCCAGTCTAGACATATATAAAAGGCAGTAATATCAGCATTGTACTTACAGCATAACTGGCGTCTAATTTGTCTCTCATTTCCATGTACATAAATTGCGCCCAATTTGTCGACTGTAATTAAAGAGTAATCTATTTAAATTTGTATTGTTAGTTGTCAATCTTTATAATTATTTTTATTTTAATATTTATATATTATCAGATCCAGATGAAGCCATATCCAATTTGTAAATAAATATTACAAAAATAACGCTCTGTTATCACTCTTCAAAAAATTTTGAACAATAATAAAGTTGTTTAGATAAGTTGAACTTTTATAGGAGCAAAATTCTATTCCCGCGACTACTATGATGTTCGTGACACCTTGCATGTCACGTGTTAATAATTGGCCAGACAATTCAACTGAAAGTTAAAAGTACATCAGCTTAGTCGCGGCGAGCGAGACGTCAAATTTATCAATAATCCGCCACTGCTCGCGGCGGGCTAGACTTGTCTATTTATTGGGGGAATATTAGTACATAGCGACAGCGGACACCATTTCGCCCGCGGCGAGTAACGGCGAGTTTATCCGCGTCTACAATGACGGATGAATTGACGGCTTAGTACATGGAGCCCTTAGTCAGTTTCACAAAATAATTACATTCAGATGACTGAGACCTACAGCAATTCAGTATATTTAGTTTTGATTTCAGTGGTAAGAAGAAGCCTAAATGACGGGTTAGAATAAATGTGGAACTAGGATGTCTAGGATGTGCATAAACAGCAGTAAAACAATTAAGATGTGTTGCTTTCAGATCACCAACTTTTTAAGGCAAGAAACTGTGTGATGTTTAAAACTTTTTTATAATGCAAAAGAGTTAAAGTGAAGGTAAAGTTTTTTCATTAAAAATGGATATGTATAATCCTTTTACAATCTCCAATGCAGTTGTTATGTTTTTTTTTTTTTTTAAATAAACTTATTTTTTAACGTATTTATCTACCTACATTTTTCTTATCGTAGCCATCAGAATCTCCTCCCATACAGCATTTCCGGGTTTCTGATACTTTGACATATAGAGCGGTCCCACCCGCTCTATACGTGTAAACTAAGCTCGTGCACATCGAGCGTCTAATAACCGCGCATGCACATTCTAAATTCTCTGTCACCATTGTGCATGTGTTAATCGTTAATGGACGCACTCGCTTTGCAAGTAGGCAATACAAATAGTTGAGCATGCGTAGAATTAACCATCCCCTGATGACGTCAATCGACGGCCGCCTAACGGCCAAAGAATCAATTGGCTATCTAAACAACGTGATCGTTGTTTTGGAAAAAAAACAAAAAAAAAACGGGTTGATTTTAGGATAGCAGAATCGGAGCAGATTATAAAAGATATGTAAGGTAATATTGAAAGATCGAAGTATTGATGAATGAACATGCTATTTATTTTGCATGATATATTCATTTATTTGTAGCAGACCCATTAACTTTACCTTCACTTTAATGATATGCTCCAATTCTGTTTTTACTGTACATAACAGATTCTTTTTACATTAGTGTTACTCCATGGGATGCTGTTTATCTGATTACAACATGTTTTGTTCATATTTTCTCAATTTATAATGCAAAACATGAATTTATTACTAGAGATTCAAGTAATTCTATTTCTCGATAAATAGCTGTGAAGATGTTTAGTTATTTTGATTGGTGTGTGATTGGGTTGCTTTTAAGTTTACAATATTGTTGCCTTTTAATATATCCTATGTCACTCTTCTCTTGCATATTCAACTGTTTCAGACGTTTGAACAAAAAAGGTTAATTTTATCCTTTATAACACTTCATTATAGTATTTTAAAAATACTGCTCAAGCTGTAATTGCATATTATTCTGTGCAATCAGCTATATATTGTGTTCATACAGCTGCCATGTTTATCTTGATTATACATATATAAACTGTTGTACAATGTTATTCTAAAAATGCTTTCAAAAACAATGTGCGCTTTTAAAAGAAATGTGATTGCATGGAAGTTGCATTGTTTTTAAAGAATGAATTATGTTTCATCTTAACGTGTGCAAATGGAAAGATTCTAACCCAAAATGTACACAGCATGAGATCCTATTCAATAATGTTTTTCTTGTACTAGGATAGAAGCATGAGATCCTATTCAATAATGTTTTTCTTGTACTAGGATGTAGTACTGTTAAATCACTAAAACTAATTAGATTCAAATGATATCCTTTTAGTCATTAAAATGTGTCTATACTTGTAACTTTTAAGATTGTCATAATTTTATATTTTTTCTATATAACATGTATAGCCAATAAAACATTTACTTAAACATAATACATTTCTATTAAAAGTTAAATAGAATACAATAGTATGTTTATCGTCTGATAAATTAAAAGGGAATTTAGGTATTCAGAGGGTTTTGCAATGGAAGGAATAGCAGAGAGAATGTTATAATAGGGGAGGTTGTCTGGAGAGATATTGCAATGGAGACTTAATAGTGGTAGGGGGTATTGCACTAGGAGGTGAAAGTACAGTAGCGATATTTGGTGAGACATTGTAGCTACTAGAATAATGTGAGGCTTGGGTTTGATTAGTCAAGCATCTATTATTACGAGAATGTTACATATTTCTCTCTCAGTAGCTGAAGTACAAGATCTAAGCCATTGATTCTCATTGTATGTTAACCACACAATCTGAGATAATTCATAAATGATATAATATAGGTAAGAAAAGAACAAAAAATTATTGTTCAGTAGCTTAACTTGTTTTTTTTTGTACTTTGCGCTCAAATATGAAACAAATTGATAAAAAAACAACGCAGCAGGGTTACTAGTGAATGGGCACAAATTGGAACAATGGAAGAATCGAGGCTTTGCTTTATTTTTTTCCTATCAGCAGTTTCTCCTTAACAGTTTGACATACTGCATTGTCATATTCTTCAAGAATAATAGTCTGAAAGTTCTTTTGTAATTGCTTCACTGTCTGCTCTGTTTGGCAAGAAGCAAAATCTATAAGATAAGGATTTGGCTTAAAAAAACATTGTGGACTTATTTCTATGTTTTGTACAATGATAAGCCAGTATCAAGAGATTCACATTCATCCTCAAATCCCTAAAATGCTTCCATAAATAAGTTAGATTGAAGGCTTGACATGTTTATGCTGTAAATAAACTTATAAATGATAGATGTATAGAAAGACACACATAGAGACAGATTCAGACAGGTAGAAGCTTAATTAAGATCATAGTAGTACAAGCTGTCCACATTTCTTCAAAATAGAAGAATCATGTCTTGTCAGCTATATATACAAGTCTTGATCCTCTTTTCCTTTACTTTTTTATAATCAATTTTGATCTGTATTTTTTTTAATCTTTAATTTTTTATTGAGGTAGATACAATAATAAGAAAATATTTTACAGTGATAATGAATAACACATCAACAAGGGTTGTAATTGTGACAATAGAATATGTAAATATTCCATTTCTATAGGTAGCTAAGTATTGCCAGAAAATAAAAAAAGACAGGCATTTAAACAATAACAATACATTGGAACCTCTTTTAATATTATTAATCCCTCCCACTTTTCAAAGGGTTACTTATGAACCCATGAAAATATAAATTGCCTATGGAGGAAATCAAGAGATATAAACGGTCTCTCTTGGACCTTTGTACAGTAGCAGAAATAAAGGAGATAACTAGAAACTGTTAAGTGTAGAGACGTTATGTAACTGAACGATGTTTGGACCTATAAATAAGGATAACAGCTTTTGAAATACAACAATAAGATTTACATAAAAACTAATGTAGCATAGTAATAGAGACAAAGGAAATTAGGTGATAATAGGACACATAGATTTCTTTGGGTGGTTGGGAGCCAATTTTGTAGTACCCTCTCTAAAAATATTTCTCAGTGATGGCAGGAGATCTCGAGAAAATGGGATCACTTTTGAGCCCTCTAGTAGAACCTAGCACAATATATAGCTATGGCTATCATTAATCTTAGCACAGTAAAGTCTAGTGTATCTCAAGGAGACTTATAGGCAAAGGAAATTGTGTGGCTTGAGAATCTTAGCACTATATTAATGTGTAGCAACCTACTATGGGAATATAGGAGATGTGATAAATCGGCCCAGATAAGTATAAGCCATTAAGGGCCATGAGTTGAGATATTTATGCCCAAGGAAGAGTCTGGCTATGTTTAACGTGATTGGAAAAAAAAAAAAAAAGTATGCTTTAGTCGAAGTATCAGTGACCTTGTATAAGCACCCATACAGTACTTTTCAATTTTATAAAGGCTCTTTGTTGGAGATAGAATGACCATTGTGTAGTATTTATAGGAAGTATGTGGTTGAGTTTCAATCTATATGGTAAGCTATATTGTATAACACAGAGTTATACCTGTCTATCCTCTGCTGTCTTTGCTCGGAGCATCCTCTTCAATCGACGGCTTCTTGCTGAATGAAGGTTCCTTTAAATTACGTCATCCAAGATGGTGTCCCTTAGAATCCGATTGGCTGATAGAATTGGAACAGCCAATAGAATGTGAGCTCAATCCTATTGGCTGATTGGATCAGCCAATAGGATTGAAGTTCAATCCTATTGGCTGATTGGATCAGCCAATAGGATTTTTTCAACCTTAATTCCGATTGGCTGATAGAATTCTATCAGCCAATCGGAATCTAAGGGACGCCATATTGGATTCATTCAGCAAGAAGCCGTCGATTGAAGAGGATGCTCCGTGCCGGATGTCTTGAAGATGGAGCCGCTCCGCGTCGGAAGGATGAAGATAGAAGATGCCGTCTGGGTGAAGACTTCTGCCCGTCTGGAGGACCACTTCTGCCGGCTTCGTTGAGGACATCTTGCCGCTTGGATGAAGACTTCTCCCGGCTTCATTGAGGATGGATGTCGTTTTTTTCAAAACCGTAAGTGGATCTTCGGGGGTTAGTGTTAGGATTTTTTAAGGGTGTATTGGGTGGGTTTTATTTTTAGATTAGGGGTTTGGGCTGCATTAGAGCTAAATGCCCTTTTAAGGGCAATGCCCATCCAAATGCCCTTTTCAGGGCAATGGGGAGCTTAGGTTTTTTTTAGTTAGTATTTTATTCGGGGGGTTGGTTGTGTGAGTGGCGGGTTTTACTGTTGGGGGGGTTGTTTGTATTTTTTTTGACAGGTAAAAGAGCTGATTTATTTGGGGCAATGCCCTGCAAAAGGCCCTTTTAAGGGCTATTGATAGTTTAGGTTAGGTTTTTTTTTTATTTTCGGGGGGCTTTTTATTTTAATAGGGCTATTAGATTAGGTGTAATTAGTTTAAAGATCTGGTAATGTGTTTGTTTTTTTATTTTCTGTAATTTAGTGTTTGTTTTTTTGTAATTTAGCTAATTGTATTTAATTTATTTAATTGTATTTAATTTAGGTAATTTATTTAATTGTAGTGTAGTGTTAGGTGTTAGTGTAACTTTGGTTAGGTTTTATTTTACAGGTAAATTTGTATTTATTTTAGCTAGGTAGTTAGTAAATAGTTAATAACTATTTAGTAACTATTCTACCTAGTTAAAATAAATACAAACTTGTCTGTAAAATAATAATAAACCCTAAGCTAGCTACAATGTAACAGTTGGTGTACCTGTTTGTTTACGGCATAACCCAAAGTGGCATGGGGGGGTGTTTAAGTGTTTAGGTAGGTCGCCATCTGCAGACCAGAGGAGGGCGAAAAGGTCAAAAGTATAGCAAAAATGTTATAAGGGTCTGTTAAGCAAGTAGCCAGGTATCAAAGCATAGAAAGGTAGAGGTGATTCTGTAAAATGTACGACATAGTCAGGGGATTACTGGAAACTCTGTAGGAGCCTCAGATTTTGTGACCGGCCATGACTGCTGCATAGACACACAACCTATTTATTTATTTTTAAGAATAATATAATTAATTTGTCTGGAGATGCTCTGGGTTTTCCATTGCCTTTAAAGGGCCATTATAGTGTGAAAATTACTTGATCTAATCCGTTAGAGCATGCTTTTTTAACACTAGCAATGCTATGTGTTTAACCAGCGCAAAGGGGTTAATCACATATTTAAAGGTATAGTAAACCCAAATATTTTCTTTCACAATTCAGATAGAGCAGGCAATTTAAGCAACTTTCTAATTGACTCCTATTATCAATTTTTCTTTGTTCTCTTGCTATCTTTATTTGAAAAAGCAGAAATAAAAGCTTTGGAGCCGGACCTGGGTTGCGCTTGCTGATTGGATGGTTAAATGTAGCTACCAATCAGCAAGCCCTATCCAGGGTACTGAACTAAAAATAGGCCGGCTCCAAAGCTTTCATTCCTGCTTTTTCAAATAAAGATACCAAGAGAACAAAGACAAATTGAAAATTGAGTAAATTAGAACGTTGATTAAAATTGCATGCTCTATCCGAATCATGAAAGAAAATATTTGGGTTTAGTATCCCTTTAAGTCCCACTTGGGACTTGCACAGCACTGATGGTTCCAAATGGAAACTGCCACTGATCCAATTAGCAGTGCTAGACTTTCAGCTGTGTTGTGCAACTAGAGCTGCTGATTGGATCAGTGACAGTTTTAGCTCAGTATCAGCAGTTCTCTGCAGGTCCCAAGTGAGACTTTAAGCATTACAGCTGGTGTTAAAATGACCTGGTCTAACGGATTATAGCATGTCAGTTTAAACACTATAATGGCCCTTTTATTTTATTTTTATTTTATTGTGAGTTCCTTGCATTACAATTGAATATTATTATTAGTAATGGTATTTATTATTTTTTGGGGGCATGATATTAATTTCAATATTTTTACATACCTTGTATTAGGTTTTTCTATTTTTTAGGAGGATGTAAGTTATTTTTGGGGATGCAACCACTATGCTTAAGGTTTCTAGAAGTAATTTTGCCATGCAACTTATTTGAGCAGCTACATATTTTTATGTCTAAGGAATATGTTATTCAGAAATAAATGTTTGTGATGTAAGCCTCATGCAGTACCCAGAAAGATTAAACACTTATTACTTATTAATACATTTTCTCTTGTAAGTTGTATCGAGTCCACGGATTCATCCATACTTATGGGTTATTCTCCTTCCCTACAGGAAGTGGCAGAGAGAGCACCCACAGCAGAGCTGTCCATATAGCTCCTCCCTTAGCTCCACCCCCCAGTCATTCTCTCTGCCTGCTTAACTGCTAGGAAGGGCAAAGGGAGTGTGGGTGACAAAAATGTTAGTTTTTATTTTCTCAAGCAAAAATTTGTTATTTTAAATGGTACCCGGTGTGTACTATTTACTCTCTGGCAGAAAAGGGATGAAGATTTCTGCAAGGAGGGATGATGATCTTAGCATTTTGTAACTAAGATCCACTGCTGTTCCTCACAACGGCTGAAGAGTACAGGAAAACTTCAGTTGGGGAACAGTTTGCAGGCTAAACTGCATTAAGGTATGATCAGTCAATTTTTTTCTAAACATACTGTGTTATTTCTAGAAAAGGCTGGCGATATCCCCATGAGGGAAAGGTAAGCTGTATTCAGTAAAAGAGGAATCCAAGCTTGCATAAAGGGCTCATAGTTACTGGTGACACTGATAGGAAAAAATGTTTTGGTTTAATTACAAATAAAACATTTTTTGAGGGACTTCAAGGGGTATTTGTGGCTTATTAAGGGTTATTTACCCACATGGCTAGTTTAAGAAACACTCTGTGGTGTTTCTTTTAGGCCCCATAACATGGGAGGGGCCTATTTTCAGTTGCACAGTTTATTTACCTCAGAAGCAATCCAGCTACTTCTCCAGAGATTCCTGCTGTATTTGAGGGCTGTAAAGAGGTTTTTTTCCCCACAAATCGTTCCTAAAGGGCAGGTAGGCGCCACAAGCAGAGCTGTGGCAAGGTGCTGAACGTTATTTTACTGGTTTTGAAGTTTTTTCAATCCAGTTTTTACATTAAGGGGTTAATTGTTTATTTGCATAGTGGTGCAAAGTTACTAAGGCTTTTATGATGCTACTGTAAAAAATTTTGTTTTG
This sequence comes from Bombina bombina, assembly GCF_027579735.1. Taxonomy (NCBI): domain Eukaryota; kingdom Metazoa; phylum Chordata; class Amphibia; order Anura; family Bombinatoridae; genus Bombina; species Bombina bombina. The sequence continues at coordinate 364,176,583 of NC_069505.1, read as the reverse complement.
TTTATTGCTTTTTATACACTGTTTTGCAGAGTTTGTGCAGCTTTTTTTTTCTCTTAAAGGCACAGTACCGTTTTTGTTTAAAGTGTTATTTTCTTTGATTAAAGTGTTTTCCAAGCTTATTTGTTTCATTACTAGCCTGTTTAACATGTCTGACACCAAGGAGAATCCTTGTTCTATGTGTTTAGAAGCCATTGTGGAACCCCCTCTTAGAATGTGTCCCACTTGCACTAATATGTCTATAAATTATAAAGAGCATATTTTAGCACTATTGCAATAGATGATTCTCAGTTAGAAGGAAATGAGGGTATTAGCATCTAGCTCTCCCCAAGTGTCACAACCAGTAACGCCCGCAACAAGTGATGCCAAGTACCTCTAATGCGTCAAATTCATTTACTTTGCAAGACATGGCCATAGTTATGAATAAAACCCTCACAGAGGTTTTCTCTAAACTGCCTGATTTACAAGGAAAGCGTGACAGCTCTGGGTTAAGAACAAATGCTGAGCCGTCTGACGCTTTAGTAGCCGTATCCGATATACCCTCACAATGTTCTGAAGTAGGGGTATGGGATTTGTTATCTGAGGGAGAGATTTCTGATTCAGGAAAGACGCTCCCTCAGACAGATTCTGATATGACGCCTTTAAATTTAAGCTTGAACAACTCCGCTTATTGCTCAAGGAGGTATTAGCTACTCTAGACAATTGTGACCCTATAGTGGTCCCAGAGAAATTGTGTAAAATGGACAGATACTTAGAGGTTCCTGTTTACACTGATGTTCTTCCAGTCCCTAAGAGGATTGTGACTATTGTTACTAAGGAATGGGATAGACCAGGTATTCCGTTCGCTCCCCCTCCTGTTTTTAAGAAAATGTTTCCCATATCTGACACCATACAGGACTCGTGGCAGACTGTTCCTAAGGTGGAGGAGCTATTTCTACTCTTGCTAAGCGTACAACTATACCTATCGAAGACAGTTGTGCTTTCAAAGATCCTATGGATAAAAAATTAGAGGGTCTCCTAAAGAAAATTTTTGTTCATCAAGGTTTTCTTCTCCCAACCTATTGCATGCATTGTTCCTGTAACTACTGCAGCTGCTTTCCTGGTTTGAGGCTCTAGAAGAGGCTCTCCAGGTGGAGACTCCATTAGAGGATATTATGGATAGAATTAAGGCCCTTAAGTTGGCTAATTCTTTCATTACAGATGCCACTTTCCAAATGGCTAAATTAGCGGCAAATAATTCAGGTTTTGCCATTTTAGCACGCAGGGCGTTATGGCTTAAGTCCTGGTCTGCTAATGTGTCATCAAAATCTAAGTTGTTGAACATCCCTTTCAAAGGAAAGACCCTATTCGGGGCCTACACTGAAAGAAATTATTTCAGACATCACTAGAGGGGAAAGGCCATGCCCTCCCTCAGGATAAAACAAATAAGATGAGGACCAAACAAAATAATTTTTGTTCCTTTCGGACTTCAAAGGTCCCGCTTCAGCTTCCCCTGCAGCAAAGCAAGAGGGGAACTTTGTCCAATCCAAGTCAGTCTGGATACCTAACCAGGCTTGGAACAAAGGTAAACAGGCCAAGAAGCCTGCTGCTCGCCTCTAAGACAGCATGAAAGGGTAGCCCCCGATCCGGGACCGGATCTAGTAGGGGGCAGACTCTCTATCTTCGTCAGCGCTTGGGCAAGAGATGTTCACGATTCCTGGGCTTTAGAAATTGTGTCCCAAGGATATCTTCTGGACTTCAAAGACTCCCCCCTAAGGGGGAGATTTCACATTTCTCAATTGTCTGCAAACCAGACAAGAGAGAGGCGTTCTTACGATGTGTAGAAGACCTACATACCATGGGAGTGATCCGCCACTTCCAAGAGCGGAAACAAGGGCTAGTGTTATTACTCCAACTGTTTGTGGTTCCCAAAATGAGGAACTTTCAGACCGATTTCTTGGATCTCAAAATTCTAAACAAATTCCTCAGAGTACCATCTTTTCAAGATGGAGACAATTCCTACTATTCTTCCTCTGATCCAGGCAGGGTCAATATATGACTACTGTGGATTTAAAGGATGCGTATCTACACATCCCTATTCACAGAGATCATCATCAATTCCTCAGATTCGCCTTTTCTGGACAGGCATTACCAGTTTGTGGCCCTTTCCTTTCGGGTTGGCCACGGCTCCCAGAATTTTCACAAAGGTGCTAGGTCTCCTTTTGGTGGTTCTAAGACCACGGGGTATAGCAGTTGGCGCCTTATCTAGACGATATCTTAATTTCAGGTGTCGACTTTCCAGCTAGCCAAGTCTCACACGGACATCGTGTTGGCTTTTTCTGAGATCTCACGGATGGAAGGTGAACATAAAAAAGAGTTCTCTCGTCCCTCTCACAAGAGTTTCCTTCCTAGGGGACTCTGATAGACACGTAGAAATGAAAATATTTCTGACGGAGGTCAGAAAATAAAAACTTTTAATCACTTGCCGAGCTCTTCATTCAATCCTCTCGGCCATCAGTGGCTCAGTGTATGGAGGTAATCGGACTCATGGTAGCGGCAATGGACATAGTTCCTTATGCCCGCCTACACCTCAGACCACTGCAACTATGCATGCCTCAAACAGTGGAATGGGGATTATGCAGATTTATCTCCTCAAACTGCATCTGGACCAAGAGACCAGAGATTCTCTTCTCTGGTGGTTTTCTCAGGACCACCTGTCCTAAGGGAATGTGTTTCCACAGGCGCAGAGTGGCTCATAGTAACGACAGATCCCAGTCTGCTAGCTGGTGTGCAGTCTGGAAATCCCTGAAAGCACAGGGCTTATGGTCTCGGGAGGAATCTCTCCTCCCGATAAACATTCTAGAACTGAGAGTGATATTCAATGCGCTTCAGCTAGCTGCGGCCAAATTTATCAGGTTTCAGTCGGACAACATCACGACTGTAGCCTATATCAATCATCAAGAAGGAACACAGAGTTCTCTAGCGATGATGAAGGTAACCAAAATCCGATGGGCGGAGGATCACTCTTGCCATCTCTCAGCAATCCATTTCCCAGGGGTTAGAGGAACTGGGAGGGGCGGATTTCCTAAGTCATCAGACTTTTCATCCGGGGGAGTGGGGAGCTCCATCCGGAGGTATTTGCCCAGCTGACTCAGCTATGGGGCACGCCAGAATTGAATCTGATGGCGTCCCGACAGAACACCGAACTTCCTTGTTACTGGTCCAGGTCCCGGGATCCCCAGGCGGCTACTGATAGATGCTCTAAGCAGTGCCCGAGGTCCTTCAAACTGGCTTATGTATTTCCACCGTTTCCTCTCCTCCCACGTCTGGTTGCCAGAATCAAGCAGGAGAGAGCTTCTGTGATTCTGATAGCGGCCTGCGTGGCCACGCAGGACTTGGTATGCAGACCTTGTGGACATGTCATCTATTACACCGTGGACTCTGCCAATGAGGCAGGACCTTCTAACCCAAGGTCCATTCAAGCATCCAAATCTAACTTATCTGCGTCTGACTGCTTGGAGAAAGCGTGGTTTCTCTGAGTCGGTCATTGATACCCTGATTCATGCTAGAAGCCTTCACCAGGAAAATCTATCATAAGATTTGGCGCAGATATCTTTGTTGGTGTGAATCCAAGGGTTACTCATGGAGTAAGATTAGGATTCCTAGAATATTTGTCCTTTTCTCCAAGAAGGATTGGAGAAGGGATTATCAGTTAGTTCCTTAAAAGGACAAATATCTGCTTTGTCTATTCTTTCATAGAAACGTTTGGCAGATGTCCCAGACGTTCAAGCGCTTAGTCAGGCCTTGGTCAGGATCAAGCCTGTATTTAAACCTGTTGCTCCACCATGGAGCCTAAATGTGGTTCTTAATGTTCTTCAAGGGGTTCCGTTTGAACCTATGCATTCCATAGATATTAAGCTTCTAGTCTTGGAAAGTTTTGTTTTTAGTAGCTATCTCTTCGGCTCGAAGAGTTTCTGAGTTATCTGCTTACAGTGGGACTCACCTTACCTTGTTTTCCATGCCGATAAGGTGGTTTTGTGTACCAAAACCTGGGTTTCTTCCTAAGGTTGTTTTCTAAATAGGAATATCAATCAGGAGATTGTTGTTCCTTCTCTGGTGTCCCTAATCCTTCTTCAAAGAAGGAACGTCTGGTGAGGACTTCCTGTTGGGAGGAGCTGCGTGTGAAGGGCGCCGCTCTGTGCGCAGGTGTGTGTGGCGCAGTGATACAACGCTACCGACCGGTGCTTGCCTTGCCGTTGCTCGCGGAGACTACTATCCTAGCGGAGTGGAATCCTGAGCCCGGACGTGGAGCTAGCGCCGTGGGAAGTCACCGTAAGGCCGAATTTGCTCTGTCGGCTAGAGCCTCCTTCTTGCCTGGTCCCGGACCTGGTTGCCGGCGGATCCAGGAGCAGAGTTTACAGGAACCACCCTGCTAGTCACCAGCGCGCGCAAGGAGTGCATAATTCGCTGGTGATGGAAGTAAAAGGAAGGTGTCAAGGCTGAAGCTGCTGCCTTGAAGTCCCGATTACTCCCTGGAGGTGTCCGGTGTGGCAAAAGGTGTACGTCTTAGGAGAGCAGCAATCAGGCCCAGGAGTATACGATAGCGGAGGTCCTAACCGCAAGTATTTACTGTTTTGGCTAAACATCGCCTAAAAAGACACCTGAAATGCTTGTATGACTCTGAACCTGCTTATATTTAATAGCCTGACATTTATGTGGTGCCTGTAACTGGGCCTTAGCTCTTTTCCTTACCCCGCCAATCACGTTTCCAGCTGTGTTAAAAGTGCAGGCGCTTGGACATACTTAAAATTTGCAAGTAGAGGTTTAAGCTGTTCCCTTCAAGCTGTGTTGCCATTTGAGAATATCCAAGCTCAAAGGAGAAGTATCACTACTATGTATCTCGCTTGGCGTGCCAAGGAACAAGACTAACACCTTAAATACTAGGAACGTTTACTTGCTAGAAACCTTGCAACAAAAGGAAAAGACTCCTGACTAGGAGAAACTAATTCTGCTTGTTTAATATAATTGTGCTGCCCTTCAGTATATGGCTTGGCTGTTGTCAGTTATAAGCATTGCATAGATTAATAAATATCAGAGTGCTAGCAATTATCTGGTGCAGGAAGGCTTATAGAAAACTGTAATTGTAATTATTGTAGCTGGTTAAGCGCTAAAGAAAGTATCCCCTAAAGATTTGTAAGGGATCCTAAGATATGCTTATGTTTGCAATAATAGGAGAATTACTTTGTTACTTTGTTAACATATAAGTTACTGATGTCGGTTCCCCTCAAAGTGTGTATCTGTCTACCCATACTGCAGTGTCAAGCTAGTATTCCCAGTAACAACACGTGAGGAACTGCAAAAAAAAAAAAAAAAATCTTCTCTTCTTTTTGCCTTTTATATTTTCTTGTTGTTACACGTGTGGTAATAGAACTTAAGCAGAATTTAGATAGCAACAAATTGGAAAAGGAACAAGGGCTGAAATCACCTGAGCACGTTTGTTTTCTCTTTTTACTTTTTTCACTTCTTTTTTCTTTTTTTTTTTTTTGTTTTTCTTTTCTTCCTTTTTTTCCTTCTAAGTCTTCCCCCACACCACTATATCACATGGAAAGATTTGTATCACACTCCAAGGCAAATTCCCCGATAATGCCACCTAAACACAAAGAAAAAAAAAACACTAGACAAAATGACACTAGCATCTCACAGGATGCTCACATAACACAGTTTTAAAACCCTGACTCACCCAATCTACTCAGCCAAATAGCTGGAATTATTAATCCCAGTTTGATTCATTAAAGATAGAGATAACCACACTAACAAATGAGGTAAGGCAGTTTCACACTAGGCTTGAAGAAGCAGAAAACAGGATCTCAGATTTGGAAGACAGGGTTAATAATCAAGACCATCTTACTATATCACACCAAAACAAGATAGACGAGTTACAGACTAGAGTCGAGGAGATAGAGGATCGCGCTCGCCGTAATAATTTTAGGATAATTGGGTTACCAGAATCTGATAAGTATCAAGATCTAATTGCTTTTGCCTCTACTATGCTTCCTGAGATATTAAATTGCCCAAACAACAGCCCAATTAGAATTGAGCGTGCGCACAGAGTAGGGCCTACACGCTTAAGTAAAGATGGAAACTCGAGACCAAGAGCTGTGATAGTTAAAGTAGCGTATTTTCAAGATAAGGTTAACCTTTTCAGATGTTATAGAAAGGAAATACCCACTGACAATAGACCAACACAAGATTCTTTTATTTTCAGATTTTCTATAGAAACCTTAGGTAAACGTAGGGAAATGTCCCCATTTTGCTCAAAACTCATACAGGCTAATTATAATGCCAGGTTGCTGTACCCAGCAAAAATTGCAGTGATGTTAAATGGTGAAGTCAAGACACTAAAAGACCCTAAGGAAGCTCAATGTTTTTTAACAGAAAATAAGATTACCTAATGTATGGTCTTAGTATAATTATGCTAAGAGACATTGTATTTAAAATGTTTTGGCTTTGACTGTGTTTGGTCCTCTTTTAATTTTTTTTTTTTTTCCTTTTTTTCCCTATTTTCTATCTGGGAGTTGTCTGGCGCGGGGGGGGGGGCATATTAGCTGTTCAGGGTTTTTTTTTTTTTTTTTGTTTTTTTTTCTCCCCTTTTATGGTCTTGGAGGGATGCTATGTGGCACTTTTGTATAACATATGCCTGGCTCTGATATAAAAATCCTGTCATGGAATGTGGGAGGGATAACCTCCCCCAGCAAAAGAAAATCCATTATTAGACAGGCTGGGAAACTAAAACCCGATATTCTTTGCTTACAAGAGACCCATCTTAAAGCCCCAGAACTAGTTAAATTAAAAATTCAATGGGTAGGCGAAGTTATTGCTACTCCATGCGCCCAAAGAAAGAGAGGGGTTGCAATCTTAATCAATAAAAATCTGAGTTATAAGGTTGTCCATGATGAGAAAGATAGTGACGGCAGATTTCAAATAATTAAAATAGAAATTAATAATTCAGCTCTCATTTTAATGTAATGTATATGGTCCCAATTCTACTGATTGGGAATTCTGGGGATAACCTACGTGGAAAACTTTTTAAATTTTCCAACGAAAATATAATTATGGCGGGGGATTTCAATATGGTTCCGGACTCTAAGCTTGATAGATTTGATAAAGGACAGCAAGGTAAAAAAAACTTGTGAAAATAGATTGCTGCTAAATTTTTGTAACTCTCTGGATCTCAAGATATCTGGCGTCTACAAAACCCGGATTTGAGAATGTATACCTGTGAGTCGAAAAGTCACAAAACATTTTCGAGAATCGATCTGTTCTTGGTTTCAGACAAAATATGTGGACTAAATATAGTAGCAGACATTGCAGACATAGTCATTTCGGACCATGCCATCCTAACATTGATTATTAAATCTAATCTTAAGAAGGAACCAAATAATTTTTCCAAATTTTTTTTTTCCTAAATATTGGGTCCATAATATTAAATTTAAGAACTGGTTACAGTCCAAATGGACGGAGTTTTACAGTTTTAATAAAACACATATAAATAAAAACTGAAATCTTTTGGAGACCGCCAAATGTTTTTTTAGAGGGGAAATAAAGGCGTACATGTGCAAATGGAAACGTAAGAATAAGCAGAGGGAGTATCAATTTAGCTAATGCTCTTAAGAATAGCTTCAGGACATATATTTCAACAGTCAGTGATCAAAATTGGGGATAAGTACATTAAGGCCAAAGCAGAGAGAGATTTATTCTTAAAGCAACAAACAGCAAATATAGAACTGAGGCAGAAAGCATTATATGGGGGTTTTATCAGGACACTCAGCGAAATATCTTGCACGTCTCACTAAGAAAAATTCAAATAATAGGATAATGGCAGTCCAATTTAACAAGCAAAGATTCATTAACAACTCAGACATTAAAAAAGTTTTCCACCATTTTTATCAAGACCTATATGCAGAAAGGGAGGTCCACTTCGAAAATAAAGAAATATTCTGGCAGAACATCAAAACTCCAAAACTAACTCTGGAGCAAATAAATAATATTAATCAACCCATTTCTATGGATGAAATTAATGCAAGTATTAAAAGCTCTAAGCTAAGCAAGGCGCCAGGGGCCTGATTTCCTCCCCTCTGAATTTTATAAAATGCTCCAAGAGCAAGTAAGTCCAATTTTGTTTAAGTTGTTTAATGAGTATTACCAGAATGGAAAAGATTGCTCCAGTAACTTTGGCAGCTTCAAATATAGTTCTGGTCCTGAAAAAAGATAAAGATGCTGAAAAATCCCTCTTCTTATCGCCCCATCTCTCATACTTAATGTAGATTATAAATTAATAACATCTATCCTAGCGAAGAGATTACAGAAATATCTTGTTTCCCTAATTCATACTGACCAAGTGGGGGATTTATGACAGGCCGTAGCTCAATGAAAAGCTTGCGGAAAGTTACAATCTTGCTGACTGGTACCGAAATAAAACCCACTCAAAAAGAACCCATTCAAGAAACGATGCAGCAATCCTTACAGTCGATGCCGAGAAGGCATTCGACCTCGATCACCTGGGACCACTTATTTTACTTCTCTGACAAAATTTGGTCTTACAGACAATACCAACAATTCATTCTTAATATCTATAGGAATCCTTTTTCGTCTCTAATTATTAATGATGAAGTGTCGGATAGATTCAAGCTAAACAGAGGCACTAGACAAGGGTGTCCGTTATCGCCTCTTCTTTTTAACCTCTCTCTGGAAACCCCTAGCGATCCTGCTAAGACAGGAACTTAAAGGGATATGTCTGGGGAAGAATAGTAATGACTCTCCTTCTGTATGCAGATGACTTGCTTATCTTCTCAATAATACAACACAGAGTATACCTCAACTAATAAGCATTATAGACATTTACAGCTCCATTCAGGGTACAAGATAAACACCTCTAAATCAGAGTTATTATGGATCGCGAAGACCCCATATAGTATAAGAAGCCATCCCTTCAAAGAAGTTAAAAATATAAAATATTTAGGTATTGTTCTTAGTGCAGACCCTGCATACTGGTATGCACTAAATTTTCCCTGATTTCTTTGAATATGGAAAAAAAAACCTAGAACAGTGTATGAAATTACCCTTATCTCTCTCTGCACGAGTGCCTCTAATTAAAACTGTTTTATTCCCTAAACTACTATACCTGATTACAAAATCTCCCCCTCTTATTATCTCGGAAAGATCTAAATGCGTTTAACCGGGTTTGCTCTGTCTTTATATGGCAAGGCAAACGACCACGACTAACCATGCAGAAACTGGCCATGCGCAAAAGTATGGCTGGAATGGCATTTCCAAATATTCAATACTACAACTGGGTATCTTTGTTTAAGTACGCAGTAGATTGGATCACCAAAAAAGAATATTGACTTCACTAGAAATAGAATCGGATCTGGTTTCGCCATTCACCTTAATGCGATCTTACACTGTTGCCCAACTAAATTACCAGCTAATATTTGTAATATGATAACTTTTGGCAATATTATTCGCGCCTGGCATAGAACATGTTTACAGATTAATGTAATAACCATACGTATCCAACTATTTAACGATCACATGGAATCCAGTATTCATTGTAGGACTGGGTCGATCCATCTTTTCAAAATGGAAGAATCAAGGATTAATATATCTTGTCCAATTAATCGATATCTCAACTGGGCCATATTAAACCTTTCTGCCAGATTACTAGAGAGTTTGGAATTACCCAATCTGAATTTTTCGCATACCTCCAACTTAGACATTTCCTTCAGGCGATTAAAATTAAATATAACCCAGATTGGGATTAGGTAATTTAGCAGATAATATTAAAGCTTACGCAAAAGGTAATTTCGCAATTACTAATTTCTACGATACCCTTATTTGTCACATGGGTTACCAAGCTATGAACGCAATATCCAATAAATGGAATAGTCTGCTCCCTGGGGTGTCTATGGAAAATATCCAAGCAAGCTTCTTACTGGCAAAAAAAACGAAAACTTCTAATGCCTGCAAAGAATCACATTTTAAATTGATTAATATGATCTACATCACCCCAAAAAAAACTTGCAGGATGGTATACACCCAGTAATTTATGTCCCAGATGTAGCTCAGATAGGGCAGATTTACTCCACTGCTTCTGGTGGTGTCCAAAGATAAGGCAGTTTGGTCCAAAATCAATTTTTGGCTTAATAAATTTATGGATACACCGATATTATTAAAACCCCAACAGATTGTTGATCTTAGTTAAGTCCAGGAGAAAAGTATAGGAATACTTACTTAATCAATACTGTTATTATGATCGGAGCGGATATTAATATTGGAAAAATGGAAAGCTACGGTAGCTCCCAGTATGACTGAGTTTTCCAAGCGTTATAGAAACACAAATAATAATAGACCAATATAACATCCAGATCTGGAACGAAAAACAATAGAATCTGTTTTTGCCAAGTGGACTAGGGTTATCCAAATAATGTCAATGGGAGTCCAAAAACAAATGGTTTTCCCCATTTAAGCAATCTATTTTCTTTCAATTAAACATCCTTAATGGTAACTTCCCCACTAGCTGGGCGAACTAGCTAGATGGATTAGATCTCCCCCGCTATAACCTATATCTATAATAATAATTATAATACTAATAACAACAAAATTTTTTTTTTTTTTTTTTTTTTTCTCCTCCTTTTTTTTTTTTTTTTTCTCGTTCCCACGCCACCCCCCTGCGCCAGCCCTCCATATACAAACCCTGAGAGTTTTCTTATATGAAACAAAGGAAGTTTTTGTTTAAGTGTACCAAAGGAAATGTATATCGGTTCAAGTTAGGTGGAATCGAAAGAAGGAGAATTAATGTAAATACTCTTGAATTTTAATTTTGAAACATACTCTTGATTGATGTACAACTGTTTTTTTTCTTTTTTTTGTCTTTGTAAATTGTATGGTTTCTTTTTTCCTGTTGTTATGTTATCAAGAGAAAAGAAAAAGCTTTAATAAAAAGAAAATTAAAAAAAAAAAAGAAGGAACGTCTGTTGCACAATCTTGATGTGGGTTCATGCTTTAAAGTTCTACTTACAAGCAACTAAAGATTTCCGTCAAACATCTTCATTGTTTGTTGTTTATTCTGGTAAACGGAGAGGTCAAAAGGCTACGGCTACCTCTCTTTCCTTTTGGCTGAAAAGTTTCATTCCGTTTGGCTTATGAGACGCTGGCCCGCAGCCTCCTGAAAGAATTACTGCTCATTCTACTAGAGCAGTGGCTTCCACATGGGCTTTTAAAAATGAGGCTTCTGTTGAACAGATTTGTAAGCGGCGACTTGGTCTTCGCTTCATACTTTTTCCAAATTTTACAAATTTGATACTTTTGCTTCTTCTGAGGCTATTTTTGGGAGAAAGCAGTGGTGCCTTCCGTTTAAGGTACCTGTCTTGTCCCTCCCTTCATCCGTGTCCTAAAGCTTTGGCATTGGTATCCCATAAGTATGGATGAATCCGTGGGACTCGATACATCTTACAAGAGAAAACAGAATTTATGCTTACCTGATAAATTTCTTTCTCTTGTGATGTATCGAGTCCACGACCCGTCCTGTCTATTTAAGACAGGCAGTATATTTTTATTTAAAAAAACTTCAGTCACCACTGCACCCTATAGTTTCTCCTTTTTCTTCCTAGCCTTCGTCGAATGACTGGGGTTGGAGCTAAGGGAGGAGCTATATGGACAGCTCTGCTGTGGGTGCTCTCTCTGCCACTTCCTGTAGGGAAGGAGATATCCCATAAGTATGGATAAATCCGTGGACTCGATACATCACAAGAGTAATACATTTATCAGGTAAGCATAAATTCTGTTTTTCTTCACCATAGGTGACAACATAGGGCAATTCCTTACAGTGACATTTTGTATGCTTTTACTTCGTTGGAGAGCTAGAATTGAAACAAAATAAAAATATCTTTGCCTTTGCATATTCCACTAAAATACCTGACAAATCTGTAAGGGTGCAATAAAAAAAAATGCTCTAAGATATTATGAAAAAAAAAATATTATTTTTTATGCACCCTTGAGAGCATAACCCCTGCAAACAGATTAAACACATAATTAAAGGTACATGAAACTCAAAATGTTTATTTATGATTAGATGGAGTACAATGTTACATTTTCCAATTTACTTCTTTTATCAAATGCTTCATTTCCTTTGATATCCTTTTTTGAAGGAGCAGCAATACACTACTGGGGGCTAGCTGAACACGTCAGGTGAGCTAAACCAAGTGCGCTAAAACACGAAGGTAGTTATGTATATTTTAAATATATATATATATATAAATATATACTAACTTCCATGTGTGTCTGCACTCACAATGCAATAGGGACATCAACCAGGGTGCCAAGTCAGGTATATCAATAATCCATTATAGAAGAGGACTGCACTCACTGGATTTGGTATATAAAATAATTTTTTTTATTAAGGTGACGTTTCGGGGTATGCAGACCCCTTCCTCAGACCAGGCCTGGTCTGAGGAAGGGGTCTGCATACCCCGAAACGTCACCTTTAATAAAAAAAAATATTTTATATACCAAATCAGTGAGTGCAGTCTCTTCTATAATGGATTATATATATATATATATAGATCATATTATATTATATATATATATATATATATATATATAATTAGTTTTTTTAAAAACATATATAGCTATATATATCTATATTAATATATATAGTATAGATTTATAAAGATTTTTTATAGTAATATATATTTAAAAATACAATTTTTTTTTTCTCCTATGTGAAGAACCATTGTACTGTAAAATATTTACAGTATATACACAGTAAAACACATTTTAAAATATTAAAATTGATTAAAAAGGATTTTTAAAGTTTAAGGTATATGAGTCGAAAGGGCTTCAAAGTGTGTGTATGTATGTGTTTATGCAGGTATAAGTATGTATGTATTAAATATATATATAATTATATAATATTATATATTAATATATAGATAATATATATATATATATATATCATTATAATACCTAATATAAATACACATACACATATTTAGATACTATCATATTGACTATTTACTAACTACCTAGTTAAAATAAATACAAAGTTACCTGTAAAATAAAACCTAACCTGCCTTACACTAAAAACTAACATTATAATAAAATAAAAAATAATCAAATACAATTAATCTAAATTACAAAAAAAAATAACACTAAAATTACACAAAATAAATAACAAAATTATCCAAAATAAAAACAAATTACTCCTAATCAAATAGTCCTATCAAAATAAAAAGAGCCCCCCCAAAAAAAAAAAAAAAACCCTAGCCTACACTAAACTGTCAATAGCCCTTAAAATGGCCTTTTGCGGGGCATTTGCCCCACAGAAATCAGCTCTTATACCTGTAAAAAAAAAACAAAACAACAGTAAAACCCCCCACCCACACAAACCAAACCCGCCAAATAAAATTCTATCTAATAAACCTAAGCTCCCAATGCCCTGAAAAGGGCATTTGGATGGGCATTGCCCATAAAAGGGCTTTTAGCTTCTTTTAAGTCGGTGCCCAAACCCTAAGCTAAAAATAAAACCCACCCAAATAAAACCCTTAAAAAAAACCTAACACTAACCCTCGACGATCCACTTACAGTTCTCGAAACCGGACATCCATCCTCATCCAGGCGGGCAGAAGTCTCCATCCAAGCGGGCAGAAGTCCTCATCGAAGCCGGGCGGAAGCTTCAATCCAAGCGGGCAGAAGCTATTCCAATAAGCCAAGCTCAATCCTATTGGCTGATTGAAGTAATTTGTTTTCATTTTGGATAATTTCATTTTTTATTTGTGAAATTTAGTGTTTATTTTTTTTTGTATTTTAGATAATTGTATTTGATTATTTTTTTTTTAAATTTTATTGTAATGTTAGTTTTTATTATAAGGCAGGTTAGGTTTTATTTTACAGGTAACTTTGTATTTATTTTAACTAGGTAGCTAGTAAATAGTTAATAACTATTTACTAGCTAGTCTACCTAGTTAAAATAAATAACTTACTGTGAAATAAATAAATTCTAACGGCTAGATTACGAGATTTTGTGTTATGAGGGGGTGTGGTGCTAACTTTCACGTGATTGTCACCGCTCACTTTCCTACAGTGCTGGTATTACAGGTTTCATAAACCCGGCGTTAAAAGGCAAGAAGTAAGCGTAGAGCAAACTTGCGCTCCATACCGCACTCCAACACCAGCGCTGCTTAAGTCAGCGGTGAGCTGGTTGTACGTGCTCATGCACGATTTCCCCCATAGACATCAATGGGGAGAGCTGGCTGAAAAAAAGCCTAACACCTGCAATAAAGGAGCGTAAAGCTCCGTAATGCAGCCCCATTGATTGCTATGGGGAAACTAAATTTATTTTTACACCTATCACCCTAACATGAACCCCGAGTCTAAACACACCCTAATCTTACACTTATTATACCCCTAATATGCCACCCTCACCGACATTGCCGACACCTACATTAAACTATTAACCCCTAATCTGCTGCTCCGGACATCGCTGCCACTATAATAAACATATTAACCCCAGAAAACTGCCGCACTTCTGCATCACAAACAATAGGTAAATATTGTTAACACCTAATATGCCGCCCCTAACATTGGCGCCACCTACCTACATTTATTAACCCCTAATCTGCTGAAAAAAAGCCTAACACCTGCAATAAAGGAGCATAAAGCTCCGTAACGCAGCCTCATTGATTCCTATGGGGAAACTAAATTTATGTTTACACCTAACACCCTAACATGAACCCCCAAGGTCTAAAACACCCCTAATCTTACACTTAATAACCCCTAATCTACCGCCCCCAACATCGCCGACACCTACATTATACTTATTAACTCCTAATCTGCCGCTCCGGACATTGCCGCCCACTATAATAAACATATTAACCCTAAACCGCAGCACTACCCGCATCACAACCATTAGGTAATAATATTAACCCCTAATAATGCCGCCCCCTAACAATTGCCGCCACCTACCTACATTTATTAACCCCTAATCTGCCACCCCCCAACGTCGCCGCACTATACTAAAGTTATTAACCCCTAAACCTAAGTCTAACCCTAACACCCCTAAACTTAAATATAATTCAAATAAATCTAAAGAAAACCTACTATTAACAACTAAATAATTCCTATTTAAAACTGATTACTTTACCTGTAAAATAAACCCTAACCTAGCTACAAGTATAACTAATAGGTTACAATGTAGTTAGCTTAGGGTTTATTTTTATTTTACAGGCAAGTTTGTATTTATTTTAACTAGGTAGAATAGTTACTAAATAGTTATTAACTATTTACTAACTACCTAGCTAAAATAAATACAAATGTACCTGTAAAATAAAACTTAACACCTAACCTTACACTACAAATAATTAAATTACCTAAATTAAATACATTTAACTAAATTAAATACAAATACCTAAATTACAAAAAACCCCACTAAATTACACAAAATAAAAACAAATTACAAGTTATTTAAACTAATTACACCTAATCTAATAGCCCTATCAAAATAAAACAGCCCCCCCCAAAATTAAAAAATAGGATTGAGCTTGCATTCTATTGGCTGATTGGAACAGCCAGTAGAATGCGAGCTCAATCCTATTGGCTGATTGGATCAGCCAATAGGATTGAAGTTCAATCCTATTGGCTGATTGCATCAGCCAATAGGATTTTTTCAACCTTAATTCCGATTGGCTGATAGAATTATATCAGCCAATCGGAATCTTGGATGACGTCACTTAAAGGAACCTTCATTCGTCGGGAGTCGTAAGAAGAGGATACTCCGCGCCAGATGCCTTGAAGATGGACCCGCTCCGTGCCAGATGGATGAAGATAGAAGATGCCGTCTGGATGAAGACTTCTGCCCGTCTGGAGGACCACTTCTCCCTGCTTGGATGAAGACTTCTCCTGGCTTCGTTAAGGACTTCTTGTCGCTTCGTTGAGGACTTCTCCCGGCTTCGTTGACAATGGATGTCTGGTCTTCAAAACTGTAAGTGGATCTTCGGGGGTTAGTGTTAGGTTTATTTAAGGGTTTATTGGGTGGGTTTTAGTTTTAGATTATGGTTTGGGCAGCAATAGAGCTAAATGCGATTTTAAGGGCAATGCCCATCCAAATGCCCTTTTCAGGGCAATAGGGAGCTTAGTTTTTTTTAGTTAGTGTTTTATTTGGGGGGTTGGTTGTGTGGGTGGTGGGTTTTACTGTTGGGGGGTTGTTTGTATTTTTTTTTACAGGTAAAAGAGCTGATTTCTTTGGGGCAATGCCCCGCAAAAGGCCCTTTTAAGCGCTATTGGTAGTTTAGTTTAGGCTAGGGTTTTTTTTTATTTTGTGGGGGCTTTTTTATTTTGATAGGGCTATTAGATTAGGTGTAATTAGTTTAAATATCTTGTAATTTGTTTTTTTATTTTAAGTAATTTAGTGTTTGTTTTTGTAATTTAGGTAATTGTATTTAATTTAGGTGATTTATTTAATAGTAGTGTAAGGTTAGGTGTTAGTGTAAGACAGGTTAGGTTTTATTTTACAGGTAAATTTGTATTTATTTTAGCTAGGTAGTTATTAAATAGTTAATAACTATTTAGTAACTATTCTACCTAGTTAAAATAAATACAAACTTGCCTGTAAAATAAAAATAAACCCTAAGATAGATACAATGTAACTATTAGTTATATTGTAGCTAGCTTAGGGTTTATTTTACAGGTAAGTATTTAGTTTTAAATAGGAATTATTTAGTTATTAATAGAAGGTTTTCTTTAGATTTATTTTAATTATATTTAAGTTAGGGGGTGTTAAGGTTAGAGTTAGACTTAGGTTTAGGGGTTAATAAATTTAGTATAGTGGTGGCGACGTTGAGGACGACAAATTAGGAGTTAATAACTGTAATGTAGGTTGCGGAGATGTTAGGGACAGCAGATTAGGGGTTAATAATATTTAACTAGTGTTTGTGATGCGGGAGTGCTGCGGTTTAGGGGTTAATATGTTTATTCTAGTGACAGCGATGTCCAGAGTGGCAGATTAGGGGTTACTAAATGTAGGTAGGTGGCGGCGATGTTAGGGACAACAGATTAGGGGTTAATAATATTTAACTAGTGTTTGCGAGGCAAGAGGGCCTCGGTTTGGGGTGAATAGGTAGTTTATGGGTGTTAGTGTACTTTTTAGCACTTTAGTTATGAGTTTTATGCTACAGCTTTGTAGTGTAAAACTCATAACTACTGACTTTAGAATGCGTTACGAATCTCGCGGGATAGGCTGTACCGCTCACTTTTTGGCCTAAAAAAAAAGTTTGTAATATCGGCGCAATGGAAGTTCAATTGAAAAGAGACTTTACGAAAATTGTGTAAATTAATTTGCGGTACGGACAAAAAAGTGTGT
Organism: Bombina bombina; assembly: GCF_027579735.1. Classification (NCBI taxonomy): domain Eukaryota; kingdom Metazoa; phylum Chordata; class Amphibia; order Anura; family Bombinatoridae; genus Bombina; species Bombina bombina. The sequence continues at coordinate 364,159,194 of NC_069505.1, read as the reverse complement.
GGTGCCCCTAAACCTGCAAGGCTCGTAATAGCAGCGGTAGTGAAAAAGCAGTGTTATAACCTGATAACACTGCTTTTTCACCATAATGCAAAACTCATAATCTAGTTGTAAGATAGCTACAATATAATTATTAATTATTTTGTAGCTAGCTTAGGTTTATTTTACAGGTAAGTTTGTATTTAGTTTTAAATTAGTTATTTAGGTAATAATTGTAAGTTTTATTTTAATTTATTTTAATTATATTTAACTTAGGGGGTGTTAGGGTTAGGTTCAGGGTTACTTAAGGGTTAGACTTATGCTTAGAGTTAGGGATACATTAGGGTTAGGTTTAGGGGTTAATATATTTATGTAGTGTTAGTGATGTGGGAGGCCAGAGGTTTAGGGGTTAATAACTTTAGTACAGTGGTGTCAACATTGGGGGCGGCAGATTAGGGGCTAATAAGTGTAATGTAGGTGGTAAGGATGTTAGGGGCGGCAGATTAGAGGTTAATAAGTTTATTTAGGTGGCGGCAATGTTAAGTGTGGCATATTAGGGGTTAATAATTGTATTTAGGTGGTGGTGATGTTAGGGGCAGCAGATAAGGGGTTAATAACATTATGTAGGTTGCGGCAATGTCAGGGGTGGCAGATTAGGTGTGTTTAGACGTGGTTTTTATGTTAGGGTGTTAGGTTTAAACATAACTTTTTCTTTCCCCATAGACATCAGTGGGGCTGCGTTACGGAGCTTTTGTTTCCGCGATCGCAGGTGTTAAGCTTTTTTTTAGCCAACTCTCCCCATTGATGTCAAGGGGGAAATTGTGCACAAGCACGTCAAAACACTGCTTGTATTGGGGTGAGGTATGGAGCTCAGCACCACCATTTCTCTTGTTAAGTGTAGTCAGTCCACGGGTCATCCATTACTTATGGAATATATCTCTTCCTAACAGGAAGCTGCAAGAGAATCACCCAAGCAGAGCTGCTATATAGCTCCTCCCCTCACATGTCATATTCAGTCATTCTCTTGCAGCCTAACTAAAGATAGGTCGCTGTGAGAGGTCTGTGGTGTTTTTTAACTTAGTTTATTTCTTCAATCAAAAGTTTGTTATTTTAAATGGCACCGGAGTGTGCTGTTTGTTCTCAGGCAGCATTAGAAGAAGAATCTGCCTGCGTTTTCTATGATCTTAGCAGACGTAACTAAGATCCACTGGCTGTTCTCATCTGAGGAGTGAGGTAACTTCAGAAAAGGGGAATAGCATGCAGGGGCCCCCTGCAAAAGAGGTATGTGCAGTAAATTATTTTTCTGAGGAATGGAATTGACTGAGAAAATACTGCTGATTCCAATGTAACGTAAGTTCAGCCTTAAATGCAGTGATAGCGACTTGTATATTAAGGCTGATGTTGTGTGTACGTACACTGAATGTATATTTCTAAGGAATGGAATTGACTCTGAAAATACTGTTAATACTGAAATAATGTATGAGCCTTAACTGCAGTAAAAAGCGACTGGTAGCAGGCTTATTAATAACACTTCATAACTTTTTAAAATGTATGTTTAAAAACGTTACTGACATGTTAATCGTTTTTTGTGAGGTACTTGGTGATAAAACTTATTGGGGCATGATTTTTTACCACATGGCCATCTTTGTTTTCTGCATAGAAACAGTTATCTGAGCTCCCCACTGTTGTAATATGAGTGGGAGGGGCCTATTTTATCGCTTTTTTTGCGCAGTAAAAATTCAGTCACAATCTGTCTACTTCATCCTCCATGATCCAGATCGTCTCTAGAGAGCTCAGGGGTCTTCAAAATTCAATTTTGAGGGAGGTAATCAGTCACAGCAGACCTGTGACAGGTGTGTTTTGACTGTGATAAAAACGTTAATTATTAAATTGTTATCCGTTTTTGGGTATTAAGGGGTTAATCATCCATTTGCTGGTGGGTGCAATCCTTTGCTAACTTAATACATTTACTGGAAAAATTGTGTTGCTATAACTATTTTGGTTCATTGTTATTTCAACTGTGACAGTTATTGTGCTTCTTAAAGGCACAGTAGCGTTTTTTATTTTGCTTGTAAATTTATTTAGAAAAGTATTTCAAGCTTGCTAGTCTCATTGCAAGTCTGTTTAAACATGTCTGACACAGATGAATCTCATTGTTCACTATGTTTAAAGGCGAATGTGGAACCCAATAGAAATTTGTGGTACTAATTGCATTGATGTTACTTTAAATGTCAATCTTTACATGAAAAGGAAATTATCACCAGACAACGAGGGGGGAAGTTATGCCCGACTAACTCTCCTCACGTGTCAGTACCTTCGCCTCCCGCTCAGGAAGTGCGTGATTTTGGTGGCGCCAAGTACATCAGGGAGGCCCTTACAAATCACTTTGCAAGACATGGCTACTGTTATGACAGACGTATTATCTAAATTGCCAGAATTAAGAGGCAAGCGCGATAGCTCTGGGTTAAGGACAGAGCGCGCGGATGAGGTGAGGAGCCATGTCAGATACTGCCTCACAGGATTGCAGAACGAGAAGACGGAGAGCTTCATTCTGTGGGGTGATGGATCTGATCCAGGGAGACTGGATTCAGAGATTTCTAATTTAAATTTAAGCTTGAGAACCTCTGCATATTGCTAGGGGAGGTATTAGCGGCTCTGAATGATTGTAACACGGTTGCAATTCCAGAAAAATTATGTAGGTTGGATAGATACTATGCGGTACCCGTGTGTACTGACGTGTGTTTCCTATACCTAAAAAGGATTACGGAGATTATTAGCAAGGAGTGGGATAGACCTGGTGTGCTTTTTTCCCCTCCTCCCATATTTTAGGAAAATGTTTCCTATAGACGCCACCACACGAGACTTATGGCAGACGGTCCCTAAGGTGGAGGGGAGCAGTTTCTACTTTAGCTAAGCGTACCACTATCCCGGTGAGGATAGTTGTGCTTTTCAGATCCAATGGATAAGAAAATTAGAGGGTTACCTTAAGAAAATGTTGTTCACAAGGTTTTATCTTACAGCCCCTTGCATGCATTGCGCCTGTCAACTGCTGCAACGGCATTCTGGTTTGAGTCTCTGGAAGAGGCCCATTCGCAGAGCTCCATTGGATGAAATTATGAATAAGCTTAAAGCACTTTAAGCTAGCTAATGCATTTGTTTCTGATGCCGTTGTACATTTAACCAAACTTACGGCTAAGAACTCCGGATTCGCCATCCAGCGCGCAGAGCGCTATGGCTTAAATCCTGGTCAGCTGACGTGACTATCTAAATCAAAGTTGCTTAATTATTCCTTTCAAAGGGCAGACCTTATTCGGCGCCCGGCTTGAAAGAAATTATCGCTGACATTACCGGAGGTAAGGGCCATGCTCTACCTCAGGACAGGGCCAAATCAACAGGGCCAAACAGTCTAATTTTCGTGCCTTTCGTAACTTCAAGGCAGGAGCAGCATCAACTTCCTCCGCTCCAAAACAGAAGGAGCTGTTGCTCGTTACAGGCAGGGCTGGAAAGTTAACCAGTCCTGAACAAGGGCAAGCAGGCCAAGAAACCTGCTGCTGCCCTAAGACAGCATGAAGAGCGGGCCCCCTATCCGGAACGGATCTAGTGGGGGGCAGGCTTTCTCTCTTCTCGCCCAGGCTTGGGCAAGGGATGTCCAGGATCCCTGGGCGTTGGAGATCATATCTCAGGGATATCTCCTGGACTTCAAAACTTCTCCCTCCACTAGGGAGATTTCATCTTTCAAGGTTATCAGCAAACCAAATAAAGAAAGAGGCGTTTCTACGCTGTGTACAAGACCTCTTACTAATGGGGGTGATCCACCAGTTCCGCGGACGGAACACGGGCAAGGATTCTATTCAATCTATTTGTGGTTCCCAAGAAAGAGGGGAACCTTCAGACCAATCTTGGACTTAAAATCCTAAACAAAATTCTAAGAGGTTCCATCATTCAAAATGGAAACTTTTCGAACCATCCTTCCCATGATCCAAGAGGGTCAGTACATGACCACAGTGGACTTAAAGGATGCCTACCTTCACATACCGATTCACAAGGATCATTATCGGTACCTAAGATTTGCTTTCCTAGACAGGCATTACCAGTTTGTAGCTCTTCCCTTCGGATTAGCTACGGCTCCAAGAATCTTTACAAAAGTTCTGGGCTCACTTCTGGTGGTACTAAGACCGCGAGGAATAGCGGTGACTCCGTACCTAGACGACATTCTGATACAAGCGTCAAGTTTTCAAACTGCCAAATCTCATACAGAGATAGATCAGGCATTTCTGATGTCGCATGGGTGGAAGGTGAACGTGGAAAAGAGTTCTCTATCACCACTTACAAGGGTTCCCTTTCTAGGGACTCTTATAGATTCTGTAGAGATGAAAATTTACCTGACAGAGGCCAGGTTATCAAAACTTCTAAATGCTTGCCGTGTCCTTCATTCCATTCCACACCCGTCAGTAGCTCAGTGCATGGAAGTAATTGGCTTAATGGTAGCGGCAATGGACATAGTACCATTTGCGCGCCTGCATCTCAGACCGCTGCAATTGTGCATGCTAAGTCAGTGGAACGGGGATTACTCAGATTTGTCCCCCCTGCTAAATCTGGATCAAGAGACCAGAGATTCTCTTCTATGGTGGCTTTCTCAGCCACATCTGTCCAAGGGGATGACCTTTCGCAGGCCAGATTGGACGATTGGAACAACAGACGCCAGCCTTCTAGGCTGGGGCGCTGTTTGGAACTCCCTGAAGGCTCAGGGACTATGGACTCAGGAGGAGAAACTCCTCCCAATAAATATTCTGGAATTAAGAGCAATATTCAATGCTCTCCTAGCTTGGCCTCAGTTAGCAACTCTGAGGTTCATCAGATTTCAGTCGGACAACATCACGACTGTGGCTTACATCAACCATCAAGGGGGAACCAGAAGTTCCCTAGCGATGTTGGAAGTCTCAAAGATAATTCGCTGGGCAGAGTCTCACTCTTGCCACCTGTCAGCGATTTACATCCCAGGCGTGGAGAACTGGGAGGCGGATTTTCTAAGTCGCCAGACTTTTCATCCGGGGGAGTGGGAACTTCATCTGGAGGTCTTTGCTCAACTGATTCATCGTTGGGGCAAACCAGATCTGGATCTCATGGTGTCTCGCCAGAACGCCAAGCTTCCTTGTTACGGATCCAGGTCCAGGGACCCGGGAGCGGTGCTGATAGATGCTCTGACAGCCCCTTGGGTCTTCAACATGGCTTATGTGTTTCCACCATTCCCGATGCTTCCTCGTTTGATTGCCAAGATCAAACAGGAGAGAGCTTCGGTGATTCTGATAGCGCCTGCGTGGCCACGCAGGACCTGGTATGCAGACCTAGTGGACATGTCGTCCTGTCCACCGTGGTCTCTGCCTCTGAGACGGGACCTTCTAATTCAGGGTCCTTTCAACCATCCAAATCTAATTTCTCTGAGGCTGACTGCATGGAGATTGAACGCTTGATTCTATCAAAGCGTGGCTTCTCGGAGTCGGTTATTGATACCTTAATACAGGCTAGGAAGCCTGTTACCAGAAAAATTTACCATAAGATATGGCGTAAATATTTATATTGGTGCGAATCAAAGAGTTACTCATGGAGTAAGGTTAGGATTCCTAGGATATTGTCCTTTCTACAAGAGGGTTTAGAAAAGGGCTTATCTGCTAGTTCGTTAAAGGGACAGATTTCTGCTCTGTCTATTCTTCTACACAAACGTCTAGCTGAAGTTCCAGACGTTCAGGCTTTTTGTCAGGCTTTAGCTAAGATTAAGCCTGTGTTTAAGACTGTTGCTCCGCCGTGGAGCTTAAACTTAGTTCTTAACGTTCTTCAAGGCGTTCCATTTGAACCCCTTCATTCCATTGATATCAAGCTGTTATCCTGGAAGGTTCTGTTTTTGATGGCTATTTCCTCGGCTCGAAGAGTCTCTGAGTTATCTGCCTTACATTGTGATTCTCCTTATCTGATTTTTCCTTCAGACAAGGTAGTTCTGCGTACTAAACCTGGGTTCTTACCTAAGGTAGTTACTAACAGGAATATCAATCAAGAGATTGTTGTTCCATCACTGTGTCCTAACCCTTCTTCAAAGAAGGAACGACTTTTACATAATCTGGACGTAGTCCGTGCCCTGAAGTTCTATTTGCAGGCAACTAAAGATTTTCGTCAAACTTCTTCCCTGTTTGTCGTTTACTCTGGACAGAGAAGAGGTCAAAAGGCTTCGGCTACCTCTCTCTCTTTTTGGCTTCATAGCATAATACGTTTAGCCTATGAGACTGCTGGACAGCAGCCTCCTGAAAGGATTACAGCTCATTCTACTAGAGCTGTGGCTTCCACCTGGGCCTTTAAAAATGAGGCCTCTGTTGAACAGATTTGCAAGGCTGCAACTTGGTCTTCACTTCACACTTTTTCAAAATGTTACAAATTTTACACTTTTGCTTCTTCGGAGGCTAATTTTGGGAGAAAGGTACTACAGGCAGTGGTTCCTTCTGTTTAATGTTCCTGCCTTGTCCCTCCCTTCATCCGTGTACTTTAGCTTTGGTATTGGTATTCCATAAGTAATGGATGACCCGTGGACTGACTACACTTAACAAGAGAAAACATAATTTATGCTTACCTTATAAATTTATTTCTCTTGTAGTGTAGTCAGTCCACGGCCCGCCCTGTCTTTAAGGCAGATCTAAATTTTAATTAAACTCCAGTCACCACTGCACCCTATGGTTTCTCCTTTCTCGTCTGGTTTTGGTCGAATGACTGAATATGACATGTGAGGGGAGGAGCTATATAGCAGCTCTGCTTGGGTGATTCTCTTGCAGCTTCCTGTTAGGAAGAGATATATTCCATAAGTAATGGATGACCCGTGGACTGACTACACTACAAGAGAAATAAATTTATCAGGTAAGCATAAATTATGTTTTCGCCGGCACAAGCTGGGTTTTTCAAAACCTGTAATAGCAGTGCTATAGGGAGGTTAAATACAGCCGCTTTTGTGGCAGTTATTAATTTCCCTATAGCGCTCAAAACTCATAATCTAGCTGATTGTGTTTAAAACCTGTTACTAAGGGCTAGATTTGTCAAGGGCTAGGGAAAGTCTTCTTTGTATTTCCCTTCAAGTTCTCTGCAGCTTGCCATTGGAGAGCACAAATTTATCAAAAAATTGCACTTTATAATTTGCCATGTTTGGAAGGTGAGCTGGGGTGGATTATGATTAATTTCTCCACACGAAAAAAAACACTTTCTCCTGATTTATCATTTCAAACCTGTTTTTGTCATGCCGCGCCACTCTAGCCATTGCTATCGGCACAGCGTTTCCTTCCCTGCTCGTTGTCAGGGGCAGTGTCGACTCAGATGTGTGCGGCACTGACGTCATCGTTGCACGCTCCTGATGCCGGTCAGACCCCACTGGCACGGATCCTGCGCCTATTTAAACTTCCCCAAACGATCTGTCACTGCCCAAGTATAGGTGTAACTTTGTGTACTCCTGGGTGTGACAGATCGTTCTTTTTAGTGCCTGATTACTGTTGCTGAATACTGCCTGTCTGACTACTCTACCTGCCTTAACCCTTAAACTGCTGGATTAATTACTGTTGCTGAATCTGCCTGACTACTCTACCTGTCTTAACCCTTAAACTGCTGGATTGATTACTGTTGCTGAACCTGCCTGTCTGACTACTCTACCTGCTGGACTGCTCTGCTGTTTCCAAACCCTGCCTGCCTGACCATTCTAGTGGTTTATCCTTGGAATGCTTTGCAGTTGCCAAACCCTGCCTGCCTGACCATTCTAGTGGTTCATCCTTGGGCTGCTCTGCTGTTGCCGCTGGGGACTGTCCTGCCTGTGGTCAGTGCCGCCTTCCTCATCTCGCTAACTTTTTCTGCTCTGGAATATTCCCTATCATTCCGGCTCCACGCCGGGATAACAAGACTACTGGCCAAGTTTGGTCTGATAGAGGAATATCTCACGAGCGTTACAGTTTTATTTTTTGCGTCTTCAAGTAAATCTATTACATTTGTGTTTTACATTCGGCAAATTTGCGCATTAATTTTGGTGTGTTACCCCAATACATTTTTACTTTAACTTTATTATAATATTGACCCTATATAACCGTAACACATTCAAATTGTTAATATGGTTTACAATCTTTGTGGGGCAATTTTTACATTCTATATTTGGCATATTCTAGTCAAAGATAGACCTGCTAGAATCAGAAAGTACTCCGTCAGAAATAGATTTGAACATGACACAAGCTCAAAAAGATAATGATTTTTAATGCTGTTCTCCACAGTACCTGTGGAGAACTATAATGCTCGTCTTTGTAGGACAACTTTTTGAGCGCATCGGTGCACCTTGTAAAATGCGAACGAAGTGAGAGGAATGCATAGTCGAACTTGCCCAATTTTAGGCGCACTTTGCATTAATAAATTAGGGGATTCAGTCGTAAGCAGACTTATGGGTGCAATTTTAGGAGAATTGCTTTGATAAATCCTGCTCTAAGTGGTTGTAAAGTATTGCAATCCTACGCCAAACTTAATTTTAGTGTTTGCTCCTCACTTTCCACCTGTGTTTTGTGAATGTAGGTGACACAGCCAACTGCAATTCAATGCTTTACAGACATGTTTCAAGCATAGTTCTTGACATGGTTTACATTACAGGGTCTTTAAAAAAAAATTGCCTGGGAATATTTTGACGTTATGTAAAATATTCAACTTATGGCCTTTCCAGTTTTAAGAACATTATTCCAGATACAGGGCTAGATTACAAGTTGAGCACAAAATATCGCTTCTGTGAAAGTTCTGTTTTGTTTAACTTAATAATATCAGCACACTATGATATTACAAGTGAGGTGCAATGCGAGTGCGATTCCATAGACTCTATTGTAAGGCTCATTCTCATGCTCTCAGACACGGTATGAGAACTAGCGCAGCGAAGGGGTAAGGCAGCAAATACAAATACAGGTAGCCCTCAGTTTACACCGGGGTTAGGTTCCAGGAGGAATGGTTGTAAATTGAAACCGTTGTAAATTGAAACCCAGTTTATAATGTAAGTCAATTGGAAGTGAGGGGGTTAGGTTCCAGGCCCCTCTCAAAATTGTCATAAGTAAAACCTAATACATTATTTTTAAAGCTTTGAAATGAAGACTTTAAATGCTAAACAGCATTATAAACCTAATAATATAGATTGCATCATCATCAAACTAAGTTTAATGAACAAAAACATTTGCTAACAGCACCTATTTAAATAATCACACAACAGACTGCATCATCTTCAAACTAAGTTTAATAAACAAAAACGTTTTTTTACTTGCATTTTTCTGCAATCAGTTCTCTGCATTGTTAACATGTTAGATAATATTGGGTCTGCACCTATTCTATGCATTTAAATCTGCAGTGATTAAGCAGTTAGGCACCCTCACCTCAAGCAGCTGGACAGGAAGATAATAGGGAAGTGGCTGCTAAAACTTGTTGCTCGATAGCTAATGTCTGCTCTGTGCACACAGATCAATTTCAGGCTGTTAAGTTGCATAACTTTGCTGCAAAACAAGCGGACAGCTCCACCTACTGGCTATTTTAATTAGTACACTTTGCTTTCCAAAGCTTTTCAATAGCAGTCACATGACTGAAAAAAAGGTTGTTATTCTGAAATGGCGCAAATTGAACCGGTGTAAACCGAGGGCCACCTGTATACATATATATGAATATATATATATATATATATATATATATATATATATATATATATATATATATATATATATATATATATATATATGTGTGTGTGTTAATATGTTTATGTGTTCATGACGATTTAATTCATGAAAGTTTTGATAGGGTAAATAAGTTGTCTAGACAAGATTTGGTAAAAGCTAAGAAACATCCTGAGAAAGCTAAACAGAAGGAAAGGATTACGTTTGTAACTCAATATTATAATCAGAGCAAAGACATACTTAAAATACTTAGGAGGCACTGGTATATATTGAAGGAATGTAATACAAATGTGGTTAGTTTTCAAGAAACTTTTATGCCAGCCTTTAAGAGATCACTTTCTTTAAGGGACAAACTGATTAAGTCTGATGTTGGTACAGCTAAAAAGGGTGGTCAAATATATATCACATCTGCCAATAAAGGCTGTTACCCTTGTTTGGGTTGTTTTAGCTGTAGCAATATCATTAAAGGGAACACTTTCTTTCATCCTTATACTGGTAAATATTTTGGTATTAATGGTTATTATACCTGTAACAGTACTTATGTTATTTACTTGATTAAGTGTCCATGTGGCCTGTTATACGTGGGAGAGACCACTAGGAGAGCCGTGATAGGATGAATGAACATAAATCAAGAATAAGGAAAAAAGATTTAGATGCCCTTGTCTCTTATCATTTTACTCAGGCTGGTCATCAAATATCCCAGCTCCGCTTTCAAATTATTGAGCAAGTATTGAGGTCAAGAAGTGGTGGTAATTTTGTTAAAAAGGAGAAAAAAAATTTGGATCTACAAACTTAACACTATGTATCCTAAAGGCCTTAATAGAGGCTGTATTTTTCTAAACTTTGTTAAATGTTATTAACTTGAACAAAATAACATTTTTATTTTGTCACGCTCCTTAGGTCTGCTTTACCTATGTATTTAATTTGTATTATTTAATTGTTTTAATATGGAGCTCCACTAGGTGGTGCTATGGTACTAGTTACAGGTAATTGTCTATATAAACCTGTGAATAATGATGGTGTACACACATGATTAAGGGGTAACACCCAAAACATTGTGTTTTTTGCTTTGGTGCCAATAAATGGTTATTTCACACTGTGTTGCTGCATCTTTTAGTATTTTATACAAATATTAACACCTAAATATATATGTATATAATCATATACATTTATATTTACAGGGAACACACAGTTCACAAAGACCTCAATGAAAAGGCACCCGTTTTTTTTTAGCCCCCGACAACTTTTAACCCTCATTACTACTTCTTGCAGTTATTTTATTAAAAAATAAAAATTCTAATTTTTTTATTGTTTAATAAACTACAGACCACTGTATTTTGGGGCCAATTGGGATCTGATCTCTGGTTAATTTTGTGAGCTCTAATTGTTACTGCAAACTTGTGGGAGCAATAAGCAGCTATTGTTTTCTAACACCCCACACCCCGTCCATTTTACCCCTAAAACTGCTTATTAAAAATACTAATATGTTTTTATTTTTTAAAAGGCACAGTAGACTAAACTTTGGGGGCAAATGGGGAACTTTTTGAAAAGGAATCAGAGATCTGATCTTAGGTTAATTTTCGGAGCGCTAATTGCTACCTCGAGCTCGTGGTAGCAATAACTAGCCACTTGTAATGGCTGGTTATTTATTGCGAACCAGTTAAAGGGCGAATTTGCCCGTTTGCGGGCGTGCGATAAATTAGCGCTCCACTTGTTATCTTGCCCATAGTATATACATTACGAAGATTATACTAATTGAATGTTGCTTTCCTGTATTGAGCTGAGCATGTTAACCTTTGCCCTGCCTTAATTTATTAATGAAATGCTTGTCCACTGCTCATTAACAAAAACTCACCAAGGCATTGCAGAATAATGACACATTGGTTCAAAAAGTCTTCATACATGGATGTACTTATGAAAATGTATGTTCCCTGCTTTTGATCTTCATTAATTAATTTAATGTATCACTTCCAGTCAAGCTTACATGTCTACTGTGTTTTTTTTAAAGTAATTATTTAAAATGTCCTTATTTTCAGCATGGCGTTCACCTGCTCTTTTTATATTAAGCAAAGCCAAGTGTGATCCAATCAGTGGCACTAGTCGCACGTCTCAGGTGTGCAACTAGCATATAAATTGGTAGTTAATTATGCTTTCATAACATTTTTCTATAAACAGCTACCAATTTCTACTTTGTCAAGAACCAAACAATCTTGACATCGTGGAACCATAAATATTTGTTGACATCACTAAACATAAACAATTTCATAACCTTAAAGGGACACTCAAGTCAAAATAAACTTTTATGATTCAGAAAGAGCAGCAGTTTTAAGACACTTTCTAATTTACTTCCATTATCAAATATTGCACAGTCTTTTTATATTCACACTTTCTAGGGAACAAGATCCTACTGAGCATGTGCAAAAGATCACAGGGTATATATATATATATATATACTAGTCTGTGATTGGCTAATGTCTGTCACATGATACAAGGGGCTTGAAAATGGGAGAATTAATAAGTTTGTCAAAAAAAAAAAATCTACTGCTTACTTAAAATTTAGAGTAGGTGTTATTACATTGTCTTTTTACTGTGCACATTTTAATAATGTAATTATATTTTATTATTAATATATTATATTTTCTTTGTGAATCACAATTTATTAAAACATACACCTAGACAGTAAAAAAAATACTTTTGAAACTGTCTTGCTGAAAAAAAAACGTAAAAATTGTGAAATTTATAAATAGAGCCGCATCTATTTTGCAACCATTAACTTTCCGCAACATAGAACCACTACCACTAAAGCCATTTTCTTCTGTTATGTGTGATCAGTCCACGGGTCATCATTACTTCTGGGATATAACTCCTCCCCAACAGGAAATGCAAGAGGATTCACCCAGCAGAGCTGCATATAGCTCCTCCCCTCTACGTCACTCCCAGTCATTCTCTTGCACCCAACGACTAGATAGGATGTGTGAGAGGACTATGGTGATTGAGGTACTGAGTGAATAAATGTTTGGGCATTATTTTTCCACTTGGCAGTTGCTTGTTTTACTTTAGAATATTTGGGTGGGGATTATTGGAGTTTTAACAATAACAGATGCTGTTCCCTTTATGTATTACATTCAGTATACCTTAAATTAAAGTATTACATTTATATTAGCTAGGACAGACACCTGATGTGGATTCTAAAGAAACAGAACACACAACTAGTTAAACTAATTGTATAAGGAATACAATAAGGTTTGTAGCATTGAATTCCACAAAAACAATATCAATATTACTCCAAGGAAAATTATTTAGGATGAATACTCTAATTTAAAAAGTTCCATACCATTCATACTTTAAATCTTTATTTATATAAACTAGGAACTCACATTCACACAGTAGCAGAGGATTTTAAAAACACTTAAACCTAGTTTTCAGGTAAGAATTAGAGGTTCAAATAATTATTCACCATTAGTAAACATGGGCCCACTGATATTGCAATATAGAGTAAACTAAGCCCTTACAATCCGAGGGCTGGATTACTTTTAATTTTTAACATCTAATACAGTGGGCACCAGGATTAGGTATCTCTTATTGTTGAACCATAGTATCAAGTTAACAACTTAGGTAAGCAATTAAAAAAAGGCAGACAGGAGAGACACGGCTGCTCCTGCTGGACCCCTGACGCGCGTTTCACAGAACGCTTCCTCAGAGGGGGTGCGGGCCGCTGCTACTCAGCGTTGTTTATACTAACATTTTGCCCACCTTACAGATGCAATTGGTGCTCTTTCCGTAATCTTTTGCATCCGATTGGTCAATGTGCCTATCAATCACCTTTACCGGTTCTTAGACATCTGACTCCTATTGGTCATTGAAGGCATGTATTACAGAACGTGTCATAGCAATGGTCTAATCCAATCATAGGATTTCAGTAAGGGGGTGTGTACCGTTGCGCTGCACAGATTGGATGATCTTGTTGTGATTTACACCGACCATTAATTCATATCTTGCTTCCAATTCTGTTCTCCTATTCCTTATCGGTGCACTGTGAATGCATATGAGATTACTTTTGTATGTCTAGAATGAACATATATCTGTTTTGTGGATTGAAGTAAGTCAAATACTCGATAATACCCTTTGTCTCACCAATCGTGTACTGATCTGTGTGATTATTATTATGCCATCTCACCTCCTTACAATTAGACTGAACAACTTTGTATATTAGGATAGTGTATATATGGATTACTCTGTTTTTACTTTATATTCGTAATCGAGTGTTCCGGATTGGAGGATTTGGCTGTCAATCATTATAGTCTAATGTACGAATTTGGTACTTGGATTTTAGGGCGTATCTTAACATTATTCTTATCCAATGGCAGTAATATCCATCGAGGGTGTGTATCATAGCATTGTATTCATTGGAGGATCATATTCAGATGTAAATAAAGCATCTATTCATAGATTACTTGCGACAATGAGAGTCATATCCATTATTAGCAAACATTAATAATGAGAATAATGAAATGTAAATCAGTTAATCTTGTTATCATTAAATAATGGATATCGTGGATAAGTTTATTAAAAAGCACAGAACATCAATAAATGGATATAATAATTACACTACTGTTAGGAGCTTCCTATCCGCTTGTCTTAGCTTTATAATCATATCTCAACGCCTAGTGCTGTTCAGATTATCTTGTGATTCTAGCACCGATATGTATCCTTATCTTAACAAACAGTTAATATGCAGGCTTGATGTTAGATTGTATAATTTTCGACCATTGTGCTTCAAAACTTCACACAGCAAACCACCTCCCCTAAAAGGGTATTCAAAATACAAGGACTGATATCTATCAAAGATTCCTTAGCATTTATTATCTATTATATATGTTTGCATATATTTTTGTATTATCATATTATAAAGACTTCATTGTAATCAATTATTATAGCAAATAAAAAACATCACCTTGGGGTCTGATTTTTTGTGTTAAGTATCAAATCAGAAATGGAGTTCTAGTAATAATATATTAATATAGGGTTGATGAATTATGCTAGTATTAATCCTATATGTTGATGAATACATAGAGATATTCATAAATGACTCATGTTGGGCATTCAAAAGTGTAAATCCCAATACTTAAAAGAAAGTTACCCAAAATGTGCTAATGTTGTGTGAATGAATATGTTGAGCTATTTGTGGGGACCAAAGTGAACGTTAAAAGTTATAAATCAATGTGCTGAAGAGTGAATTGCCAATGATTTTAGTAAGAATAAATAAAAAAATTTTCTTAAAGAAATTTTAATCATGTAAAAAAATTTTTTTGAAGAATAAATTTATATTTTTGAAAGTAAAAATCTTTGTATTAGATGATGTGGATAAAATTGCATTGTGGTTCCATTAAATGTGATATTAAACTACTGGTGATGGGATCGTGCTAAAAAGAAAAGACTAAATTGTGTAAAAAAAAGGAGGAGTGACAGAAGATGGAACAAAATTCCTCTTAAAGTTAATTTGTATTACATTCATTTGGTGATTTTCCAAGAATGGAACTTACTTTTAATATAACAGAAAAAATCATATAAAATATGTGAGTCAATGTGAATTTAAATAAAAAACATGTGACCTATATATGGTCCTCATGCTTGTGAGGTCAACTTCTTTATTATCATAAATGTGAGTACTTGCACTATGCATTCTAATGATATTAGAATTTACATTAACTGAAGGCTATTCATACTTAACCACAAGGGAAAAAGGTGCATTATTATTATAAGTTTGTTCTGATAGATATATTAAATTTCTCCAATTTATAGGTACACAAAAAAGTTATTTGAATCATTCATTCCAAACGGTTTGACTGCGTTTAATAAATAGATCCATTTACATTCCATTTTTAATAGGGATTTCTCAATATTGCCACCCCTGATACCCAGGGATGCTTTTTGAATTACAGTGTATTTTAGGTCTTTGGGAGAACTATTATGATGTAATAGGAAGTGTCGGGCAACAGAGGTAATTTTTTTGCCTTTGTCTTGATCTCTCTTTGCATATTTAATATTGTAAATATGCTCTTGGATGCGTGTTTTCACCTCCCTTGTGGTCATACCAACATAGACCTTTTGGCATGTGCAATAGAGTGCATATATCACTCCTATAGTAGTGCATGAGAAGTGTGCTGATAGTTTATACACTTTCCCTGTTTTATCTGTTATTGTCTTGGTTTTCCAAACAAATTTACAGGCTGAACAGGTACTGCAAGGATACATCCCAGGGTCACTATCTTTTTTCTTTGCACTTCTCACAAAGTGACTGGATACTAATTTATCTCTCAGATTAGGAGGTCTCCTGTATCCCAATGTCACTTTTTCTCCTATTACTGACTTTAATGTGTTGTCATTTTGAAGTATTTTCCAATGGTCCATTGGAAAATACTTCAAAATGACAACACATTAAAGTCAGTAATAGGAGAAAAAGTGACATTGGGATACAGGAGACCTCCTAATCTGAGAGATAAATTAGTATCCAGTCACTTTGTGAGAAGTGCAAAGAAAAAAGATAGTGACCCTGGGATGTATCCTTGCAGTACCTGTTCAGCCTGTAAATTTGTTTGGAAAACCAAGACAATAACAGATAAAACAGGGAAAGTGTATAAACTATCAGCACACTTCTCATGCACTACTATAGGAGTGATATATGCACTCTATTGCACATGCCAAAAGGTCTATGTTGGTATGACCACAAGGGAGGTGAAAACACGCATCCAAGAGCATATTTACAATATTAAATATGCAAAGAGAGATCAAGACAAAGGCAAAAAAATTACCTCTGTTGCCCGACACTTCCTATTACATCATAATAGTTCTCCCAAAGACCTAAAATACACTGTAATTCAAAAAGCATCCCTGGGTATCAGGGGTGGCAATATTGAGAAATCCCTATTAAAAATGGAATGTAAATGGATCTATTTATTAAACGCAGTCAAACCGTTTGGAATGAATGATTCAAATAACTTTTTTGTGTACCTATAAATTGGAGAAATTTAATATATCTATCAGAACAAACTTATAATAATAATGCACCTTTTTCCCTTGTGGTTAAGTATGAATAGCCTTCAGTTAATGTAAATTCTAATATCATTAGAATGCATAGTGCAAGTACTCACATTTATGATAATAAAGAAGTTGACCTCACAAGCATGAGGACCATATATAGGTCACATGTTTTTTATTTAAATTCACATTGACTCACATATTTTATATGATTTTTTCTGTTATATTAAAAGTAAGTTCCATTCTTGGAAAATCACCAAATGAATGTAATACAAATTAACTTTAAGAGGAATTTTGTTCCATCTTCTGTCACTCCTCCTTTTTTTTACACAATTTAGTCTTTTCTTTTTAGCACGATCCCATCACCAGTAGTTTAATATCACATTTAATGGAACCACAATGCAATTTTATCCACATCATCTAATACAAAGATTTTTACTTTCAAAAATATAAATTTATTCTTCAAAAATTTTTTACATGATTAAAATTTCTTTAAGAAAAATTTTTTATTTATTCTTACTAAAATCATTGGCAATTCACTCTTCAGCACATTGATTTATAACTTTTAACGTTCACTTTGGTCCCCACAAATAGCTCAACATATTCATTCACACAACATTAGCACATTTTGGGTAACTTTCTTTTAAGTATTGGGATTTACACTTTTGAATGCCCAACATGAGTCATTTATGAATATCTCTATGTATTCATCAACATATAGGATTAATACTAGCATAATTCATCAACCCTATATTAATATATTATTACTAGAACTCCATTTCTGATTTGATACTTAACACAAAAAATCAGACCCCAAGGTGATGTTTTTTATTTGCTATAATAATTGATTACAATGAAGTCTTTATAATATGATAATACAAAAATATATGCAAACATATATAATAGATAATAAATGCTAAGGAATCTTTGATAGATATCAGTCCTTGTATTTTGAATACCCTTTTAGGGGAGGTGGTTTGCTGTGTGAAGTTTTGAAGCACAATGGTCGAAAATTATACAATCTAACATCAAGCCTGCATATTAACTGTTTGTTAAGATAAGGATACATATCGGTGCTAGAATCACAAGATAATCTGAACAGCACTAGGCGTTGAGATATGATTATAAAGCTAAGACAAGCGGATAGGAAGCTCCTAACAGTAGTGTAATTATTATATCCATTTATTGATGTTCTGTGCTTTTTAATAAACTTATCCACGATATCCATTATTTAATGATAACAAGATTAACTGATTTACATTTCATTATTCTCATTATTAATGTTTGCTAATAATGGATATGACTCTCATTGTCGCAAGTAATCTATGAATAGATGCTTTATTTACATCTGAATATGATCCTCCAATGAATACAATGCTATGATACACACCCTCGATGGATATTACTGCCATTGGATAAGAATAATGTTAAGATACGCCCTAAAATCCAAGTACCAAATTCGTACATTAGACTATAATGATTGACAGCCAAATCCTCCAATCCGGAACACTCGATTACGAATATAAAGTAAAAACAGAGTAATCCATATATACACTATCCTAATATACAAAGTTGTTCAGTCTAATTGTAAGGAGGTGAGATGGCATAATAATAATCACACAGATCAGTACACGATTGGTGAGACAAAGGGTATTATCGAGTATTTGACTTACTTCAATCCACAAAACAGATATATGTTCATTCTAGACATACAAAAGTAATCTCATATGCATTCACAGTGCACCGATAAGGAATAGGAGAACAGAATTGGAAGCAAGATATGAATTAATGGTCGGTGTAAATCACAACAAGATCATCCAATCTGTGCAGCGCAACGGTACACACCCCCTTACTGAAATCCTATGATTGGATTAGACCATTGCTATGACACGTTCTGTAATACATGCCTTCAATGACCAATAGGAGTCAGATGTCTAAGAACCGGTAAAGGTGATTGATAGGCACATTGACCAATCGGATGCAAAAGATTACGGAAAGAGCACCAATTGCATCTGTAAGGTGGGCAAAATGTTAGTATAAACAACGCTGAGTAGCAGCGGCCCGCACCCCCTCTGAGGAAGCGTTCTGTGAAACGCGCGTCAGGGGTCCAGCAGGAGCAGCCGTGTCTCTCCTGTCTGCCTTTTTTTAATTGCTTACCTAAGTTGTTAACTTGATACTATGGTTCAACAATAAGAGATACCTAATCCTGGTGCCCACTGTATTAGATGTTAAAAATTAAAAGTAATCCAGCCCTCGGATTGTAAGGGCTTAGTTTACTCTATATTGCAATATCAGTGGGCCCATGTTTACTAATGGTGAATAATTATTTGAACCTCTAATTCTTACCTGAAAACTAGGTTTAAGTGTTTTTAAAATCCTCTGCTACTGTGTGAATGTGAGTTCCTAGTTTATATAAATAAAGATTTAAAGTATGAATGGTATGGAACTTTTTAAATTAGAGTATTCATCCTAAATAATTTTCCTTGGAGTAATATTGATATTGTTTTTGTGGAATTCAATGCTACAAACCTTATTGTATTCCTTATACAATTAGTTTAACTAGTTGTGAGTTGCTTGTTTTAATTGTGACAGTTTCGTTTCTCTCTCACTGCTGTGTGTGAGGGGGAGGGGCCGTTTTTGGCGCTCTTTGCTACGCATCAAAAATTTCCAGTCAGTTACTCTTGATCCGGTTCATCTCTAACAGAACTCAGGGGTCTTCAAACTTCTTTGGAGGGAGGTAGATTCTCTCAGCAGAGCTGTGAGACTTATATATTGACTGTGATTAAAAACGTTGCTCTGTAATTTTTATGTTTCAAATTTAATTATTGTTACTTTACTAATGGGAACAACCCTTTGCTAAAAGTTGTGTTGTTTTCAAGGATTGATGCTATAACTGTTTTTCAGTTCATTATTTCAACTGTCATTTAATCGTTTAGTGCTTCTTTGAGGCACAGTACGTTTTTGTTAAATAAGATTGTAACCAAGTTGCAAGTTTATTGCTAGTGTGTTAAACATGTCTGATTCAGAGGAAGATACCTGTGTCATTTGTTCCAATGCCAAGGTGGAGCCCAATAGAAATTTATGTACTAACTGTATTGATGCTACTTTAAATAAAAGCCAATCTGTACAAATTGAACAAATTTCACCAAACAGCGAGGGGAGAGTTATGCCGACTAACTCGCCTCACGTGTCAGTACCTGCATCTCCCGCCCGGGAGGTGCGTGATATTGTGGCGCCTAGTACATCTGGGCGGCCATTACAGATAACATTACAAGATATGGCTACTGTTATGACTGAAGTTTTGGCTAAATTACCAGAACTAAGAGGCAAGCGTGATCACTCTGGGGTGAGAACAGAGTGCGCTGATAATACTAGGGCCATGTCTGATACTGCGTCACAGCTTGCAGAGCATGAGGACGGAGAGCTTCATTCTGTGGGTGACGGTTCTGATCCAAACAGATTGGATTCAGATATTTCAAATTTTAAATTTAAATTGGAGAACCTCCGTGTATTACTAGGGGAGGTTTTAGCGGCTCTTAATGATTGTAACACTGTTGCAATACCAGAGAAATTGTGTAGGTTGGATAAATACTTTGCGGTACCGGCGAGTACTGACGTTTTTCCTATACCTAAGAGACTAACTGAAATTGTTACTAAGGAGTGGGATAGACCCGGTGTGCCGTTCTCACCCCCTCCAATATTTAGAAAGATGTTTCCAATAGACGCCACCACACGGGACTTATGGCAAACGGTACCTAAGGTGGAGGGAGCAGTTTCTACTTTAGCTAAGCGTACCACTATCCCGGTGGAGGATAGCTGTGCTTTTTCAGATCCAATGGATAAAAAATTAGAGGGTTACCTTAAGAAAATGTTTGTTCAACAAGGTTTTATATTGCAACCCCTTGCATGCATCGCGCCGATTACGGCTGCGGCAGCATTTTGGATTGAGTCTCTGGAAGAGAACCTTAGTTCAGCTACGCTGGACGACATTACGGACAGGCTTAGAGTCCTTAAACTAGCTAATTCATTCATTTCGGAGGCCGTAGTACATTTAACCAAACTTACGGCTAAGAACTCAGGATTCGCCATTCAGGCACGTAGGGCGCTGTGGCTAAAATCCTGGTCAGCTGATGTAACTTCTAAGTCCAAATTACTTAATATACCTTTCAAGGGGCAAACTTTATTTGGGCCCGGTTTGAAAGAAATTATCGCTGACATTACAGGAGGTAAGGGCCACGCCCTGCCTCAAGACAAAGCCAAAGCTAAGGCTAGACAGTCTAATTTTCGTCCCTTTCGGAATTTCAAAGCAGGAGCAGCACCAACTTCCACTGCACCAAAACAGGAAGGAGCTGTTGCTCGTTACAGACAAGGCTGGAAACCTAACCAGTCCTGGAACAAGGGCAAGCAGGCCAGGAAACCTGCTGCTGCCCCAAAGACAGCATGAATCGAGGGCCCCCGATCCGGGACCGGATCTAGTGGGGGGCAGACTCTCTCTCTTCGCCCAGGCTTGGGCAAGAGATGTTCAGGATCCCTGGGCGCTAGAGATCATATCTCAGGGATACCTTCTAGACTTCAAATTCTCTCCCCCAAGAGGGAGATTTCATCTGTCAAGGTTGTCAACAAACCAGATAAAGAAAGAAGCGTTTCTACGCTGTGTACAAGATCTGTTATTAATGGGAGTGATCCATCCGGTTCCGCGGTCGGAACAAGGACAAGGGTTTTACTCAAACCTGTTTGTGGTTCCCAAAAAAGAGGGAACTTTCAGGCCAATCTTGGATTTAAAGATCCTAAACAAATTCCTAAGAGTTCCATCGTTCAAAATGGAAACTATTCGGACAATCTTACCCATGATCCAAAAGGGTCAGTACATGACCACAGTGGATTTAAAGGATGCTTACCTTCACATACCGATTCACAAAGATCATTACCGGTATCTAAGGTTTGCCTTCTTAGACAGGCATTACCAGTTTGTAGCTCTTCGTTTCGGATTGGCTACGGCTCCAAGAATCTTCACAAAGGTTCTGGGTGCCCTTCTGGCGGTACTAAGACCGCGAGGAATTTCGGTAGCTCCGTACCTAGACGACATTCTGATACAAGCTTCAAGCTTTCAAACTGCCAAGTCTCATACAGAGTTAGTTCTGGCATTTCTAAGGTCGCATGGATGGAAAGTGAACGAAAAGAAGAGTTCTCTCTTTCCTCTCACAAGAGTTCCATTCTTGGGGACTCTTATAGATTCTGTAGAAATGAAGATTTATCTGACAGAAGACAGATTAACAAAGCTTCTAAATGCATGCCGTGTCCTTCATTCCATTCAACTCCCGTCAGTAGCTCAATGCATGGAGGTGATCGGCTTAATGGTAGCAGCAATGGACATAGTACCCTTTGCACGTCTACATCTCAGACCGCTGCAATTGTGCATGCTGAGTCAGTGGAATGGGGATTACTCAGACTTGTCCCCTACTCTGAATCTGGATCAAGAGACCAGAAACTCTCTTCTATGGTGGCTTTCTCGGCCACATCTGTCCAGGGGGATGCCATTCAGCAGGCCGGACTGGACAATTGTAACAACAGACGCCAGCCTACTAGGTTGGGGCGCTGTCTGGAATTCTCTGAAGGCTCAGGGACAATGGAATCAGGAGGAAAGTCTCCTGCCAATAAACATTCTGGAATTGAGAGCAGTTCTCAATGCCCTTCTGGCTTGGCCCCAGTTAAAAACTCGGGGGTTCATCAGGTTTCAGTCGGACAACATCACGACTGTAGCTTACATCAACCATCAAGGAGGGACAAGAAGCTCCCTAGCAATGATGGAAGTATCAAAGATAATTCGCTGGGCAGAGTCTCACTCTTGCCACCTGTCAGCAATCCACATCCCGGGAGTGGAGAACTGGGAGGCGGATTTCTTGAGTCGCCAGACTTTTCATCCGGGGGAGTGGGAACTTCATCCGGAGGTCTTTGCCCAAATACTTCGAAGTTGGGGCAAACCAGAGATAGATCTCATGGCGTCTCGCCAGAACGCCAAACTTCCTCGCTACGGGTCCAGATCCAGGGATCCGGGAGCGGTTCTGATAGATGCTTTGACAGCACCTTGGAACTTCGGGATGGCTTATGTGTTTCCACCCTTCCCGCTGCTTCCTCGATTGATTGCCAAAATCAAACAGGAGAGAGCATCAGTGATTCTAATAGCGCCTGCATGGCCACGCAGGACTTGGTATGCAGATCTAGTGGACATGTCATCCTGTCCGCCTTGGTCTCTACCTCTAAGACAGGACCTTCTGATACAGGGTCCATTCGAACATCAAAATCTAACTTCTCTGAAGCTGACTGCTTGGAAATTGAACGCTTGATTTTATCAAAACGTGGTTTTTCTGAGTCGGTTATTGATACCCTGATACAGGCTAGGAAGCCTGTTACCAGAAGGATTTACCATAAGATATGGCGTAAATACCTATACTGGTGCGAATCCAAAGGTTACTCCTGGAGTAAGGTTAGGATTCCTAGGATATTGTCCTTTCTACAAGAAGGTTTAGAAAAGGGTTTATCGGCTAGTTCATTAAAGGGACAGATCTCAGCTCTGTCCATCTTGTTACACAGGTGTCTGTCAGAAAATCCAGATGTCCAGGCCTTTTGTCAGGCTTTAGCTAGGATCAAGCCTGTGTTTAAAACTGTTGCTCCGCCATGGAGTTTAAACCTTGTTCTTAACGTTCTACAAGGAGTTCCGTTTGAACCCCTTCATTCCATTGATATAAAGTTGTTATCTTGGAAAGTGTTATTTTTAATGGCTATTTCTTCGGCTCGGAGAGTCTCTGAGTTATCAGCTTTACATTGTGATTCTCCTTATTTGATTTTTCATTCAGATAAGGTAGTTCTGCGTACAAAACCTGGGTTCTTACCTAAGGTAGTCACTAACAGGAACATCAATCAAGAGATCGTGGTGCCTTCCCTGTGCCCGAATCCTTCTTCAAAGAAGGAACGTCTTCTACACAATCTGGATGTAGTTCGTGCCCTCAAGTTCTACTTGCAGGCAACTAAGGATTTTCGACAAACGTCTTCCCTGTTTGTCGTGTACTCTGGTCAGAGGAGAGGTCATAAGGCTTCGGCTACCTCTCTCTCCTTCTGGCTTCGTAGCATAATTCGTTTAGCCTATGAGACTGCTGGACAGCAGCCTCCTGAAAGAATTACAGCTCATTCTACTAGAGCTGTGGCTTCCACTTGGGCCTTTAAGAATGAGGCCTCTGTTGAACAGATTTGCAAGGCTGCAACTTGGTCTTCGCTTCATACTTTTTCCAAATTTTACAAATTTGACACTTTTGCTTCTTAGGAGGCTATTTTTGGGAGAAAGGTTCTTCAGGCAGTGGTTCCTTCTGTATAATGAGCCTGCCTATCCCTCCCGTCATCCGTGTACTTTTGCTTTGGTATTGGTATCCCAGAAGTAATGATGACCCGTGGACTGATCACACATAACAGAAGAAAACATAATTTATGCTTACCTGATAAATTCCTTTCTTCTGTTGTGTGATCAGTCCACGGCCCGCCCTGTTTTTTAAGGCAGGTAAATATCTTTTAAATTATACTCCAGTCACCACTTCACCCTTGGTTTCTCCTTTCTCGTTGATTCTTGGTCGAATGACTGGGAGTGACGTAGAGGGGAGGAGCTATATGCAGCTCTGCTGGGTGAATCCTCTTGCATTTCCTGTTGGGGAGGAGTTATATCCCAGAAGTAATGATGACCCGTGGACTGATCACACAACAGAAGAAAGGAATTTATCAGGTAAGCATAAATTATGTTTTTATATAGATTGTGGGTTTAACAATCAAAGATTGCAAGTGGAGCGGTAATTTAACTTGTATTATAACTTGAAAGTAAACTGTTAACGCACAAGCACTGACCCGATGCGTTCAAAAAAACTAAATTAAAATATTGTTTGGGCATTAATGTATTCCCCCATAGAAGTTAATAAAGCAAAAAAAGTGGAAGAAAAACACCCTATTCGTTCGCAACCGATCACATATTCTCAAGTGCACTAACCCGACATGAAAATATGAATATTTCACATTCCAATGTTCTTAACATAGCATAATATGTTCTATTTATTTATAAATGCATATTTCTACATATATCTGATGGTATTTTGGTACAATACACTGTATATCTATGGATATATATATATATATATATATATATATATATATATATATATATATAATTATAAATAGGTTTATATATATACATTGTGTTGCTTTGCAGCCTGAAATACAGACAGACCCAGTTTTTGTTTATCCAAGTGTAATTACTCAGTGCAACTTATAACATCCAAGTGAAAGATATAACACCAACATGTGAGGCAAAAATAAAGATAATTCAAAAACAGAATCACTGAGTTGCAAAAAGGTTAACCTCCTTGTGTCAGTATTTTGTTGAACTACCTTTTGCTTTAATTACAGACCTTAGTCTGTTGGGATATGTCTCTACTAACTTTGCACATCTATGCTGTGCAATATTTGCCGACTCTTATGTTCCGTTACATTTAATGGTGACCGTTTGGGGACTGCAGTCTATAAGTCATGCCACAAATATTCAATGGGGTTTACGTCTGGGCTTTGACTAGGCCATGCAAGGACATTCAACTTTTTCTCCTTCAACCACTGTGTGGTAATTTTTGCTGTGTGCTTTGGGTCATTGTCATGTTGGAAGCTAAACCTTCTTCCCGTTGACAACTTCCTGGCAGAGGGCAGCAGATTTTCCTCAAGAATTTGACGGTATTTTCTCTTGTTAAGTGTGTTCAGTCCACGGGTCATCCATTACTTATGGGATATATTCTCCTTCTCAACAGGAAGTTGCAAGAGGATCACCCAAGCAGAGCTGCTATATAGCTCCTCCCCTCACATGTCATACCCAGTCATTCTCTTGCAAGTCTCAACAAAGAAGGAGGTCGCGAGAGGAGATAGGAGTTTTTTACCTAATTATTCTTCAATCAAAGGTTTATTATTTTAAAATGGCACCGGAGTGTGCTGTTTTTTCTCTCAGGCAGTATTTAGAAGAAGAATCTGCCTCCGTTTTCTATGATCTTAGCAGACGTAACTAAGATCCACTGGCTGTTCTCGCACTCGCACTTCTGAGGAGTGGGGTAACTTCAGAAAAGGGAATAGCATGCGGGGTCCCCCGCAAATGAGGTATGTGCAGTAAAATATTTTCTAGGAATGGAATTGACTAAGAAAACACTGCTGTTACCCATATGATGTAAGTACAACCTTTAATGCAGTAGTAGCGACTGGTATCAGGCTGATAAATGTATGCGCAGTTGAGTTATTTTCTAGGGACTAGAATTTGACTGAGAAAATACTGTTAATACTGAAATAAATGTATGAGCCTTAACTGCAGTAGAAGCGACTGGTAGCAGGCTTAGTGATAACTTTGCATAACACTGGAAAGTTGGTTTTAAAACGTTTACTGGCATGTTATTCGTTTTGTGAGGTACTTTGGTGATAAATCTTTTTGGGCATGATTTTTTTCCATATGGCTAACGTATATTTCTGCATAGAAACAGGTCTCCCACTGTTGTAATGAGTGGGAGGGGCCTTTTTAGCGCCTTGTTGCGCAGTTAAAATTCCAGCTTCTTCCTCCTTGATCCAGGACGTCTCCAGAGAGCTCAGGGGTCTTCAAAATTCATTTTTTGAGGGAGGTAATCAGTCACAGCAGACCTGTGACAGTGTGTTTGACTGTGATAAAAGCGTTAAATCTTAAATTGATTATCCGTTTTTGGGTATTGAGGGGTTAATCATCCGTTTGCTAGTGGGTGCAATCCTCTGCTAAATTCATACATTTACTGTTAAACTTGTTGGCTATAACTGAATTAGTTCATTGTTATTTCAACTGTGACAGTTTTTTTGTGTTTTTAAAAGCGTTTTTTCTATTGCTTGTAAATTTATTGAAAGATTTTTTCCAAGCTTGCTAGCCGTCATTGCTAGTCTGTTTAAACATGTCTGATACAGATGAATCTACTTGTTCCTTATGTTTAAAAGCCAATGTGGAGCCCAATAGAAATATGTGTACCAATTGTATTGATGTTAATAAAAGTCAGTCTTTACCGGTAAAGAAATTATCACCAGACAACGAGGGGGAAGTTATGCCGTCTAACTCTCCTCACGTGTCAGTACCTTCGCCTCCCGCTCAGGAGGTGCGTGAGATTGTGGCGCCAAGTACATCAAGGCCCTTACAAATCACTTTGCATGATATGGCTAATGTTATGAAAGAAGTATTATCTAATTTGCCTGAGTTAAGAGGCAAGCGCGATAGCTCTGGGTTAAGGACAGAGCGCGCCGATGACATGAGAGCCATGTCCGATACTGCGTCACAATTTGCAGAACATGAGGACGGAGAGCTTCATTCCGTGGGTGACAGATCTGATCCGGGGAGACCGGATTTAGAAATTTCAAATTTTTAATTTAAGCTTGAGAACCTCCGTGTATTGCTAGGGGAGGTGTTAGCGGCTCTGAATGATTGCGACACGGTTGCAATCCCAGAGAAATTATGTAGGCTGGATAAATACTATGCGGTACCGGTGTGTACTGACGTTTTTCCTATACCTAAAAGGCTTACAGAAATTATTAGCAAGGAGTGGGATAGACCCGGTGTGCCTTTTTCCCCTCCGATATTTAGAAAAATGTTCCCAATAGACGCCACCACACGAGACTTATGGCAGACGGTCCCTAAGGTGGAGGGAGCAGTTTCTACTTTAGCCAAGCGTACCACTATCCCGGTGGAGGATAGTTGTGCTTTCTCAGATCCAATGGATAAAAAATTAGAAGGTTACCTTAAGAAAATGTTTGTTCAACAAGGTTTTATATTACAGCCCCTTGCATGCATTGCGCCCGTCACTGCTGCAGCGGCATTTTGGTTTGAGTCTCTGGAAGAGGCTATTCGCACAGCACCATTGGATGAGATTATGAACAAGCTTAAAGCCCTTAAGCTAGCTAATGCATTTGTTTCGGATGCCATTGTGCATTTAACCAAACTAACGGCTAAGAACTCCGGATTCGCCATCCAGGCGCGCAGAGCGCTATGGCTTAAATCCTGGTCAGCAGATGTAACTTCTAAATCTAAATTGCTTAATATTCCTTTCAAAGGGCAAACCTTATTCGGGCCCGGCTTGAAAGAAATTATTGCTGACATTACTGGAGGTAATGGTCACACCCTTCCTCAGGACAGGGCCAAATCAAAGGACAAACAGTCTAATTTTCGTGCCTTTCATAATTTCAAGGCAGGAGCAGCATCAACTTCCTCCGCTCCAAAACAGGAAGGGACTGCTACTCATTACAGACAGGGTTGGAAAGGCAACCAGTCCTGGAACAAGGGCAAGCAGGCCAGAAAACCTACTTCTGCCCCTAAGACAGCATGAAGAAAGGGCCCCCTATCCGGAAACGGATCTAGTGGGGGGCAGACTTTCTCTCTTCGCCCAGGCTTGGGCAAGAGATGTCCAGGATCCCTGGGCATTGGAGATCATATCTCAGGGATACTTTCTGGACTTCAAAACTTCTCCTCCACAAGGGAGATTTCATCTGTCAAGGTTATCAACAAACCTAATAAAGAAAGAGGCATTTCTACGATGTATACAAGACCTCTTAGTAATGGGAGTGATCCACCCGGTTCCGCGGACGGAACAAGGGCTAGGTTTTTACTCAAATCTGTTTGTGGTTCCCAAAAAAGAGGGAACCTTCAGGCCAATCTTGGACCTGAAGATCTTAAACAAATTCCTAAGGGTTCCATCGTTCAAAATGGAAACTATTCGAACCATCCTACCCATGATCCAAGAGGGTCAGTATATGACCACAGTGGACTTAAAGGATGCCTACCTTCACATACCGATTCACAAAGATCATTATCGGTACCTAAGGTTTGCCTTTCTAGACAGGCATTACCAGTTTGTAGCTCTTCCCTTCGGGTTAGCTACGGCCCAGAGAATTTTTACAAAGGTTCTGGGCTCGCTTCTGGCGGTACTAAGACCGCGAGGCATAGCGGTGGCTCCGTACCTAGACGACATTCTGATACAAGCGTCAAGTTTTCAAAATGCAAAGTCTCATACAGAGATAGTACTAGCATTTCTGAGGTCGCATGGGTGGAAAGTGAACATGGAAAAGAGTTCTCTGTTACCACTCACAAGGGTTCCCTTTCTAGGGACTCTTATAGATTCTGTAGAGATGAAGATTTACCTGACGGAGTCCAGGTTATCAAAAATTCTAAATGCTTGCCGTGTCCTTCATTCCATTCCAAGCCCATCAGTAGCTCAGTGCATGGAAGTAATCGGCTTAATGGTCGCGGCAATGGACATAGTGCCATTTGCGCGCCTGCATCTCAGACCGCTGCAACTATGCATGCTAAGTCAGTGGAATGGGGATTACTCAGATCTGTCCCCTTTACTGAATCTGGACCAGGAGGCCAGAGATTCTCTTCTCTGGTGGTTGTCGCGGGTTCATCTGTCCAAAGGAATGACTTTTCGCAGACCAGATTGGACGATTGTAACAACAGATGCCAGCCTACTAGGCTGGGGCGCAGTCTGGAACTCCCTGAAGGCTCAGGGATCGTGGACTCAGGAGGAGAAACTCCTCCCAATAAACATTCTGGAATTAAGAGCAATATTCAATGCTCTTCTAGCTTGGCCTCAGTTAGCAACACTGAGGTTCATCAGATTTCAGTCGGACAACATCACGACTGTGGCTTACATCAATCATCAAGGGGAAACCAGGAGTTCCCTAGCGATGTTGGAAGTCTCGAAGATAATTCGCTGGGCAGAGTCTCACTCTTGTCACCTGTCAGCGATCTACATCCCAGGCGTGGAGAACTGGGAGGCGGACTTTCTAAGTTGCCAGACCTTTCATCCGGGGGAGTGGGAACTTCACCCGGAGGTATTCGCTCAACTGATTCTTCGTTGGGGCGAACCGGAGCTGGATCTCATGGCATCTCGCCAGAACGCCAAGCTTCCTTGTTACGGATCCAGGTCCAGGGACCCGGGAGCGGTGCTGGTAGATGCACTAGCAGCCCCTTGGGTTTTCAACATGGCTTATGTGTTTCCACCATTTCCGTTGCTACCTCGACTGATTGCCAGGATCAAACAGGAGAGAGCATTGGTGATTCTGATAGCGCCTGCGTGGCCACGCAGGACCTGGTATGCAG